>NC_086236.1:3012065-3316956 GCF_036321145.2 Pelmatolapia mariae | reverse complement strand
ACAGGAAGGCAGCAGCTGTCTTCCTTAAGTCCAAACTCGGCCTACGTGGAAATGAGTCAGAATGCACTCGGGGTACAGTAAAGCATGAAGGCAGGAACGTTAAACCAGGGGCTCGTTTTCTCACACGGCTGTACGTGAGCCCGGATTCAGTCAGAGCCCTGCTGCCCTGTTTCCTATGTGAACGTGAACATTTTCAGCCACACTCAAAGTGAACTGTAGCAACGTCCATCTGATATTCTCATTAAAATTAGAGCCAATATATTCAATAACATCTTAGCTATACCATTACATTTTATTGTTTAACACAGTTTCATTATTATCAACTAATCTAGCCTTTATTCAGAGACAACGCTAATTATTTTATTCATTGGAAAATCATTACTTAAATATAATCGACATTTTTGTTTATCAAACAGACAGAAACCACAGATTTCTGTCAAATATGATGAGAGACTCGAACCTTAACTCTACGTGAACCGAATAAAACCCCCAAATCCCTGAATACCATCTATAATCCAGTCCTTATTTACAAAGCTGCAGATACAACGGAGGAAGTCCACAGTCCAAAAATGAAAACCCCAAGTCCAGACAGGGTGCAAAGAAACTAGATGTGAGAACTACCTGCCAAAGATCGAGGGACTGCACATCCACAGAGACGGAAAGGATAATGGGGTACAGGTGACCTCAATCTGACACTAATGAGGGCAGGAAAATGTTTTTTTAAGGAGTCCAGTGATAAAGTAAAAGCAGAAAACAGAAGCACATGGACACATTTTCTTTTATCAGCACGCTGTCCTCTAGTTTTCTTTCCCTGGATGGTGCTAACATTAATCGCTAACATTAAAGCGATGCGCTGACGTACCGCCGGTTTGGACGAGCATCGTCGATCTGCAGCCAAACCTCGTATCTAACGTAAACATGTGAGGAGCTGATTCAGCTGCTGAGCGTCTCCCTCGTGCAGCATCCGTTCAGGTCCTCTCAGGACAATAAAAGCCGTTCCTCCACATGTTTGCTTTTGTCTCATCCACACATGTGGAAGGAATAACAGCTGCAGGCTGAAGAGGAGAGGCGGGTCTCCCTGAACAATCCACAGCTGGGACCGCTCCTCCACTTCCACACTCTCATTTAAGTTTTATAAACAATTCGCTCTGGCCATTTAGCAGCCGGCAGCTTTGAATAGCTCAACACTGAAGGTCAGGCCAGGTCAAACCCCCCCCCCCCCCCCACACACACACACACTATAGTCTATATTTTACGTCTCAGTTATACGTCGCGTTCACCGGGCAGTTCACATCGCGAAATAATAGGATGGAAAATTTATGCTTTTTTTAGTCATGATAATCGTCAATAGTCAGTGAACTCCTTTCTTCATGAGCAAATTATGGATGACGTCACTGTTTAAAAAGGCGTGCAGTCCCTTTATTTCAGTGCCCAAAACAAGCCAAACGTAGCTCGAGTCCCGGATATGTCGGATCTGGTTGGCTTTCACAACACACGCGACATTTCAGGTGCCGTCTTTCTCTGCACCTCCTGCTCCTCTGACTCCTCTTTAGTATGCTCTGTCCTTATTAAAGTCTGACTTTCATCTCAGTCAGGGCAACAATAAGACATACAGCCTGTGTGCTGCAGTCATTGTTGCAGCAGGCTTTAGGAACCCTGGACTGTCAGAGTCTCACTGAGTCACTGAGGTTTAAATCTTAACTCCATGCTGGCAGACACGATAACGTTTCTCATGCTCAGACAATAAATTCTCGACAGCCTCCTGCAGCCTCTGCTCTGAGCTGTACACGCTTTGTCTTCCAGTCAAAGGAGATCTCAGAGTCTGAGTCCCACAGGACCGAAAACTGAACATCGCAAAGATACAGTCCTCGAGCCACACCACAAAAATCCCGGTCTAATCTTCACAGCCAGGGGTGAAAGGTTTTAGAAGATCTCCAGTGTGAGCCCGGCAGAGAGATTTGGCCATTAAACCAAATCCAGCGGTCCCTGAAGTCGTCACCAAAGACTAGTCGCTGGTTATCTTCCCATTCATGTCTGAAAGGCAATTTAAAAAGGCCAAAAAAGAGAGGGCTACACTCAGAGCTCTGCCTTCTTTTTATTTGGTCCATTTACCTTTTAAAACGGTTCCATTATTTTACAGTCATAGCTACACCGGCTAAGCTAACAGTGTTCAGTTTAAGTGTTGAAGCAACAATAAAAATGTCGTTTTTTTATCTCAAACAAAAACAGGAAAGCAAACTGGAGGAAATTACAGCATGCTGTTTCTACAGGCTTCAGCCTGAGTCTCACTTTGGACTCGGTCTGTATTTACTGTAGCAGTTACCCGACGCATCACTGTGACGCTTGAGCAAAGTTAGAAGCTTCACGATTCTTCTTCATGAGTAAAGGCGAGCACAGATGTGTGAGTGTGGGTCACAGAGTGCACACTGTAAGTCGCTCTGAATCTATAAATATGCGAATCACATCAGCGTGGTCGAGTTTGACTCACTGAAGGTCGGCAGTTTTTGACGCGAACCGCGTCAGTCGAGCGTGTGTCACTGCACTGCTGAGCAAAACACTTCAATAAGACAAGTCAACAATCAAAGCTGACAGAAAAGCCAACCTTTCTATTCTTTGGAATAAATTATAACTAAAACCACCAACCTTTGCAGTGTAAAACTTTTTAAATGACGAAAAGTTTGCTTAACTAATCACATTCGATGATTAAAGTGGACCTACCTGCCTATCATGTACAAACCGCTCCAAAGGTGGACTTTAAAATTAAACATGGCTGAGGTTCAAAAGTACAACTAATAACTTTGAACTGAAAGCTTCACACGGCTTTAAACACTCAGTCACACAGTTTTTTTCTACTCTTGGACTTAGATGATGTCACAGAGATGGAATACCCCTTATATGGTCATTTCAGGCACAGACGCCCCACCCACCTTGTGCTAAAAGTGTTCATGAGGGGCAGCCAATCAGAAGAGCTTAAGCATAAGGATCATTATAAACTGTGAATCATGCAAAGCTACTCTGGCAGAGACACTTTGGATTTGGTGGCCGATTCGTTCCCACAGTGGTTTCTGTTTTAACTTCTCGGCTACTGTTTAAAATACCTGAATTTAGAACAACAGCTGCAGACTGTGAAACATCCACAGTCTTGCCTCTAAAATCCTTTTTTGCTTGTTATCCAGGGAGGGATCTGAAAATCTGCATAAATATTCACAAGGTACCAAAACTGGAAATGAAACGACTCTGAAACAATGAGCCAGGAACACAGATGTTACTGAACCTGTTTAAAGACTCTCACTTGCACTTCTACTGAGTTTGAATGGACAGAAATGAGGAACAACAACTACACATCCTTTCAGTCCTAGTTTTAGTAGTAGCTGCCTCTTCAGTGAATGGGCCGTGTGTGGCAGCCTTTAAAAATGGTGTCAGATACATTTTTATAAGAAATGTAACCTTTTAAAAGATGCAATATTTATTAATAAAGTGGTTAAAGTACACCCACTCTGTAAAAAATTGCCCATGTTGACAAAATATTAGGATGGGATTAACTGAAGACATTTCTGGGTGCGTGTAAAATCAGCCAATTTTAAAGTTGACTTCTGTTAGCAGCCGTTATTCCCCCTTATGCACGCTCACTTAGTCCGATTAGGCCCCTCGTCAGCAGGCCTTCAGTATTTACACCCCCCCTCCCTCCACTGACCTCTTTAGCTACCAGTTTCAGTTTCTATCCCTTCCCAAATCCTCATGAGCTCCCTCTAAAGCTCTCTCCTCCCATCCCCCATCACCGCTAACTGCCTCCATCTGTAATTCTGCTTTCATTTCTTTATTTTCCTTTGATTTATTCATGTATGCAGGAGCTGCTTCACACACCGACAGGCTGCTAAAACAACGACTTCGTCAATCAAGAGTTCTTAAAAAACAAAAACAAAAAAAGTAACCAATCTCTAACAAATTTAGCCGTTAAAGGCAGTTTCCTGCTTGATGCATCAACGTCGTGTCAGTTTAGTCAAAGCCGTGCTGTTTATTGTGGTTAATGCTCCTTATTTGTCAGACCTAAATACCTGGTTAAGCGCCTCGTGTGTTTAGTGCAGCTGCAGGATGATAAATGTGGATCACCAATGTAATTTTTCACATTTTGAAACTACAGCTGACCTGCAGGTGTGTTTCACCACACTGAGGCTCAGGTCAGCTACCATCAATAATAACCATCAATGGTAATTCAGACCATGAGTTTGAGCTGTTATAAACTATAAAATCAAATAAAACAGACAACAAGTGCAACAAACTTCCACACGTCCGGCTGTAAGTCTCATATATGACGTGCAACTTTAAGCAGCTTTGAGATGCCTGCAGTCGACACTGATGCTGCAAGCCACTTGGCAACCTTCCTCCACTTAATGTCATGTTTATTTGACATGACATTAAAGTGGGGTGATTGATGCCTGTTGTGTCTGCCTTTTGGTTTTCCATTTTAGCCAAACAGCCACATAATTACCACAATAATTGATGCAGATAAAAATGAGTCCAATTTTGACTAAAGTGGTCCTGATAGAGCTGGAAAGCCGTGCTGCACAAAGTAATGCCGTACTTCTTTCTGTTTGACTGTGAAGTGCTAAAAGCCGAATTTCCTCGAATCTTAGGAGCTTTCAAACATGATCAGAAAAGCTCAGGGTTCATTAAAAGCTGTTTCCACAGACCTGTGAAGCAAATTTGAAAACGACGTCCCCTGTTTTGCTGAAGCATCAACATCTGGAGCTAAAAAAATGAAGCCAAAGCAGAAGCACTGAAAAACAAGTCACTCCCCACAGACTGATGTCCAAAATAAACCTGTTTACAGCCTGCTGAAAAAGAGTTTGGGTTCCCTGCTAAGATATTTTCTTCTAACCCTGAAGTTTAAATAGTATTTAAGCCACGTATACTTAATGTTATGGCTACTTTGATTGGACCTTGCATGGTGCCGTTGCCACTACACTAGCATATACCTCGCCTCCATCAGCTTATCAGACACTTCATACAATCCAACAAACAGTGTTCCTGCCTGCTGGTTCAGATCCAGATCTCTGTTGAAGAAGATGCTATTATAATTCACGCCATCTGGCCAATGTGTGAGCGGACTGGGGTTTTCTTTCTCTGGCCAAAGCGCTTTATTTTTACGTGAAATTAGTGTGTATCTGTGGCAGACTGGCTATCGGGAGAACCGGGACATTTCCCGGTGGCCTGAGGATGGTTCTGCACCGGCACACATTTGACACGCCCTGCAGAATCCACGCATCAGTTGCGAGTCGATCACACTCACCTGCACTCTCACCACAGCATCACCAGTTGCCACAACAGTCGCCTAAAAGCAGCTTATATTGTGAGGTAAAGACCCTACAACAACAGAGAGAAAACCCAACAATCAAATGACCTCTTATTAGCAAGCAGATGGCAACACTGGGAAGGAAAAACTCCTTTTTAAGAGGAAGAAACTTCCAGCAGAACCAGGCTCAGGTTGTAGCGACCATCTGCCACAACTGGAATAGAGTCAGATTCCGACCTTTCCCACACCCCACAGCCATAAAACATGAATACCAGTTTTCTCTACAGTTAGTTTGAGTAACTTTAAATGAACTTTGTTGCGTTTCCATTTCAGGTGCTGTTCTAAAGTGTGGTTCTTACAGGGCTTCCCTTTATTTACGCTGCTCAGTTTCAGATCAGTTGCAACACTTGCATCCTTCACTCGAGAGAACTCTGCAGATATCCACTCACATATGAGCTTAGGCCTGTGAAGCCAAACTGTGGTGAGTCTGTGGTTTGTCTTCGAGGTGAAGGTCCGGACACGCTGACCACAGCAGCCGTCCAGCTGCCAGCAAACGCCGCGCAGCGACCCTGCTGTCATCGACGCTGCTCATGAGCTCTGACACAGAAAAACAAACAGAGATAACAGCGATGTATCTGTCTCTGTCAGGCCTGTACTGTCCCAGGCAGTGTCGGTGTGACTCAGACGTCCACAGAGCACAAACGCTGGCCTCCATCCATCCATCGCACAGAGAAAGGGATGAACTGTGTTTCTGCGTCTGCAGTTCCATGAGCAGAGGAAGATGAGGAGAGCTCTTCTTTTTGTTGTTGTTGGCAGGAACAGAGACACAGAGCAACAACAAAAAGTTTCCAAAAATACGGATCCATCTTTCCGACAGCTCAGAATAAAAATGGCTGAAATAAAGCAGAGGGGTGTGGACTTAAAAAAGATCTGCTGAGTGGTGAAGAGGAGGTGGAGGAAGCTTCAGAAAACCTAAAATTACAGCTGCTCTCACAAAAACAACAATCTATTGATAACATGATAGTCGTATTTTTTAGTTGTGACCTTTGATCTGTACGTGCTGTTTGATGAGGATGACAGTCACAATCCATAGACGAAGAGCCCTGAACAGTTACAGTCAAACTCGCCTCGTGCAAAGGTTAACCGGTTTAAAAAGCCATTGCATTGGCCCATAGGTCGAAGAATGGGCCCTGTAAGCTGCATTGACTTCCAATCTGAATCCAGCCGGAGCGCCGACTGGCAGTGGTGGTGGCTTCAGGTCTGATGGCTTTTTATTCAATAAAACAGGGCAAAGAGGCATTAGGGCTGCTCATAGAGGTTAAAAACAGGAGGAACTGCAGTGAGTTTCACCAACAATAACCTCTGCACAGGCTAAAGAAGTCATGTGCTGGTGAAGTTTTATACTTTATTTCGGTTGCCCAACAATTTTGCTTCTATATCGTTAGCCAACCCCAAACCCAACTTTTATACCACAGCAAACCATTTTAAGGACATTTCATGGGTCATTTCACAACATCTTTGACAAGAGGTAAGTTTAAGAAGTTATGTGGACCACTTGTTTCAGTTTTAGGCTGTACTTAGTTCACAGGGGTTAATCCTGCAACTGTCCAAAGATAGAAAGGGGTTATCTTAAGCAGGATTGTTGTGAGATTATTAGGAAAAGGTCTGTTTGTGTAAATTCTGCAGACTGTCCAAAGTTTGTTTGAATAAAGAAGGAAATAATCTTGAAAACTTTGTCAGTTGAGTCTTATCTCTGCAACAAAGACTGAAACAGCCATGATGACTTCTACTTTGAAGTCTCAACCTGAGCAGTTTCAATCATAAGGTAGCCTCACTGTAATTCAGCCCTGGCTTTATCACCACAATTTAGACAATGAAAATGATTTTGTATAAATTTAAACTAAAATTTCATACTGTAAACCATCAGGAAAGTGTTTGAGGTGGTGAAAATTCAGTTGAATGGTAGAGCAGTTTTACCACAGACATTGATCTGCTAGCTAAGTCTAACATCATTAGCCATTTCCAGGTTCAAACATTTCTTCAGATCATAAATGAAGTAAATACTGATGCAACACAGAGTTAGAACCAGTCCAAATTCTTTCAAAGTCAATAAAATGATCGGTGTCTCTGTTCTACCAGCTGCTACAGTAAAGTTCATATCCAGGATTTATGAGATTTACCCAAGTTAGAAGTTAGCAGGACATTAGCTAGCTAGTGTCCGTCTAGCTAGCTAACCACACGGATGTTAAATTATAAACACCCGTGGGATATCTTAAAACTAAAAGATACAGCTCTTCTATAAATTTGGCACATGAACAAAGACGGAAAACAAAGTACAGACAATGTTTGGAGGGTTAGTGAAGCTTGGTTAGTTGACATGTAATAATGCTACCTGGAGGCTAGCAACAACAATATAGTTAGGCTAATATAAACACATAAGCAGGGAGATAGAGGGTAAGGGTTAAAACTGTTCTCAATAAAAGTTCATGTTAAGGAAAAACAAACACTATCAAGCTACGGAAGAATACACTGAAAATGGACCAAAAACTTAAGATAAGAGAACGTCTGAGATGATGCACGAGGTTAGTCGTTAATATGTCGTTGCGTGGTTTCTCAATATGAACCTGGTCTAACCTCGAGGTCTACAGTGAAATTTGTGTGGCCTGAAAGTGATTCTGCTCTGAAATGTTATCAGATATCAGTACCTGGGCTGCAGTTACACCGTGAGATTTTAAAAACGGAGCCTAAAGACGAGCAGCACATGAACAGCAGAGCGCATTTAAACGACAAACGCCTCAACACGGGAGGTGGGAGTTAATACATTATCAGGTAACAAGATTAACATACTTCTAAACAGAGTTAATTATTTACCAGTTATAATGCTAAAATTATGCTAAATACTGCACCAAACCAGCCACCAACAGGTGATAGCTAACATTTTAGTACAGAATAAGATCTGATGTAGGTGTAGAAACATCACAATACAGACAATCTGAGAGTAAATGGGACTAAAATCTCAGATTGCAGTTTTTACTACATTAGACAGATAACAGGAGGGGAATAAAGTGGTTTAAAGTAATTACCATTCAGTGGATTAAAGTGTCTAAAAAGCTAAAACTGTCCTTAACATGAGCTCTTTGTCTGGCTTATAATAAGCACATTAACGTAATTAAAGGATGGCATTTTCATGGGCTTTATCTTACATTCATTACTGCTTTCATCCCATTATAACTGAATTATTAAGAGTTCATGTAAAAGCACAGCAGTGTCAGTGGAGGCAGAGGCTGCACATCTGGTGCTACAAAGATAAAAGTTTGGGAAATAAAAACCTGGGAAAGAGCAACCTTTAATAAGCATATTTGATTCTTTTCTTGTTTCGGGCCTTTATCTGCCGACAGCCTCGAATCTGTCAAACAGCGAGGCTGAGAAAATCGTGACATGCTCTAGAATCACTTAAACAACCTAAAAACTCCTGTAATCATGGCGTTCTTTCACTCCACGCCGCATGAAAGACACGAGGTAAAAAGGCTGAGCCGGCCACAAACACCCGGACAGACAAGAGCCGAGATAACTCCATCATTGAATTCTGCAGTAGAAGTTTGTGCCTTGTTTTACTACCACAGTATTTTACTGCCATATGTGTGCAAGTCTGTGTGAGTGATCTCGAGTATCGTACTACACTTGGCAGATGTCTCGATTAACTTGAACAGGCTGTTCATCTAAATCAGACTCGAGTTGTGATTTATTTTTTTCCACTCAGAGCTCCAAAGAAAAGAAAAGTGACATTTCCAGCTCTGAGCTGACGACAGGAATCAGGCTCAGAGCAGCAAATACAGACCAGAGGAAACGGGCACGTCTAGTCTGTAATGGTGAATGGTCAAAACCCACCACAGGGAAGATCAGCATCTCGGAGACGAATGAATGCTGATGTTGGACACACTCGATGACTGGTTAATTTATTAAAAAACAAACCCTGCGCATACTTACAAAGTCGTCCACCACATCTACAACTTATCCATCCACCCTCCATCTGTTCATCCAGGTCCAGTCTAAGCTCAGACCTCCTTCTCTCCAGCTCTTCTTAAGGGACACCCCGATCCAACCGAGAGACACCTCTCGAGCGTGTTCTGGGATTTCCTCCCGACATGTTCAAAGCACTTTATCAAAAACGCTCAGGAGGCATCACGGTCAGATGCCCGAGCCACCTCAGCCAGTTCCTTTAGGACTCATCACAGTAAATCATTTCTGCTGCTTATGTCCTTACTCTTTCCATCACGACCCACAAGTTGTGACCACAAGTGAAGGTAGGAACTTAGATTGACCAGTAAATGAATGACTTTCCTATTCCCTCTTCACCACAACAGGTCGTTACAGCATCCTCATCACTGCAGACGCTACATCAACTCTCCTCCAAGACCCAGAGATCCTTGAACAGCTCCACCCCTTTCCAGCTGAGAAACATGGCCTCAAACTTCCATGATGGATGGAGGCCATCAGTCGATGAAGCCAACAGAAACACACCGGGACGAGATCCTGAACTCGATACCCTCTGGCCTGAAAATTCTTTCCATAAAGATATTATCTTCTATTAAAGTAGATGGATGGCGGGTCTGCAGTGACCCATCGAGGTAATTAAAGATTAAAACCGCCCACGACTCCAATTGTCCAAACAATCCACTGACACGAATCATTAAACTACTGAAACTACACTGGATATTTATTAGAAGAGTGCCTATTTTTAGATGTTTGTGAGGAAACGTTTGCACAAACCTGCTCTTTTATTGCACGTAATTTAAAAACTAGGCCAGACTTAATTTCCAGCTCAGGTTCTGAATCCAGCAGGATTTCCACAGCTTCAGCTGCTACGATTTGAATTAGAAACTGACCAGCAGAGCAGCGTTACGCTCAGATCTATGAGGGATGTATGGACGTATCTGCATAACGAAACAAAGAAAGTCTCTCACATCATATCTGGCTGCTTTCTAACTGCACGAGCCAGCTGAGCTCTGTAAGTTCGGTTGGAATTTCGATGTGTGAAAGCAAAGCTAAAAATATGAGCTGGTTTCTCTTTTCTGGCCAATTGAATCTCGCTCTCCTTCCTCTTCGTTGCCTTCTGCTACCAAACTACGAGGGCAAAGTGCAAATGACTCACAGAGAGGAAAGTATTTCAGAGAAGCTCCGAGGTTACGATCTGCAGGCTCTCTCTCCTGTACCTCGACGCTCCCTCGTTGAACTCAGAACCTTTCAGACGACAGCCCGACGCTCGCCTGGAGTTTCATTTCACTCTACTGACACTCAACGCTTTTCTAAAGTGGACTCAGCGCTGCTCATTTAACAGAAACCCGGCTTTCAGCTCAGCGGGCTGTAGCAGATGTAGACACCTATGTTCACTCGTGGTTTAAAACATGTTCCTTTTATTCCCCCTGCTCCATATTCATGTTCACACAAAAGAAAACTAATTATTCAAGAATCAGCTGGTTACCTCTAAGGTCTCTTTTACAAGCTGCACAAAAAGCTTAACAACTGTTCATTTTGGTTTTTCATATATCAGTTTGCTGCTTTTCTCTGCTGTTTTGCTTTTTTTGTCCATGTGAAATGAATATTTTTACGTTTGGGTACCAAAGAAACAACACGGGGACGCCACGCTGGGCTCAGGGAAACAGCAGTTTCTATGTTACAGACTTCTTAGGTAAGATTTAATGATTAGCAGCTGCAGATCTAGTAGCAGTAACACGCATTCGAAACTAAATATCTGTGGTTTTAATATTAAAGGTCAGTTGTGCCTATTTTGACAGCTAGTAGCCTTGGGGTGAGGAAGTAATGGAACGCTTCCCAGCATGCAGCAGTCCAGTGGTCATGAACATCAGCTTAACATTTTGTTCTAGCGTGTTCCCCCAGTTTTGGCAGTTTAATCTGTGCTTATTTCAGCCAATTATGTTCTCTAATAAACTTAATGAACCTCTCTGTTGGAGAGGAAATCGTAGCTAACCATTTTTGGGTGTTGATGGAGAGTTTTTCTCTGCTCAAAATCAGCCTTTAAGAGGAGCATGTGCACAAGTTTTGTCCATATATTTAAGGCACAGAAAAACTAATGTTTATATACTTTTAATACAATCATGGTGGTTTTCCTTTAGGGGCCAACAGCTCTTTCTACAGATGCAATTGAATCCCGTTGATGTAATTTGGCAGTATTAATATTGTATACACATTTTATCCACGTGTATGTATTCACAGACTGCTAATATAAAAAGGATACTTTTACTGACCAGTAGGGGGAGCCTGCACAAAGTTCTGAAAGAAGCCAAATTACATAAAAGTCAATCAGAAAAAGAACCTGTTTAACACTTGTTTTATTACTTCGATAAACTGTCCTGATGAGTTTATGATCTTCATTATTAGTTTCAAGTCTCTTTCACTGCAGCATGATGTTCATTCTGTAAATTAAGTTTCCATTTTGGGGTAAAATACATGATAATGCAGGTTATAATTTAAGCTGTGGCTGTTAATGGAGTGATCTGCCAATCAGGACAGGGCGTAACAGTGCCAAGTATTTCATGTTGAAGTTTTATTGGACAGTGTTTATTTGTTCTAAAAGACTCTCAAGGGCAAAAGTAGTTGAGCTGTAAGAAAAACAATTTAAACAATAATTACGATTACATTTTAAATTCTGTGATTAAAATGAAACAAAGCCTCCTCGTGGAGATCATACCCATCTGTGTCATGCTCTGTAGATCTGACAGAAAAAAAGGCAAAACCTAAACCAGAAATATCAGTCAGTGAGGAGGACAGATCAGCAGGGAGGTGCCAGGGGGAATTTAACACTGACAGAGCACAATACACTCCAATAAATCTCATCTCATCTGAGGCACATCCCTTTGAAAACACCCAAATCCAGTCACCACTGATATCAACTTTAATCTGACTGCAGACCTTCCCTGGCTTCCAGATAAAAAAAAAAAAAAAATACAGGTGAAGGACTCTCAAGCATCAGTACAGCTCTCAAAAATGTACAATAAGAACAGAAACCCCCTCTACTTGTTAGCATAGCGAATGCCTGGGGTCAAACACAGCCTTCAGCACCAAATGCCCTAATTGGTTTATTCTGCATCCCAAATCAGCCTCAAGCCTGTTTGCTTTCAGTCTCCACATACTAACAGCCTGTCAAATAAATAAATAACAAGCATTAAGAATTACATTTAGCTTCATTTCCAGTCCACGAATAAGAATATAACACATTTCTTCAGGATTCATTGATTGATGGGTCATCATTTAGTCTATAAAAGGATCGGTCCACCAACCCTTCATCGAGGCTGAAAGCTCCAGGAAAAGCAAACACTGCAAAGAGACCTTGAGTCCTTGTTTGCTTTTTCAGACCCACTTTTACCACCAAATGCACCCCCCCAAACTGGAAGATACAATCATGACATCCCTCTGTTCTCAGCCATACAGACAAATCTGCCAGAAATTTGTCTTTCAAACCACCCAACATTACTAATCCTGATCTGCAGAAATGCTAATAACACCAGTAAGGCTTCTCCCCCCCACACATCTGGCAAGTGAAACATCATCTGAGTGTCAGATTATCCCCGTAAGCCCTGAAGTCTGTCTGCCTTTGATTTGCTTGTTTTATCTTCTGGACTGCGACGTAACGTCACCCTCTTCATTCCTCATCATGACGCTGACCTCTGCCTGACTCAGCTGCCGCCCGACCTGCCATCCAGATTTCCTTTTGAGATGTTTACTGAAGGTTACGACCACATTCTGGCACTTCAGCGACTCACTGGTCAGAAGAAAAGAAGGAGGAAAGACACCAACAAAAGCAGAGCAGACACAAATGCTTCAAAGTTTTGACCATTGACATCATAATCCATGTATGAACAAGTACTGAATGAACCTTTTGGAGGTTTAGGATGCACTTTAACAAAAACCTAAAACAGCCCACGCAATTAAAGTTAAGAATGACACATTAATCATTGATTGAAGCTGTAACCAGACTACTAACAGAGGCTAACATTAGGCCTATCTTCATGGTATTGTAGTATATCCATCTGCCCTCTTGACCCCGCACTCATTAAAGCTTTCAATATTCATGGACAACTCTAAAAAGCTTTAAAAATGTACTTGGGAATTCTTAAACAAAAGATACAAATTGAGGAAAGGGACAAACTTCCAAACCAATCCAGGAATTCAACACAGGATTTAACATGAATTCTTTCTGGGTATATTTGTACCTAGCATGTTAACAGCTAGATTGCTAGCATACCAAAAATATGTCCGTGCTAGTCAGGGCTTCCACGATTTCTTTCCACTTCCATCTTTATCACTGAAACAGAAACACATTCCCCATAAATGTACATCTACACCAAAGATGGCTCTCCTCCACAAAACAGCCAGTGAAAACAGGAAACGGCTAAACCAAAATGTTAACACGTTTAGCTTAAAATGACACCTTTAGCCATACTTTTAGCTGATAAATTTCAGCTTTTTATTCATTTTTTACCTCAGAATTTCAACTGTGATTGATTATCCATATTGTTTAGTAGCAATTTCAGCTGTTTACCTGCACTTTTAGCTAAATATTTAAACTGTTAGCTATACCTTTGTCTCATAGGTTTGTTTTTTTATTCCTAATTTAAGCTAGCAACTTAAAAGCCGGCACATTATATTTTTCACAGTGCTTTATGCAGTTATTGTGGAAATAATGTCTTTTCATTTTAAATACCCACTCAGTTTTTCTACATGCTGTTTTATGAACTGTTGACTGTTTATTTAGATCGTGGCTTGGTTCGTTCCAAAATAACTTCCTGTTGCCAAGATGGCTGACGACAGAAGGACTCCGAGGATGATTCCAATAAGTACGAAACAAGCATATCAAATCATTTGTTAATTTTTTTTTAATCTGTTAAATAATTTTACACTTTCAGTTTACTATTTACTCTTAGCATAACATTAGGTTTACCATTCACAGGTTATGCTTTTGCCATTTAATTAACCTTTCAGCTATTCAATATAATAGCTGTCAGGGCTCGCAAAATCGCTAGCCCGACGTCCCGGGGCTAGCGATTTTTCCAGTCGGGCTACCAGAATCTATCCCTGCCCTGCCCGTCGGGCTATCATAGGAAGGAAAAATATATGTCAATGCTTTTGCATTCTTTCAGAAATGTAGCTGGGTAAATATGTCATTAGCATCGGTGAACCACTGTCAATATGTGACTAGGGCTGCTCAATTAATCGAATTTTAATCTAAATTACGATCTGGGCTTTCAACGATCATTAAAAATGACCGAGCCGATTATTAGCACCTCCCTCGTGCTTTACTCTCGCGCTGCTCCGTGTGGCAAATCGAGCGCACCTCTCTGCGTTTCGAACACGCGGCACAACAATTAAGAGGAGCTAACAGAGGGAAGCTCGGAAAGCTAAGCAGAAGTTATTTGGAGAGGAGAGTGACTGCCGTTGGTTGAAAAGAGAGGTAAAAAAAAACCCTTCAGTGGTGTGGAAACATTATGGGTTCGCGGAGTCAGACGTGGATCAAGTAGACATAGTGTGTAAACTTTGGTGTCGTAGCTGCACCACAGAGCGACATGGCAAAGTTCACTAAACATAGATGTTTACATTTTATTTTTTATATTGCAAACATTTGCACTGTATTTGTATTTGCACACTATTTTATACTATTTTTGACAATCTTTAAAGCAATTATTCAATACATTGTTAGTGTTAAATAAATATCATCAAATAATCGAGATCTCAGTTTCAGTGAAAATAATCGTGATTATCATTTTTGCCATAAACGAGCAGCCCTATATGTGACATATTGAAATCGCATTTGAATTTGTGCTTGTTTTTTGCTTTCACTTTGCAATCGCGCGAACTGTGTATAGAGAGCGACAGTACTGATTGGTGAGTGACGATAATTTGCGCACCAATTCCTCTGACATCGTCTTATCAATCGTTAGTTTACTATCAAACATGACAAGTGAAATCTCCCACAGAGAATCGCTGAGCGTTATGTGAGTGCGTGTGTAAAGGCAGCAGGATATATATTTTAGTTCTGCTGAGCCAAATAAGACCGGTCAGGGTGAAGAAGTGACAGCCAAAGAAAAGCTTACCACAAAACGGAAAAGTTATGACAAATCAGACTAAGGCAAAAAGAAAGTGCAGCTTTATGGTTTCATGGACAAAAGAATTTCTGTGGCTGGAATATGACAAGCTAAATAACCAGGGGTGCACATAAGTGGTCCGCAGGTGCGCATTCGCTGTCAAAATAAAATACGCGCACAAGATAAGAAGTTGCACCCGTGTAAATAACATAATGTTCTGCCGGGTGTGTTGTTGGTTTCCCTCGATTTCTGAGTCGACGAGCGCCTTTGTTACTGGGACCAGTAATTTTAAGAAAGGCCCCCATTAGAACCCATGAGAAATGCAAGAAATGGATTATTGCTCAGTCTGCAAATAACATACTAAAAATCAACCTGAAAAATCTGTTTAGAACAGCCTACTATATTGCAAAGAGTGAACTACCACTGGCAAAATTTAGCAGTCTTTGCAAACTTCAAAAAGCAAATGGCCTAGATCTTGGTTCCACTTGCCTCTTACCTGTGACTCCAGTGGAAATTTCAAATTCAGGATCTGACACAGACTGATTCATGTTCTACAGTTCTTACAAGTTCATAGAAATTTCTGTTCAATTACAACCAAGTATTTGAGTTGATGATTGTAATTTTTATACAATATTGTAATTTGTGTTTCAACATTTTTTTGATTAATGTTTTGTTTCTGTTACAATATTATACATTAAAGTATAATATTGTAACGGAAACAAAACAGGAAACAAAACATATAAAAAAATTGCCCCCTTTTTTATTCGGGCTACTTAAATTTATTTTGGGCTACCAAAAACTGAAGAGTCCCTGCCCGAAGGGCTACCAGGGATTTTGAAATTTTGCGAGCCCTGGCTGTTAATTACTTTACATGAACCAAAGGTAACTGTTCGGCTATGTTTATGTTACATAACTATTCTGCTTGTTACTTGTTAATTTTAGCTAACAAAATTAACAAATAAAATAGCAACTCTTAACTGGTAGCTAACTAGAACATTCCCTGATCAGTTTTATATAGACGTCACAATAATTAAGACGAAGAAGAATTAGCAATCATCGCTGTTAACTTTAGAAGGATGTTTATTTTGTTGACATAATGGAAAAATGCACTAATTGAAGGACACTGGGACATTTGTTCCCTGAATTTATCCTTATGGCAGAGAAAGTGCTTATGCTACCCGGGGGAAGGTGCTCCCTTGAAGTAAACACCACAGATAACATGACAAACTGCAATACAGCTGACTTCCGAGGTAGGTATAAAGTAAATCTCCCTGCACGGAGATGGTTACACTTTAGAGGTGTAGCTACACCTCTGCATAGGCTCCTGTTACATAACACTCTGCACATCATCCCTTCTTTGTGGAGCAGCTTACACTCGAGCACGCCAGGCTTACATAAAACAAACAGCGCTACCAGCTTCCTCTATTCTGGACACTGTCAAGAGGCCTCGCTACAACCCACTCTTCAAAATTTACATAATTAACCCTATGAAAATGATTCATCCATGAAAGCAAACCCACTGAAATTAATTGATTTCTTCATTAAACTAACACCAATTAAAAGGGTCAGGTCTCTTTTCTATGTTTTTTTTCTCCACTTTCTTCTCATGTCTTGAGGCAGCATTCCTGCTTTTCAGTTCCATCATCGCCTCCCTTTCCGTCGCTGCTCACACTCACTGCTGGCTGCCTCGAACGTCACTGACATGATTTATTTAAGCTGATTCTGGTGAAGCAGCCATCAAATCTCACTCGACTTCACAGCATCAGCTAAGTTCCTAAATATAAATGTCAACTGTTAGAGGAGGGGGAGGAATCAGAAGTAAGAGAGGGAGAAGAAGATGAGAGGAAGGAAGAAGAGGCACCGGCCAACTATAAAAACACCTACATCGTTAAATGACAGAATTAGTGGTTTCCAGCCTTTTTCATTTGTAATGAACACCAACCTTTATGATTAAATAAGATAAGAAGTTCAAACTAGATCAACAATACTTAGCTTATAAATGGTAATCTGAATAAAACCACTCTCTTTAGCTGACTATCTTAACTTCTAAATATTAGCTTAAAATACATCTGCCATTAAACAGCTCCTCATTACATTATAGTGACCATTATAGTGAACTTCTTAAATGTGGTTGTTAACCAACAATTTCACTTCTACATTTTCAGTTAAACATTTCAGCTGCTAGCAATACTTTTAAGAATTATCCATGACATTAAGCTAACAACTGCGCTTGTTTATTCATACCATTAACTTACAATCTTAGTTTTTATCCACATGTTTAGCCAATAATTTCTCTTTTTTAACATATATTTTATTGATCAATTTCAACAGTTCAACAGCAGCTGTTAAGATAAACATAAGATAGTTGTTACAGCTGCCACTGTTAGCTAAACATTTCAACAGTTTATATATACGCTTTTAGCTGAAACTGGTAGCTATACTTTTAGCTGAAACTGGTAGCTATACTTTTAGCTAACAGTTCCTTTAATTAACATTTTTTGGCTAACTGTTTCAACTGCTTTAGCACTCCAAACACTTGTGCTTGTTAGCTAACAGTTGTTTAGCCAGATTTTTAGTTACTACTTAACGATAAATAATATTTTTCTCTAATATTTTAAACTTTTACATTAGCATTATTGCTAGTTATTGTTTAGCTAATAACTGAGCTTGCTAGCTAAAACCTCATTAGTTTATTTGCCCTATTAGCTAAAATATAAACTTTTGATAATTAACAGTTTAGCTAAATTTAAACTGTTTTAACCATCATGTTTTTAAAAAAAAATCTTAACAGTTGTGCTTGATAACTGACATTTCAACAGGTTATCCACACTTTAGCTAAATATTTAAAATGCTAGTCAGATTTTAAACTAAAATATTAATTTGAATTATTCTGATTTTAAAAGCTTATTTTGGATATTTGAAATCAAGTCAGAACGCAAAAAATAAATAAAATTCCACTTTCTAACATGCCATACTGGTGAAATTTATGCAGAGGTTTCCAAAGACACATATGCATATTTATAGAAGACATAAATAAAACGAAGACACATTTCTGGCTGTAAACCAGCCTTTTCTTAGCTCTGTATATTTTTGCTCCTGTAAGTGAGGAAGCTGTAAGTGAGTGCTGAAGGATGATGTCGACCTGTGTTTTATAAAGCGGCTGTGATGAAAGTGAAAGCCCGTGTTTTTGCATGTTGTACCACTGACCCTGTTCTATATTAATCTGAGGGAGTGCAGAGAGAGCGGCGAGATCACGGTGAAAACACAACATGTCTACTAACTGCTCTCAAGGCACATTAATGCTCTCTCTGCTGAAAAACAGAGCAGAGCAGATGATGATGAGACAAAAAGAAAGAAGGGGCACATTCAGGAGGTCAGAGATTAAACCTCCAAATCTATTTGTCCTCAGTCAGATGATCCATTAAATGTGTTTTTGATAGAGGGTAGGGTAACTGCTCTGGACGAATGCAGGACCAGAAACCAGCCATTTCCTGCACAGTCTGATTATTGCTGTCATGGTCGTTTGCAGAGCAAAGCCCAGTTTACCTCTCAGACATGCAGCTTTCATGTTTACTCTTCCTCTCACTGACATCCTGACAGACTGTCCATGACCTGCATAACTCACACAGAAGCCATAAAGTACCATCTCTGAGCAGCGACATCTTTTGTGGTAATTCCCAATAAAGTCACGTCTGTAGGGAGTCATTTTCCCATGACGACACGCACACATTACCAGTAACAGTTCACATACAACTTTACTGTAATGTAGAACATGCAAAGCTACTACAGCGCGTCGACACCCTCACTTTACGCTGCCTGAAACAAGCTGTTTTAGCTGCTGTGTCTTTAAGGCCCACCCTCTTTATTGGCCAGCTTCTGGAAGCCTGCTGAGGGGCAACAGTCTGAAGCCTGAGCTTTTAAATCATGTGATGTTTTGCATTAATTTTTGGAGGCCTGACTTCAGATGTGTGCAGCTTGGTTCAGTTTTGGTGACGTGGGAACGGCAGCGTCATCTTTTGGTATGTTCAGCTCATTTATTCAGGTTTCTCCGTCGTCACCTGCCTGTAACAGGTAATAAGTAAGAACACCACCAGCCGTACTTATTAAACTACACGGCCTCAGGCTGTTTCCAGCAGTGTTTTGTTTCTCCTTTGACCTCGGCTCTGCCGTGAAGCATTGTTTGGTCGACCTTGAATTCAGACCTTCCTGAGGGGTAAATAAACGACTCGCGTTAAAATGATCTCAGATGGAAACATTAAATGTGAGAAATACGCCAAAGTGTGTGAGCAGTCCAACAAACGTCTTCTAACTGAGACCAACAGACTCAACCTGCTGCTCAGCTCCTCTCTCCACCATTTTCTTCTTTTGTCTGAGGTGACTCGTCAGGTAATGGCTTCCTCGAACAGCTGGACAGGTCAAAGGGTCATATGACAGCAGCCTGCGGCCAATCAGCAGCCACTGAAAGCGGTTTGTGGATTTTGTGATATCGGATAACCCTGATTCACCCGCTGCCCTTTTCACAGTGTCACCTTCACTGCAGTCTGACATTTATGGTTCAAGAGGTAACATTCCTTTCTTTTAGCTTCAGGGAGTGGATGAATTAATGATAAACAGGCTGGAGAGGGAATCTCATCCTAATGTTCACCCATCAGAAGTCGCCCATTACCGCTGCCTGCAATGCTCTGAGGCAGTGAACAACCCAGTCTTATCAGTTTAAAAGCCCTCATGCTTTAAAAATGATGTAACATGCTTCATATTTGCCAGAGCCTCCTCCCGCACATCACCGTCTGTTTGAGCTCTTCAGTCTTACAAATTCAGTTGTCCTCATCAGTTTTAGGCAGGTCGAGATACACAACTGGAAATTATATTACGTTTTTGTAAGAGGAAGACAAAATTTTAAGTTACCTCAAAATTTTGAAATGCCAACCTAAAATTGTGAGTTACAGATGGCAAAAAAAACCCCAAAATCTTCAGTTGCAACATTCAAGCTTCCATGAACATGTTTACAGCCTGCTACAAAAAACTATTTGTCTCCAAAGTTCATTTATTTACAAATTTACGACAAATATACTTGAGAGCAAAGTTTGAACTGCATCAAAGTGAATTAATGCTGTGAGAATGAATGCTGAAACCGTTTTGTGATGTCCAACATCTAATAAAGCGTTTTGATTAGTAGTTATCCATTTAATATCACCGTAAACTATTCTTGCTAACCAAGCTAGTTTAGCAAAAAAAAAAACATTAGCTGATAAAAACATTTTATCCAGATACACTAATATTAAAACAAATGTAGGGTCTCAGAATAGAAGAACACAAACTAATGAGTGACAGGTTTTACTATATCAATTTATATACAAGTTTAATATAGTTAACACACTATACATCAGAGTTACCGTTACAAGCTAACTCTGCTAGCATGCATTACCCGACAGGAAGCTTTAAACAAACAAAACACTTCAGGAAATAAAAAATAATTTTGATCATTTTTACTCATTTCCACTTTTATAAAAACTGTAATTCATACATTTGTATTGATTTTCTTAAAATTTAAAGTAAGTGCTACCTTTACTCACAAGCTAACTAGCTGTTAGCTAGTCCTAAGCTAACTAGAGTCTCCTGACCTGAACCTTTAGACCGTGTTTGTGCTGTTGGTCCCTTTTTATTTTAATTTAAAAAAAAAATAATAATAATAGCACAGCTTGTTGTTTACAGCCCATCAATGCTTTATTTAACTTCTATATTAACAAAGTATAATTTCATTTCACTATTATTTTTCTCCATCTTCCATACAGCTGACACATACAA
Source organism: Pelmatolapia mariae (assembly GCF_036321145.2). Classification (NCBI taxonomy): domain Eukaryota; kingdom Metazoa; phylum Chordata; class Actinopteri; order Cichliformes; family Cichlidae; genus Pelmatolapia; species Pelmatolapia mariae. The sequence goes on along the minus strand of NC_086236.1, from coordinate 3,295,758 downwards.
ACACTTATTCCTCTAATTTTGAGTTATTGGTAATACTTTTACCCAAATGCAGCACTTCTTAAATTACAAGCAGACATTACAAAGAAAGGTTTTTTTCGTTGCCTTTCGTTTTTTACTTGTAGTGTTTTTAGATGTCAGGACTGCTGGTGGATGAAAAAAATTTTTTTTATAACAATAATGTTTTCTTTGGTCTTTAACATGCACTTCGGTGTCTGCTGCACTACTTCCTTAAAGCCTGATTAGATTAATCTTTGAATGAAAAAAAATCAAGAACTTTACACTCTAATGTTATGCCAGTTTTCCCCGTGGTACTGAATACTGATTAGGGAGTGGTGTGCAGTCGTGCCAGCAGCTCAGAAAGCTAATTAAAGCCTCACAAACATGCTCACAGTGGTGATGCTCGATTTAATCAGTCAAAAAACAAAAATAATGGCACCACATGAATCGTAAGGGGTCACTAAAGTGATCAGGGTTAATCCTGAGGGAGCTGTCTGTGGATGCGAGTCTATAGTTTCTCAGATATTTGAATGTGGACTAAAACAGGAAAGTAAATTTAGATTATTGGTAATTTTACACTTAAACAGCGCTCTCTCTGCATGTCTTTGTCCTTAGGAGTGACTGTGTTTGCTGCTCAGGATAAATCCATTTACCCTGACGCCATCATTAAACCCAAACTCATCATGCAGATGTTTCCTTTGTGTTTGACGCTCCGAGGTTCATGAAGTCTAACAGAGGCCTCGTCTGTCCTGTTATCAGCAGGGACGGAGCTTCACGCTTTTCCCCGACCGAATAAGCGATGCTGCCGACTCATCTGTCATCTGGATGCCTCCCGCTCGTTATCACTTCGACTTGCTGCTCTCAGACCCTCGCGGCTGATGGCGTTCTGAAGGCCGAGCCGCCTGTGACGGACGAGACCAGCCGCAGGTGACGGCGAGAGCGAGGGGGAAGCTTAAAGTTCAACGGATGTTCGAGCGAGCGAGGCCGAGATAAGACCTGTTCACAGGGGACGAGCGTGATGTGAGGGCGGCGTGTAATTAACGAACAAACCTCTACAGCTTCCTGACCGAGTCCTGCCGCCGACAGGACGACAGAAACAAAGATTTATAAGAGACGACGACGGAGCTTTATCCAAAAATCATCGATTAGCCTGCTGAACGTTTCTTTCCCCGATTCATCATCAACATTTGAAAAACTAAAATTTCTCATTTTTATATTCGGGTCGTTTCATGATTGATGGAAAAGGACACTGCTGCTTTCAAATAATGTTTCTTATTAGAACACGAGTGACGTTTAATTCAATCATTTTTATTTTGAGGCACTTATCTCTGGGAAACCACACAGACGGATGCAGACCACAGGGAAATACGTTTAACCTGTTTAAGGTGGACTGACACAAAAATAGCCCCAAACGTGTAAATTCCAGGAAAAAAGGTATTTCTGTTTGCAGTGAAGGTGACATGAAGCTGCTGGGAGATAAATAAATGCATTATTATTTTATCGACAAAACCAGGTCAGAAGAACTCGTCTTATTTGGACTAGTGTGCCCGAAAAACCAGATTTGAGGAGAGGCTCCTGAGACTCCATTTATCCAGCTCCTAAATCCGCTCTCTGGGAAAGCAGAGTAGGGCAGAGGGCGGTGGTGTGGAGGGTGTTTGGGGGGGGGTCCCGTGTTGTTTGGGGTCAGCGTGTTTGGAGGTTTCTGCCTTTGTTTGAATCCCATCAAGTGTGAAAAATGGGGGCAGGCCTGAGGCCCTCCGCATCCTCTCCACGCCCCGCCGGATCATCCCACTAAATCCGAACGCCGTTATAGGAAACGTTAACCTTTCAACCTGACAGCTCGCGCTCGCACGAGCAGGTCAGCTGACACAAACACGTAATTTACACTTTTACAGTTTGGTGACGCCGCGAGAGACTCGGGGTGGAAAAAGCATCATTTCTTGCCTCCATCAACACCTGAACAGCGATGTTTCTGCACCCTCGGAGAGCTCGGTGTCAGGCTGTGACGAGCGCACATCTCCGGGAACAGAGGTGGAAATTTGTCCTCGATGTTTGTCTTTGTATCGATGACGAAATCTGCTGTAAATAAACCAAAAGCAGCCCAACAGAGACGCCTCTGCTGTTTCTGATGCTCAGTTTTTGAGCAAACCTCCATATTAGTGAAACTCTGATGAACTGTTGGAGATTTCAGCTTCCAGAATCTGAAACTGTAAAAGCATTCAGATTCTGTTCCACAGACCTTTAAATGAGATTATTAACGATCCAAACAGCAAACTTCATTCCCATCATCACGCTGGGGACACCTGGGGTCACATCCCACACTGAGCCTTTCAGCTCTTTGATGATTCAGCCGGTGAAACCGTTTGAATGCTGGAAATCTCAAAACCTGCTCAAACAGCTGTGATGAAGTTTCTTACTTATGAAACAGAAACATTCACGTTTCCTCATGTGTTACATTTGTGACTGAAGCTCATGCTGGGGTTAGACTACCACACATCACCTGAGCGCTGAACCCCCATCGTCTCACATGTTCAGAGAGCACAAAGCGCACTTTGGCTCTGCAAATAAGGTTTGTTTGTTTTTTCACAAATAAGCGTGTTTGTTTGCAGCCACTGAAAAAGAGTTTTGGTTTTTGCTATACATGAGTCAAAATGCTGAGTTAGTGACTGAAAACGGTGACAAAATAACTCAAAATTCAAAAAAATGTCCCAGATAGTTACCATGTCAAACACTGTCACACAGAACAACTCAGAGTTCAACACGCTGCCCACAGACACTTCAATATAAAACTATAGAGTGGATCCACCGACCTGATTGAAAGACCCTTCCTTGACCTCCTCAGCCACAGAAACCAGCGTCCACACTGGACTGTTGGTGGGTGGCTGGAATATTTTTGTCTTAACATCAGGTTGGGGTTAGGTTAACCTCCACCCTTAAGCTATAGCCTTTCTTCTAGGGCTGGGCGATATGGCCTAAAATTCATATCGCGATATCATTTGAAGCACGTGCGGTAACGATATATATCGCGATATATTCTTTTCTTCTGTATAACGTATTTTCCACACTATAAGGCACACTTAAAATCCTTAAATTTTCTCAAAAATCGAGAGTGTGCCTTATGTATGAATTCTGGTTGTGCTCACTGACCTTGAACCGATTTTGGCGTGCAGAAATCTGTTAAAAAATGTTTTAGTACAACTTTGGTAAGCCGCACTGCTTGATGGCTTGTCAGAGCATTACGGCTGCCGTGGTTAGGAGCTTCGCGGAGTAATCTGGGTCCAAAACTCCGTCCACTTCAGGTCCCAAAGTCAAACGAACACAGAGTTAAAAACGGTCTAAATTCTTTCATCTTTAATTAAATCATCAGCGTTGCTGCTTTATCGGGTGTAACAATTAAGTTTAACATCCATGAAAACAGAATTTATTAAATTTAACGGAGTTAGAAGTTAACAGGAAGTTAGCTCGCTAGTTTATACCTAAACATTTCATACCATGTTCTGACTGAGAGATTTTTGAAACTAATTCAAACGTACAGCTCTGCTATCACTTCCAACATAAAGGAAGACAGGAAACTAAACAGCAGTGGCGTTTGCAGGGTTACTGAATTTGGACTAGCTGGTATATAATGTTGTGCTACGTGATTGCTAGCGACACAGCTATGTTAGCATAACATTAGCACAGTGAAGCTGGTGGATGAACGGCAACTTTTTTTCCACTCGATAAAAGTTAACGTGAGGGATTCTGGTGGTTAGACACAAATGCAATCGCATAGCAGGATGCTATACACGGGCCAAACTTCAGTCAGGAGAACATAATTTGCAGATGATAATGGTTGTAGCCGCTGCGATGCTTTCGACCAAAACAGGCGCAGCTTGATGACATCATCAACATGCGCTATCGCGATAGAGCGATATAGTCAAAATCTCTATCGTTGGCCAAATCTATATCGTTTCTATCGTATATCGTTTATATCGCCCACCCCTACTTTCTTCTTTTCTTTTTTTTACCTTTTTGGAAAAACTGTCAGATCTAAAGGAAAAGATGGATTTCAATGAAAGGTACCCTCCATCCGTTTTCCGTCACTTCAGGTTTAAGTCAGGCTGAGGCGAGAGGGCGGGTACACCTGGACAGGTGGCCAGTGAGTGACAGAGAGACAAACAACCGTTCATGTCTACAGCCAATTCAGAGTCACCAGTTAGCCCCATGAAGGATTTTGGACTGGGTGAAGAACCTGTACAGACACCAAGCTGGACCTGAGACCGTTGTTCCTGTGAGGCGATGGTGCTAATCGCTGGACCACAAAACCTCTAACTCCAGCCCTAACCCTGCTGACGTCGCTGGGTGAGGGCAACATATTGCTCAACTGCAGCTCCAACTATACTACAACAACCAGAGCGACTCCCACCTCAGGACGACGAGCACAGCGTGTGATCACATGGGTTTAATCATTTATCAATAATCAATCAATGATCTGCTCGGGTTTGTGGTAACACTAAAAAAGCCTTCGTGTTGTTGTCGAAGCTAATCAACTAAAAATATATTACCATCCATGTGCACGCCCCCTTGTGGACAGTCTGAGTGAGGCGGTTAGGCTTCCTCGTGACTGAGACTAACCACAGAGGCCAGGCTGACCTCACCTGGCCTCACGACCTGCAGCAGATGGCTCAGGTTCATGTTTCAGACTCAGCGTTTGTGTCCAAACAACCTTTAATGGCTCCACTTTAACCAAGGACACCTCTGATTTTTAATCAGGGGAACAGGTGGAGCTGTTATGACTGCTGCCTTATCGTGTTCAAGGACAGAGGCTGGAGTTTAACATTAAACCTGCAGTCCAAGTCAAATATTACCTCCTCTAAGCTAACCAGCTCCTCTACATGCTGCAGCTTCTGAAACTAAACAAATCAGCTCCTTCCCCTTTTTGTTCTGAGTCAAACACAAACAGAGAACAGGAAGGACGTGCCGGCACCAAAACCAGGCCGAGGTTTCTGAAATTCCTCTTTTTTTTCTCTGGGATTCACCTAAAACTTTGCTGCTCTGGATTCACAGGCTGCCGGGGAAATTCAGCTTGGTGACCTTCCTGCTCGGCTACGAAATGACAAACTCTAAACCTAAGAGTGCTTTTGGTGTTTCAGCACCAAAGTCCATGCAATAAACGTTTACTTTAATACATCACTGCAGCCAGTGGGGCTGTATCTGTTGATCTGTGGGAGTGAGTCATTGTTAAACCAGTGAGCGCTGGTCTGTTTGCCTTCTTCATAGACAGAAAACCTGTTATATAAAATTCCAAGATTAGAGATTAAAGCCTGATCTTTGTCTGTTAATAAATATTAATAATAATGTTTCAGTGCAGCGGCTCCACGGTGTGGTGGTTTACACATCTGCCAGCAAAAGGTTGCTGGTTTGATCCCATTAGGGAGCAGCTGGGAGCAGTACTTCATATACACATAGTTTTACTTAGGCCATGGTTTGCTGTATGGTAGCCTAGAGGTGCCAAACACAACACACCTGAAAACTGATTTTTTCATGTTTTTGATATCAGACTGATATCAGATTTTTAAGACCGATACGATATATTGGCCGATATTCTTTTCTTTCAGACATTTATTATGTATTTTTATTTACTCGTTTGCACTTTGCCCAACTCAACACTCACAACATGGCCGAAGGGCGCTTCTCCTTTCTCCTCTTTACATTTTTATTTATCGGCCGATATTAAACTGCCGATTAAACTATTTGTTGATACTGATCGATCAACAAATAGCCAAACGTTATATTTCAGTAAACAAAATCACTTCAATGATCGCCTTGAAGTCAGGAGAGTTTTAACTCTGGGCCCGCCCACTTCTATAGTTTCAGATCACCACACTGCTGTTAGTCACTTCCTGTTAGTCATTTCCTGTGTTGGTCTCCTGTTCAAAAATCATTTTCCAAAATGCTAATTTTTCCTTTTTTTGCTGTTCCTGCTTCCTGTCGGGTTTTTGTGAAATGTTATTGTTTTATTAAATCTCATGTTTTCATTTTTTTGGTTTAATGTTTAATCGTTTTGCGGGGTTTCCCAATGTTGTCACATTTTTTCCTGGAATGTCATGAGATGTTCCAAAGACTCTGCTTTTGTTTCTTTCCCTGAATGTTGACGGGGTTTTCCTACACACGGCTAAAAAATTTTTTGCTTGTAATTGTGTTTTTATTTTGTTTTTTACTTTTTTGTTCTTTTGCTTCATAGTTTTACTTCTTTGTTGTATTTTTGGTTTTGTTTCTTGTTGTTTTGTTTTGTTTTTTACAAAACAAAGTCCAGTTTGGTTTCACTGTTGCGTTTTTTTGATTTGATGTTTCTAAAAAGTTGTTGCGTTTTTCTTAGTGTCGTTGTGTTTTGCACCTTCGGGCCACCGTACTGCTCGGCAGGCCAAATGAATAATTTTTGACTTCACTAACTTCCTTACTGACCCTCTTGCACCATTTCCCAGTGCAGAAACGCCACAAAGGGGGATGATGGAAGCCTCCACCCCTTCTTTCCCCTCCTCCCTCCATCCCACCCACCGGCCTCGCCCCTCTTCCTGCTGGTTTAAGGATGCAGGGGCTCATCAGTATCTCTGGACCACCTCACACACGCACACACACACACCTCTGCATCACTTTGCACAAAAGCCTGAAATTGCTTCCAGCTGGGAGTGAAGCCGGTCCCGGCGGACTGCGGGCAAACAAAGCGCATTTTACGCACACAGTGGCGCACATTTCCCCGCTGAGTCTGCACTGCGGGGCAGCTCGGGACCCCCCCCGCCCCCTAAAAAAAAAAAAAAAAAAAAAAAAGACCTGCAGCTCTCTGACACAAACTCTCTGCAGACCCGAAACAACCGCACCCCCCTCCGTCCCTACTTTACACCAGCTGTACTGACGACGATGATGAAGGTGGTGGTGCCCCAGTCCTGCCCTGCGCATCCTCAGCGCGCAACAACCCGAACAACGAAATCCCGAGAGGAGCCGTGAGAGGAGCGGGAGCAGAACCAGGAGAGGACAGGAGAGCAGGGCCGCGGGACTCACCAGTCGGTGTCCGTGGTCTCGTCGATGACGTCCTGGTAGGCGGTGAGCAGGGCCAGCCGGTTCTTGCCGAGATTCACAGCCATGTTTCCGTCCCTGCAAGCATCCAGCCGCTGCTGATGGAGAGAGACTCGGAGTGAGACTACAGGAGGACGACAGCAGCAGCAGGAGGAGGAGGAGGCGGCGCTGACTGGTGGAAACAAAGAGAGGAGCGCGGTGTCCGCGGGGTCCTAGCGCCGGAAGACCAGCCGGTCAGCTGTCCGATGGGTCCTAGTGCCGACCTTTCAACTCCTGAAGCTGCACAGAAACAGTTAAAGTTTAAATTTGTCCGAAAGGAGGAAGATTTGTGTGAATGTGCGTGTCACCGTGGTAAATCATTACTTTTACATTATTGCTGTTACTGTTTAACATGCGCTGTACTCAGATCGTCTTACAGCACTTACAAAAAACAAGGAGCTCGAGCAAAGAGGAAATATCAGATAAAGGAGGTCAATAAGTACGAAACCAGGTGTGAATGTCAAACTTGCTGTTTTTCTGAAGGTTTGCTTGTGAACAATGCTCTGCTTTCTGCAGTGTCACTCAGTGTTTTAATTTGGTGAACCAAAGACAATCTCCCACTGATGTGGATAATAAAGTTTTTTTCTATTCTGTTCTAATCTACTCTGGTCTTTCCCTGTGACATCACACAGGTCCAGGAGAACAAAAAAACTATGTGAAGTGAAGCTGTTGGACTTACAGGAGTTACTGATCTCATTATGTGAAGCATTTCCAGCTGGAACAGCACCAGGTGAGAGTGACCTGAGAGTGAATGCACTGTGATGTAAGCTTTTCTGTGGGCGGGGCTTTAACTGGTAAATGGAGGGTTCCTGAGCACCCAGCATGCCTCACTCACAACAGGCACCTTTCTACATCTAAGTGCTTTTGGTCTAAGATCCACACTGATGAACACATCAGGATGTTTGGCACGCAGACTGGAGCAGTCGGGAATTGAACCACCAACCTTCTCATTAGCTGATGACCTGCAGAGTGATGAGGAGTCTGTAATCTTCCTCACTGTAACACATGAAACATTCTGTGCCTACTTTGTGTTTTCTGTAAGTTTGGCGAAATAATCAGGTGGAAGCAGGTAAAACCTGCAGTTCCTCTGGTGGCCACCAGAGGCTACTGTCGTAGACTTTCACATAAAAATGTTGAACTTTACAGCAGAAATAAGCACGTTTACAGAAACAGTTTGGGTCTCCGTGGATCATTTCCTCGTTTATAAGTTTGGGTGAATTAAAATCTAAGAGTTTGTTAGCCTGTTATTTAGCTCTCAATATTAGAGGGTGCAGTGTCGGTGTGATGCATTAGCTTAAAAACCAGTCTTGCTAGGAATAGCTGATCACTTCCACCCTCTTGTCCAAATATGGTCACTTCCAGCTCCAAACAAACCAAGATGGCTGCACTTAGACTTCAAACTGTGAGTGCAGTAACCAAAGGTGGCCTCCTCCTCCTCTTAGCATTCAGGGCTTCTTCTTTGACAATCTGTGGATTAAAAACCTTTTTAGGACTGTAATGGGGGCATCAACCACTTCAGAAGGAGCCTCCATCAGCCGGGTGGTGCATTAGTGAAGTCGTCTGGAGGCACGTGGGTCCCATGTTTTCTTAATAACAAGTCTCTCATGAAAACCACTAAGTGGCAGAGCTGCCCGGTAAGTTTGCCTGTTGCTATGGATTCCAGCATGGCGGTCCTGTTTTAAAAAGCAGATCAGATGATGAGCGCTGAGGAGCAGCTGAAGCTGTTTTCAACAGCTGGAACAGCTGACCTCTGTCAGCCTCTGTGGGCTGATATGTTTGTGAGGAATAGTCAGCAGGACCTGATGGCACCGCCGCCTCCTCGGACCAATCCCTGCCTCAGACCGTCTCCAGTAGTGATGGGTCGGTCGCAAACGAAATGGCTCTTAGAGCCGACTCTTTGAAGTGAACGATGCGAGATTTTTATTTTTCTTTCTCTCTCGTTGTGTTGGCGCTGAGCAGAGATGGGAGTTTGCGCCCCTCCCCCCTCTGCCCAGCGCTGTGCGCGGGGGGGAGAGAGTTACAGTCACAACAGCAGTAGCTCATGAAAAGAGCAGGAGGGAGAGAGAGAGAAAGAGAGCCAGGAGCAACAACAACAGACGACATGACACATTATAAAGGTACAGTAAAGAAAATGAGTGACACCAAGAAAAGAAGCAAAATCTGGAACAATTTCAATTTTACTGACAATACAAAGGCAGAGTGTAGAGTCTGCAAGAAAAAGATATCATAGAGCTGGCTCCACAAACAACCTGCACAGGCACCTGAGAACCGTCCACCCATCAGTGCAATGGGAAGATAAAACACAGTGAGTTGAGTTTGATATTAATATTTCTAAATGCCAGCCTTTCCTTAATTAAAGATCTGGGCGTTCATTTTTTTTCTTTTTGTTTTGCATATTTTAATCAATATTTTATTGTGTTGTGGTTTGCAGTGTTTTGTGTTGTTTCCTTTTAAATTTGTTTAAAAGGAAACATCTGAAAATTGAAATAGTTAAAAGCTGAATTGTAAATAGTTGATTTTTGTATATTATAATTTATTTTTTTACATTTTGTGTGGTGTGAGTTAATAAAAGAATATTTATATATTAAACATATATAAATAAATAAAAAACATTTTTTTTTACATTAGTAGTTCATTTTGTGCATAATTTTATATTGTTGCTGATAATAAATTCATTAAAGCAAGAAAACAACCTGAAGAGCCGCTTGGGAGCTGAAAGAGTCAGCTCTCTAAAAAGAGCCGGAGTTGTTGTTTGATGACGTGTCAGACTCATCGCTGTTACGCAGACGTTTTTAAACGTGTTGTCAGTCAGATCAGCAGGATGAGAAACGGTGGGAGGTCTCGGCTTCGAGTGGATTCATCTGTGGACCAAGTGAAGCACGACTTCAGACTTTTGTGGCGATTTAATTTTTGAGAGAACAGAAACAGTGAGATCAATAATTTGTTGGACAAAGACTTTTTTTGTAGTTTTGCTTCTTAACAACATCACAGTGGATTTCAATCAATCAACACATGATAGAAGTTATGAGTGAACGTGTAAAAAGCATCAGTTCTTATGTACAGTGGCTAATTTTCAGGTTACCTGCTGAAATGTGATTGGTCGATGTTCCTAGGACTATAAATGGAAAAAAAGACTGAAATGAAAAGGACCAAAATGTTCACGTTAAAGTGCAGAAATGTACCTGAGTATGACATGCTGCCAATAAACATGTTACAGGGAGACTACTGCACTGACAGCAGCTCTTCATGTTGACCTTCAAACAGATAGATGGACAGAAGCGTCCACGGTCAGCTGATCCACTTCAGACTCAGCTGGTGTGTTTCTGAGGACGTCGATAAGCTCAGTGTTGAGTTTCAGGTCGTTTGGTTGAGCGGTTCTCGTATTTTGGGCCAAAGATGTTTCCTGTTGGGGCGACTGCTCCACTCTGTGTGCAGGGGGAGGAGCTAATACACACACACACACACACACACACTTGTTTCATTATCTTTGTGAGGACATTCAGTGGCATTAATGCATTCCTGAGTCTCTTATGTTCACGTTTAATCACCACACGTACACACAAAGGTTTTTTTTTTTCTTATTACTAAGACGTCAGGCTCTCGTCTACACAAAGAGTGGCTGCATCCAGAGAAAAACGTGCTGCAGGTCCCTGAAAGTAGCCGCCACCGCTCAGTTGGTAACAGAAATCTGAACCCAAGCATTATTTTTCTTACTGTTGTAGCTGTCTGGAGATTTCCTCTGGTTCAGCCATGAATACTCAGACCGTTGAGTCCTTTGCAGCTTCTACAGGAGGATGTGGCGACCGCAGGGTCCATAAAAATGCTGTTTCAGTACCCGTGTGTCAGCTAACCTGGCTGATAACCCGAACCTCTGACTTCAGAAAGCTAACATTTCAGCAGGCGTAACGCTAAAGCTGACGTTTCGAAAGATGTATAAAAGATGATTCGACTTTTAACCCATTAGTTCATTTCTGTCTGATTTTCAGATTAAGAGTTTTAGGGTTAAAGAAAGAATTTGGTGAATTTTGGGTAAGTTTGGCACTCTGAGGGTGAATGTGGGCACACTGAGGTTACATACTGCTACTGCAGGGCTCTTTTAACCTGAAACCAATTTTATTTTGTTTTAGCTACAATTTACAGGTGATCCCTAAATGCATCATGAAAGCAGACGTGTGAATGTGATGGCATAGCTCTAACTGAGAGGACAGGAGCTGCTGTGTTACGATGCTGAAGTTCAGACAAATAAAATCCACAGAAAAATCTGTGTTTCTGACAAATGAAATATGTGAGATATATGTGGCAGCAGCACACAAATCCGACTTTAAACTCTTCACAGGAAGACAGAGTCTGAGTTTTTATTGTCATTCACACGAGGTGAAACAAACAGAAGACGTTCTTACAGTGTGAGTTAAGTACAAACAGGACACTGACAGTGTGGTGGGGAGTGCAAAGACACATCAGGTTTGTATGAAAGCTATAAAATCTGGTTGAAGCTGGAGATTAACGACGCCAAACTCGGACAAAACGAATCTCTGATGACCGAATGGCCCAAGAATGTCTCTCGAAGCCGTCTTTGAGGGTTTTTGGGGACCCTGTAAGCAATGAGACTTTAAAATGAGGTTCTTTTCTCCCCGTTTCCTGGAAAAGTTGACATTTAGGAGGTTTTTCCCGGCTGGCGGCGGTGGCCGTTGCTGTGGAAACCAGGCTGCCTCAGAGAGCTGAACCCCATGCAGGCCGCCTCGGTGTTTGTCTCCCATGCAGGCCCGGCGGCTGGCGCCGAGCCCACATACCTTCCCTCGGCTCTCAGAGGCCAGAGGATAATGGAGGAGGGGCGGGGGCGCTGGTGGGTGCTTTAATTGGCACAGACAGCGATTATGTTCAAGGTGAAGCTGCTGAAACTCCCTCTGCCCACCATTCAGCTCTCTGAACCCCGCTGCACTCGTTCCTCTTGTGTTTATTTGCATGCAAAGCGACCCTTTAGCTCCATTTTTACCCAAACTTTACCTCCCCGAACTTAAAGTTCTCCACACTAAATAACTGCTCAGACACTTTACCACGACTGCAAAAGTCTGCACCACCTTTCAAAAACCTCCGCACTACCAGGACACCGTGCACACGTGTTTACTCCTCACAGTATTGCTGCATCATGGGATCATAAATGTTCTCTCCCCGGGCTGTCAGACGACTGAAACGCTGTGTGCTCGGCCGGTTTGTGGGAGTGGGTACAGCGAGTCTCTGATAGAATAAAAACTATTTTCAGCTCTGCACCATAATTCAAGATTAGGCACAAAAAACCTGCCGAGATGAATTTAATAAAAGCCGGTGTAGAGGCAGAAAAACAGGAAAGTTTTTAAAATTTGATGCAGAATCGGACGAGTTTAAAAAAGAAAAAGAAAAAAAAGATTTCGCACAGCATGATTTCTCTGAGTGCAAATTTTTAAAAATGAGTTTAAATCAGCCTTAAAATAATATTTTTCAGCTTAAATACATTTGAAATACAGTTAAATGACTCACTCAGATAATTTGGGGAATATTTTATTTTTCATTTCCTCTCGTGGCCACTTTGGTAGAAAAATCCTTTAATTGTCCCACAAGGGGAAATTTGGGTGTAACAGCAGCAAGAAAGACACATATACAAACAAACAGTACACAAGACACAGAACAGAAACATACACAATTTTTACATATTTACATCAAGGACACTTGGGGCTGCCTTCAGCCCTCATACACTCCTGTGTTAAAATGTTCAGCTGTCCAGCAGAATTAAGCATGTTTGGTCTCAGTGGATAGTTTCCTGCTCATGAATGATCCACCTGGATACTGGATTTAGGGGCGTGGCTACTTTGATTAATCAAGTTTGTTAATATTACCTGAAAATTCCAGTATCATCCAAATATGGTCACTTCTTACTGTAAAACAAACAGACAAAAAAAGCAACAGGACAGTGGTCCACACACCAAAGTTGTTTCTTCCAAATGCAAAATCCAGAAACTAATGGCTACGTCCATCTTTTATGTACAGTCTTTGTCCATGTGTGACGTATATTTGAATCCTAAATGTTGCGTTGCAGCTTTTTCTAAATACACGTGACAGTTTCTGACAGCTCGCTCTGCTCAGCCTAACTGCAGCATGAAGGCTCGACACGTGAAACTATTCATGGCTTTGTGTGGAGCTGAAGGTGGTCTGTCAGGGGTTTTACAGGTGAAGGAGACCAAAAACGGAGCTAAAAGACGGCGCGTTGGTCAGAGTGTGTTGAGCTGTCATTTTTAACCTTTAAAAATCTGTTTGTGATGTTTCTCACTTTCAGCTTGCTGGATGAAAACTGCTTCCTTGAGCCGGGCGAGGACTCGCTGTGACTAGTCCCGCCCCTCGTTTGTTCAGTCAGAGGACGAGGTCTGAGTGTGAGCAGCATCGCTGGGTCCGACGCTGCCATGTATGGGAGGATTATCGATCGATTACAGCATGTCGACCGGCTGCGTGTGCTGAGTCAAAACAGTTTTATTATCTTTGAGTTTTTATTTTAAGTTTTGAATGATTAGAAACACAAAACACAACAGAAACATCATCATGTGAACGTTTCTGAGCTGACTTTGTTTTTTAACGTCAAACTGTGAAAATCTTTGACTTTCAGGTTGATTAATGTTTCATTTTTGGAGTTCGTCGTCTGCCCAACTCAAAGCAACGGTACAGAAAGGTTTCACAAACAGGAAAAGTGTCGACGGTGCTGCAGAGACGTGCTTCATCAGGAGGAGGAGGAGGGTCGGATCGATGATGTCACATCAGGAAAAATCAAAGGGAAAAGAAGTGGAGGAGGCCGAAGGAGAGAAACCATCATGGGCAGAAGGAAAGGACGAGCTGCTGCGCCGTGGGAGAGACCGAGCATCCTGGAGGACCATGAAAGCCGGCGCCATTCAGCAAGGCACTAAAACAGAATCTGACTCTGCACCATCGGCCTCTTTTATCCGGCCGCCGTCGTTCCGGACAGAAAACGTTTCCTTTGTGGTTGTTGTGTTGGTGCTGAGCTCATGAGGACCGCCAACAGGATCCTTTTCTTTCCAATGTAGGGGCGTGGCCTGTGTGACTGACAGGTGGAGGTGACACAGGCGAGTGTAGCTGCTCACGTCTGATTTTTTTAAGTTCCTTGGTGTGACGCTGCTGCACGCTTTGTTTCTTTACTCCAGTGTAAACGCTCCCGTCTCCAAAAACGAAGATGGCGTGACCCAAAGTCCAAACTTCAAAGCTCCAGCAGTCAGCCGCTGACGTCACCGTGGCTTCGGTTTCTGGTTTGTACCAATCTGCTGCAGTTTCACTAACAGGACGAGCGGGCGGCCGGACACTGCGAGGTTAAAAACAACGACCTGGGTTTGAGTCCCACCCTCCTCCGTCTCCTCCTCGCTGCACCGTCAAAGATGAAATCCTCCAAAATGAGCTTGATGTTTTCACTCTGACATTTAAGACAGAAGCTCCACCTTTGTCAGTACTGAAAATAATGACCTCACGGCTGGGATTAAACAGCGACCGCTCTCTCACACTCAGGGTTTCGTATTTAAACTCACGATTCGTGCAGGTTTGCACCATTTTTGACTTGTGAAGTTCAGTTTTTGCTCAACACAGAAGCAGTCTTTAGTCTTTTCTGTTTTCCTTCGTTTAAACGAGTCTCATATCCACTTGGTTCCAGTGAAAGAAAATAAGATGCAGGAACAGAAAAAGTAGGAATCTGTGACGTTCACGCACACACAGGATGTTTGGTTCAATCTCACACGCTCTTATTTTGTAGTTTCCAGCAGATAAATGGGATAAATCGGTGGATTCGTTGCCGTTTCTTTGCAGTAAAAACTGGAGGAAACAAAAGGTTTATCTGGTCCTTTGTGCAAACCTCGCTGCTGTGTGACGGCGGGGTATTGATTGATCCATTGATCAGCATCTACATCGGGACGCCTGGAGGAGGAGGCAGACACGTGGACAGATGGAAGACAAAGGAAAAGCAGAGGTTCACTTCCCATCTGTGGTCTGTGTGTGAGACGGAGTGTCTCCCCTTTTGTCCGTCATCAGTCACGTCTAATAGGTTTCCTTTATTTCCTGATGGGATCAAATAGAAGCTCCACAAATCCAAACTCTGCTTTTTTGTCATTTAGTTTGTCTCTAAGCTCCTAAATCTCCATCCTCCGATGACTCGGCACGTTTGGATCCTCTGAAATGAAAGATGTTTATCACAGCAGGAAGAGAAATTATGAAGATCCGACGCTCCGAATGTTTCCGTCCAAGAAAAGAGGGGTGGGCGTCGGGATGTTGAAACAGATTAGAGCAATAAAAAAACTGTGTGGGGGTGAAACGAGCTGAAGATCAGCTCTGAACGCCGTGACCAACGAGCTTTAAACCAGCATGTGTGAGAGCACCTTCACAGAGCTTTAAAGGAAAACCCTGAAGATCTCACATCACGAGGCATTAATCGTTTTTTGGTCCCGTCTCATTCATACACGAAACATCACGTGACCTGAAAAAGGGACAAAAAAGGAGAAGCTGACGTTTAAACCCAGTTAAAGACGGTTCATTTCCTAACTGGACTCCCTCAGTATCCCGTGGTCCTGGAGAAACTAGCACAGGCGTTGCTCTGGTGGAATTTTTATCCCATTCTTCCAGATGAATGTGAAAGTTTGACTTCTGTGAACTCGGACTTTTGCTTTTTTCCACAGATTCCTTCGGTGATTGAGTGGGCCGCTGCAGCAGCTTTATTTTCCTTGGCTGTGTGCTGAAAATCAGCCTCGCACCACAATGTTCCCACCTCCAGACTCCACTGTTGGGGCCTGATGGGCAGTATGGTCTCGCCTTCAAACACGGCGAACAATGACATCCAGCCTCGTGTGACGGATCCTCCCAGGAGTTCGTTGGCTTTAAGCGAGGCAAACTTGCTTTTTCTTGCTCTTTGTGAAGCAAAGCGAGCGACCCTTCACTCTTCTGACTCCTCTGTCAGAAATGTCGCGATGAGCACGTTCAGGCGTGTCGTCAGTAAGGTTCAGAGCGGCGAGGTTGTGAAGGTTTTGGGAGATTTCTTTGCTTTTACCTGTGCGACAAACTGATGGTGAAAACGTTTTATCGGCCATCAGTCCGGGCTCAGTCAGCTGATATTGGGGGCCGGCTTACTTTCTAAACACAGGTTTCAGCTGCTTCTTGGCTTCGTGCCTCTTCGCTGTGTCATTCGATTTTATTACACAGAGGTAATTCTCACTGAGCTCTGAAATGCAGATGCTGCTCCTCCACATCCAGCCACGGTAACATCTGACTAGGGCGCCTCCTACAGGTGAGGCGTTTCAAGCATGTCCAGCGTGGAGGAGGCCCTGTTACACCTCTGAGCTGCCTCGGTTTCCCTCAGAAACCTCCAAGTAAAAGAACCGATTTGATAGTGAACTCTTTTATTGCACCAACTCTCAGGAGGATGTTCTGCAGCTGCCTCCCTCCCCACTGTGATGCAGTATAAACAATGTTTTTTGACTAAATGTGACCAAATCAGAGTTACTGTTAGGTTTATAAATGTGTTTAAAGGACTGGAAACATCTAAGAGACATAAGATAACTCTGAGTTGTGTTTTCACTGGTGGAACGGTCACAGCATGGTCACAGGGTGGATCAATCAAAAGGTCCTAAAGCACGTCCTGTGGTGCTGTCAGTGTTTCAGATATTATTTAGGAACTGTAGATTAGTTTTTACACCTCTGATCAATAAAACATCTCGTTGTGACTTTTTCTTGATATTTAGTTTGTTTTTGTCAGACGATAATCTGCCCTCGGACCGTTGCTTCTGAAAAGCCGTCCTTGTTCTGCACTTTCTCAGTGTCAGACCTTTCTGTCTTTGCTGCTGAAGCTGTGTTTTCATTGAGATTATTAGATTTCTTTCTCCTGTCTGGGTTTTATTTTTACAGTTGAGCGCAGACAAAGACTGGAGACTTCAGAAAGAAATATTTATGAGTCTCAAGGGGTTAAAAGTCTGCAGGAAAAACACAACTCGCATACCAAACCAATGAGACGGAGCCCCACGGTGAGTTCTGTAATCCAGAGCAGAGACCGAAAGACACCGAAATACACAAAGTCTGCGGCACACAAACGTCTCACAGAGGCTCAAATGTTCAAAATGAAGTGGCTGAATCTAAACTTTCAGCTGTTTTAGATACATGACACAGAAAAATACATTTCCTCATAAGGTGAATAGAAATGCTGATATTTGAATCAGACTCTCAGCTCATCATTCAAACTAAAACTGTGTTTTTTATTCCCAAAAAGGAGCCAGAGTTTGAATCTGAGCACAGATTTACAAGCTGAGGCCAGCAAACATTTCCAGTTCTTTCCAAGGAGAGAGAAGAAAAAAAACAACAACAACTATATTTTGAAACTATTGACTGTATGTAAAAATGGATGGTTCCCACCTTGAAGTCACCATTGTTTTAAAGCTCCTGGCTGTGACCGTATTTGAGTTAGCAGCTAACACGAGCTAGCCTGGTCAGTAAGCTTATAGCTAATTAACAGTAACAGCTGAAAAGTGGTCTCAGAGAGGCCGCAGCACAAAGCAAGCCAAATATATAATATCATAATTTCAATAAAGATGGCAAAGACTACAAAATGATGTGAATTCAGGGTTCCCGATGGACACGTTAGCAAAGAATAAACTAGTCTGCATGTTTCACGTTGGTTTTCATCAGTTTCACAGTTTTCTTTTTAAATTATTATAATTTGAAAAACTATGTCAGATGAGAGGTTGATGTTATTATATGACTGGTGTATCAAAACAGTCACTGATTCGAGTCTCAGCGTTTGCATTAATGCTGGCTGTGCTGAAACATCTGACAGTGTTGTTATTATTTGTGTTAATTTAAACATCAGTGTCAATTAACACACTTAGCTTTGGTTTAACTGAACTACATCACCCTCCTTAAAATTCATCTCATTGTGACATCACCTCCATGAGTTAGGTCATTGGTGTCAAAGGTCAAACCTGCATGTCTTCATCTACAGACCTCTGTAAACAGCGCGCACACACACTGTGAGTAACAGTGCTCCTGCTGCAGACTCAGGAATGTGTTCATTTCCTCTTCGGTTTGAGTGTTTGCTCTCAGGATGCCTTTTCTTTTCTTTTTTTTCCTTTTTTTTAAAACATGGCGAGTTTAAAAGTCCAGCAGCAGAGGAATGTGTGTGTGAGTGTGTTCTTGTATTGCTACTGTTGTGGGGACACAACTCTGTCTAATCACTCACAACACAAGGACCTGCGTTTCATTAGGCATAAAGCTGGCAATGATAATGTAAAGTAAAAAATCTGAGGGCAAATATTTTACTTTAAATTTAGACTCAAAACTATCTGGAGGATATTTTTTAAAGAATTTTTAATTTAATCATGATGAAATAAATAACAATTAAATAATTATAATCTTAATTACATTTTTACATGACAACAAATTACACAGAGAAGCTAACATGAGAGCAAAAAGATGACTCGAAAACTGGTCAGTGTTTCTGCTCTCCATAATAAAAGCTTCCACACGGGACTCAATTCTTCCAGGTCTCTGGCTCCATCTAGTGGTCGGATTGAGGAATCACGAGGTTTAGAAAAAAATCTGGAGCTCATTAATGTTTTTGTTCAACTTTAAAAAGCAGGACTTTGCTCAAAAAAGAAGAGCAAAAATCAATTTGATGCTGAAGAGTTTTCATCATCCAAAAATCAAGTCAACATAATTTTTCCTATCATATATGTGCAGGGTGGGCCATTTATATGGATACACCGTAATAAAATGGAAATGTTTGGTGATATTAAAGTCCTGTTTGCGTCATATTAGTATATGTGAGGGGGCAAACTCCTCAAGATGGGTGGTGACCATGGTGGCCATTTAGAAGTCGGCCATCTTGGATACAACTTTTGTTTTTTCAATAGGAAGAGGGCCATGTGACACATCAAACTTATTGGTAATGTCACAAGAAAAACAATGGTGTGCTTGGTTTCAACGTAACTTTATTCTTTCATGAGTTATTTACAAGTTTCTCTTTGTTCACAGCCATTGACATGTCGAAGAGGTTAACACGTGAGGAGCGGATTGAAATTGTGTTGATATCTGGTGAACGCAGTAACCGGGTCATTGCAGCAGATTTCAATGCAAGACACCCTACGAGACCACCCATCTCCCAGCTACAGTTAGCAAACTGCTTGCTAAGTTTCGTGAAACTGGTTCAGTGTTGGATTTGCCAAAATGTGGACACAAGAAAACTGTCACTAATGAAGAAACATCAGTGGCTGTCCTAGCTTCATTCAGCAAGAGCCCACAGCGTAGCACTCGCCGCATGTCACTGGAGAGTGGCATTAGTCGAACATCCCTTCGGCGGATATTAGCTACTCACAAATGGCACCCTTACAAACTCCAGCTACTGCAGCATCTCAACGAGGATGACCCAGATCGGCGCACAGAATTTGCAGAATGGGCAAAACAAAAATTGGAACAGGACCCTCAGTTCACGCAGAAGATTTTGTTCAGTGATGAGGCAAACTTTTATGTGAATGGTGAAGTTAACAAACAAAACCACCGCTATTGGTCTGACACTAACCCACATTGGATGGATCCCTCCAAGACTGTTGGAACAACAAAAGTGATGGTTTGGTGTGGTATATGGGGTACAACGATAGTGGGTCCATTCTTCATCAATGGAAACCTCAAGGCCACTGGATATTTGAAATTGCTACATGATGATGTGTTTCCCTCTTTATGCACTGAAGCTGGCACGTTCCCTGAGTTTTTCCAGCAAGATGGTGCACCACCACATTATGGGTGCCAGGTCCGAGCATTCCTAGATGAACAGTTTCCTGGAAAGTGGATTGGTCGTTGTGGGCCAGTTGAATGGCCCCCAAGGTCTCCCGATCTGACCCCCTTAGACTTTTATCTTTGGGGTCATCTGAAGGCAATTGTCTATGGTGTGAAGATACGAGATGTGCAGCACCTGAAACTATGGATACTGGATGCCTGTGCTGGCATTTCTCCTGCGGTGTTGCTATCAGTGTGCGAAGAGTGGGAGAAGAGGGTTGCATTGACAATCCAACACAATGGGCAGCTCATTGAACACATTTTATAAGTGGTGAGAAACTTGTAAATAACTCATGAAAGAATAAAGTTACGTTGAAACCAAGCACACCATTGTTTTTCTTGTGGCATTATATCCATGTAAATGGCCCACCCTGTAGATATCCATATTATGGGGAGGGGTGGGGGAGATAGAGAGAGAAACATTAAGTGTCATTAGTATATATAATATGTATAAGGATACAAAAAATTCTTACATCATTTCTATTATTATTACACCTACACTTGTGATGTTAAATAATCTGCCATTAAATTTACTATTTTTAATAAAAGTTTATTTAAAAACAAAACAAAAAACAAACAGACAAAAAAATGTCCAGAGTTACAGATTTAGAGACCAGTTAGCAACCATCTGTAAATGCTAACCCCTGGCTGAGAGTGGTTCACGCTAACAGTATACACGGGGAAATATTTGCTTATCTGCAAATATCGTACACCTTTTTATAATCAAGTTTACACCTAATATAAAATAAGAATAATGTCACAATCAAAAGATTATTTTAAACAGTTAATTCTTATTTTGCTTATGGAAAAAAAATGACTTAATATTTGTACTGCTGAGGAGGACAGGACAACGGCTGTCTGTAACATTACTACTTTTATAGAAGTTCTCTTTTGTTACTTTATTCACATTTTGTGTTTTCATAAAAGACAATTTCCAAAATTCTTCAAATCCAACTTCCAGCGTCATTTAAGAGGAAAACTTTGTTCTAAAAATAACCCACACAACTTGTAACTCAAAGTATTTTGAAAGCTTGATTAAAAAAAATAAAAAAATAAAAATTCTGATTTAATGAAAGGACTAGATGTTACAATCCCTGATACTGCGTTGCTTCAAATGGAGAAAGTCTTGAGGGATGGCTACTATGAGGAAAGGCAGCCTGGAAGCTTTACAAGCAGGACACAATAATAATAATAATAATAATTCCAACTTCATATATTTCTAATTAATAACATCGTCTTCTCTCATGGGTGAAACGCTGGCTGCTATGGAAGCTTACTTTTGAAACTGTTTGCAGCAGTAAAAGAACTTTTACTTTGAAGGTGAAAGGTCTCCGGTTCTGGTTTGCATTGACTTTTGTTCGACTTTCTCCACAGCTCACCAGGTAGTGTTTTCAAAGAAATCTCCCTGTTTCATGCAAACTACGGCCAATCTTCTAGCAACCAAAGCAATCACAAGGCTTTCGGGGCAAATACCGTGAAGCTGCGGCTATCAGATGGTAACTGACCGTCTCTATGCCTCTGTGACCGAAACCTTAGTTTGGTGTGTTTGGTGTAAAAAGTCAGCTAGCATTAGCTGTTAACACAAGACTCCACCCTCTCTTCCAAATATGGTCACTTCTGGCTCCATAAAACCGACACAGCAGTGGCTGAAATGTTAACGTCCACTGTGACAATCTTTTACATACATTCTTTTTAATTTGCCTGTAAAACACTATAAAGACAGTTTATTCTGAAATATCTACTTTACTGCCATAAAAATTCTATAAAAAATTCTTGTTTTCTTTTCAAATTCTCACTCAAATATTTTGAATATCATCTCATACAAATTTTCGTGACATCAAGACTTTCCCGTCTGAACACCATCCTCATGTGAAGGAACATCGTGAATACTGGAGGAAACATTACAAAGGAATTATTAACAGATTACTTTTATTATAAATATACAGTGTTAAAATGGAATGGTACCTGACACTGCTAGCTGTTTACAGAAACAAAAACAAAAAGGAAGTTCTGTTTAACATAATCAATCGAGAGGCTTTAAAAACAAACTCCTGCTGTTAGAATCAAACATCTCGGGGAAGCGTTCGTTCTCTTCGGTCGACTGAGACCAAAAGTTCAACTCAGTTTGTAGAGAAAAGAACACGAGATGCTTCTGCTGATCCAGGGTTCGTTTCCATGGGAAAAACAAACAAAAACAAATCAAAATGGGACAAAAATCATGAAAAAAAAAACAAAAAAAAACGTGTCAGGTAATTTAAAAATGAGATCACAGGCAGATGTGAGTGAGACATTCGTCAGTGTGTAACATCCAAGAGTTTTTAAAGGTGCCACAAGCAGCATTTTTAACACCTGGAAACATTTAATTTCTCTGCCAAAGAGGACCATACAAGGGAAATCCCCTCTCTGTGATGTCATACAGAGCCAGGAGGACTTGAACGTAGACCGAGTCCAACATTTGAAACTTTGATCTTCTCCTGGAGCAGGAGATGTGCAGCAGGAAATAAAGAAAATCACATAAGTAGAAACAACAACGTCCCAGTTTTTTAAATCTGCTGAATTCTAACTCAGTTTAAAAAATTTCTAATATTTTTTTGAAACACTTGGCATTTTATTCGGCCAAACATTCAATAGTTTATTCAAAAATACAGAATTGATTAAAATAGTCGTCTTTAGGAGCATCTGACATGTAGCTAATTTTTTGACACTGATATAGAAGCCAGAGGAAAGGTTTCTCTCTTTTTAACAGTCACATTGATGCAGCAACTTCAGATGTTAAAATGTGGCGTGCAGCACCTTTTAAAAAAGATTTGATCATTTTTCTTCATGAATGTCCATCCAGCTACTCGGTGTCCTCGTTAGGTCCAGTTTGCTCCAACAGACGGAGCTGAGCGAGCGTCCTGCCTCCAACACCGCGGCTTTACCTCATTTCACCCAACAGGTCAAAGAAACGCCATCCGACTGCAGGAGCCGTTGTTCAAGTCAATGTGGTGAAGGCTAATGAGCTCATTCGCCTGCAAGTATCAACTCCAATCCAAAGTATCAGGCACTTAAATTTGAAGAACTTTACAGAAATGAGCAGTGCCGTTTGAGTCTTGATGCTGGAGTAGTGTGCAAAACACTGGATATAAGATCTGCTGAACATGCATAACAAAATGTAAACATTGGAAAATTTAAGATCAAATGGGAAAAGAAAAAAAGACTGAAATTATACCTAAAGAAACTTTAAAAAACTCAGTTTAAATAACCAGGAAAAAACCTAGTCTCACACTGGTTTCACCTGATTCTCCAGCTCTAAACTAGAAGACCTCCCCTCGTCAACAATAAATGCAGCTAAAAATAAAAACAGATTTAAGAGATTAAAGAGAAAACTGGTCCAGTGGAGTTATGGTTTGACTGGGAGGCGCCCAGTGAGAAGCTGAGGTGAATCAAAGTGAACGAGGTCCTACGACAGAGGAAGACGCGTTGATTCAAAGGTCAGGATGACATAATGGCGGGTAAAGCGATTTTGTGAAGAAGAAGAAAGTTTTGTGAAGGTAACTGCGCTTAAAACACCTGCTTTTTGGCAGCGAAGGTACCCTTAGTGACAAGTTTTAGCACCTCAGTATTAATCGATAAAGACGTGGATTGAAAATCATTGAAATAGCTTCCGGGTTCTTCCAAGAATATCTGAACATGCAAAGACCACCCTCGCTAACATTTGATGCAAACCCAGTCATTTTGTTAGTTTTGAAATGTGACCTCATCTTCATGGGTTACTCCTGGGGTGCTTTTAAGGGGTAAACAGTCAAGTCATCTGCATACATGCCACTCTACTGTAGGCTTTACTGGCTGCTGCCCCTCAGGAGGCTTACAGAAGTTGGACAATCAGAGGAAAGCAGGCTTTTTGGGAGGGTTTCCTTAAAGACACTGGAGCTAAAACAGCTTGTTTTAGACATAAGATAAAGTTAAAGCCCAGTTTAATAAAAATAAGGATTATTTTGAGCTATGAGTCATGCAAAGCTGCTCTGGTAGAGTTGAAGAATAAAAATAAAGAGCTGGAAATGAGCAGAATCGGTCCCCCTTTGATAAAGTCCTAAGTTGTGCGTTAAAGTAAGCGGTACAGCTCGCCAAAAGCTAAAGGTGCAGGTGGAAAACTTTCACACAACCACTTCTGTCACATTTCTTGTGTAAAATCGAGTGTAAAGCCTGAAAAGACACACTGCGTCTGCAGGACGATAAAACTGAGAGTACATGCGTTTTTTGGAAACGTTTGGAGGTTGTATGAACTCGTTCCCTCTGAAGCGCCTCACCTACAATAAATAAAGGTGTACTGACAGGAAGAAGCAGAGCCATTATGTACAGTAGTTACCCTGTTCTCACTGTTGTTACTGCATGAAGGGGAATATGACTTTGTATTTACCGGTATTCACCATCGTCTCCTGGTTACTGCTCATTTTCCCCACGAGTGAAGAAGAAAATCCTGAAGTCCTAAAACTCCGACAGAGGTTACGGAAAAGTCCCGGTCGAGTACTTTGGTGCGTCTGCCCAGCTACGACCGACTGAGTGTATACATCTCTACTCACGTACTCATTCACAAACGATTTGCCTCACATGAAGCCAACAGTCGAATAAATCAGGAGGAAAAAATCCTGCACATATTTTCATAAACAAGCCACGGTTTCTTTTAATTAAAATATACTTTCTTAAAATTCTCAGGAAAATTAGGTCGGCTACGAGGAACTTTTCCTCTATACGCGTGATGGCGATGAAAAGAACAACAACAATAACAATAATAACAACAATAATATGGCAACAAAACTAAGCAAACAGCACCACTTAATTTCGGTGTCGTAGTTGATTCGACTACTCGGGTAGGAAGAAAAGAAACGAGGAAAAGCGAGTGTGTACAGTAGGTGTGCAAATCTGAACCAACGTCTGTGGCAGAAAACAAACAGGAAAAGGCGACTTAAAGGGATACCTTGATGTTTGTTGGGTTTTAGGGGGTTGGGTTTTATGTACGCACTTTAAATGACAGGATAATGATGATGAAGTGATGAAGGATCCGTTTCACAGTCTTTGGTGGAGCTTTTTCCTAAACACGACTGAATCAAACAGAAACCAAACTAACAGGTCCGACACTTAAAAGTCCACGACTGTGGTATCGGAGAGCGGTGCAGAATAGTCTCACCGCTCCTGCAAAGGACAGAGCCGCTCTCAAAACGAGATGTAATGAGGTCTGGATGGAGACGACTCGAGAGCTCGTGAAGCCACAGGAAACCGCGATAAGGTGATCAGAAAGTCCCAGATATTGGCCCGTCAAAGGACCGGAAACCTGGTTTGAATTCGTCTGATTTCACATTAAAGATCCTCTTCTCTGAGAGGTCCATCACGGATGGCGAGCGTTCGCTCTACGAACCAGACGAAGACTCCAGAGTTCCTGAGAGGCTCAGCAGGTGAGGTCTGTCATGTTCTCCACATTCATCAAGTTGTAAACCGTGAATTTATCCCTCACCTGCGCCAGGTGATTCATAATCTTTGCTCACCTCCTGAACCCCTCCCTCAGATCCCTCCGTCTGAGTTTGTCCACTTTGAGAAATTGAAAAAAAGCTGAAAAATCAATGCAGGACGCTGGAGGTCAGCCGAAGCCTGTCTCCCGAGCAGCTGTGCTGGAACTTTCTGATCTCACCTCAGTCAATGTTTCAGAAAGTGCAGGTGTCAATATCACGCTGCCCTAAACACCCCTATATACGGATCAATCCGCCACTAAAAGTAGTTCCTAACAAATCCAGTTTGTAGGAGTTGGGGAGAAGACGTGTTTTAATGATGTCTGATGAGCCTCGGTTTAACACCACATGCTTGGCATCCATCTATGTGCATTTATGGACTGGCCTCCTACCCTAATGCATGCTGGGATACTCCCCTTGAACATATGAAGCAGGCGAGAAACTATAAAAGAACCTGAGGTAGTCTGAATGCTTGGGCTACGAGTTTGGTACGAGCTCTAATGTGAAGGCTGGTAGTGATGCTGAGGGTTTTATAAGGAAACCAATGAGGTGGAGGAGGAGGGTCCGCACAATCGTTACGAGCTTAACGAACTCTGAGAAACATTAAAACGCCAATTTTTTCTCAGGCCTGGAAGCAGCCCTACAAGAGAGCTGAGGGAAGCTGAGCAGGTCCAACATCAAGGTATCTCTTTAGAATGTGTTTGAAGCCGGCGACGAAGCAGCTCGCAGGCCGATTTAAGGCACGTGTGTGTAAAAGTTTACATCATTAGAGCTAACGAACAGGACTATAAACGCTTCACTTAACGAGCTATAACGTGAAGACTGAGAGGAGCTGCTTCTTTTTTCTTTTGCTCACGTAACATCTAAACACCTTATCAGAAAATAACTCTGTCTCTACAGACGTAGAGTACAATTTAAAAGCTACAAACTACAGTACACTCTTAATGCTAGTTAATGAAGTCCCGATGCATAGCATCACCCATAGATAGATACTGATTCTAACTTTGTGGATCTCTGACGGTGGAGTTAATCGTAGTGTTATGGAGGTTATGGCAGTGTGTGTCGGAGTCCGTGTCTCGTCTCCGGTGAGATGCGTGATTGTCATGAGCCGTCGTTCCTCCGCAGAGTTCGACCGACGACGTGAGTGGAAAAAAAACTAAAACGCAAAGAGGAAAAGTTGGTGAAGATGGAGAAACGAAAGCTCCGCGCTCCCGTGGGTTCAGGCGCTGACGTGATAGGGCATCTTCCAACAAATCAGAGCGGAGGGGGTTAAAAACACTGCGTGTCAGCATTGGCGGCGCCATGGCTGGAGCAGTCTCCGCGGTCTCTCCCTTCCATCGCCATCTTTTCTACCGCCACCTCCTCCTCGTCCTCCTTCTTCACATCTTTTAGCGGTGCCTCTCCGCTCTCGACTTTAGGGACGAACTTCCCAAACCGCACGCCATTCAGATCCTCCTCCAGTTTGACTTTGAAGGGCGGCAGGCCGAGCAGGAAGGCCCTGATCCTGCTGGGCGAGCTCAGATCTGCGGGTTCGTCCTGGTTCTTCATCTCCACCTCTACCTGCCCTCCTCCTCCCACCACCGCCGCTCCTCCTGCTGCACTTCCTGCGGAGCTGGAGTGTGTTTCCTCAGCTGGCTCTGTGAAGCCGGTCCTCGCTCTCTTGGCCGGCAGCTGATCGGCATTCCCATTGACGACGGCCCGGCTCGGCTCCGGCCCTTCCGCGGCGGGTCTCTTCGGCGTGAACCGTTTGCTGAGGTTGAGGGGCAGCGCCTGCTCGGGGGGAGGGGTGGGCTTGGCATTCAGGTCCTGGGAGAGCGCCTCGGACAGGCACCGCGTGAACATCTGCAGCTGAGACGGGCCCAAGCAACGAGTCCTCATCAGCTGACACACCTGAACGCTGCAGTCAAGGTTCACGGGAAGGACTCGGAGGGGGGGCATGGGGGGCCGGGTTCTAGCCTCTCGCCCGCCTCCTCTCGGCCCCCCCTCGTCCATGTTACACCCTGAGCAATGGGTGTGGTGCTGCTGGAGGGGGTGGGGCTGTGGCTGCTCCCCGATCGGGTGAGGGGTGTCTGGGCTCCCACTCTTCGGCTGGGGGGTGTAGATGGTTGGATGGTGCTGGCTCGGGTCCTGGGGCGTCAGGGCAGGGCTCTCGGGGCCCCTCTGCAGGCCCAGCCGGCTCCTGAACACGTCCGAAGGACACAAGCCTTTGATGGGGCTGAAGCCGCTCAGAGAGCCTCCGATGAAGTGGCGCGGCAGCGCGGAGAGGAGCACGCCCGTGGCGGGAACCACAGACTCCCCTCGCTCCGTCTTCACCTCCTTCGGTTTGGGCTGGAAAGAGATGAAGGGGCCGGCGAGGGGGGCGAGGTCCGGGGTGAGGGGCATGGTGATGGGCAGGATGGCCGGCTGCAGGGAGCAGAGAAGGAAATGAATCACATGCAGTCAAATCAAACCTCCTCACAGGCGTGTATGAGTGTTTCGTGGTCGTTACCCTGTGCACGCCGCTGGCGGTAGTTCCTCCGCGGCCCACGGCTGGAAGCTGTTGCTGCGTCGTCTCCACCGCGCTGCCTTTGACCTTCGCCTGCTGCAGTGCCAGCAGCTTTGCCTGAGCGAGCACCGTGGCCTTGTTTCGTGTGCCCGGCGGCCGGCCTCTACCTCTCTTTGCCACCATGGTGCCGTTCGGGTTTGCGACCTGTTCAGAGGCAAGAGAGGCTGGAGGTGAGCCAACTAAGCCAATTAAAGCAGTGACGTTTGTAAGGTTACTGAAGTTGGACTAGCTGGTATATAATGATGTGCTACGTGATCGCTAGCGACACAGCTGTTAGCATAACATTAGCACAGTGAAGCTGGAGGATGAACGCTAACTTTTTTTCCACTCGATAAAAGTTAACGTGAGGCTTCCTGATGGTTAGGGACAAATGCAATCGCATAGCAGGATGCTGTAAATGGACCAAACTTCAGTCAGGAGAACAACTGAGATAATCCATCCACAATACCAGGTTAGTCATTAATATACTGGAACAACATGGGAATAGAGCAGCTGCAGAGAATTCAGCATTAATGAATCGATGGTACAGAAGTGGAGGAAGTGCAGTTTTTGGCTTTCCCCATATTCCAAAAGTGCTTCGTCTCTTTGCTATTACTGTCGCCCGGCATAATTTGCAGATGATATTGTTTGCAGATGCTGCCATGCTTTCGACCAAAACAGGGGCAGCTTGATGACACCATCAACATGCGCTATCGTGGTAGAGCGGTATAAATTTATATCGTTTCTACCGTATACCGTTTATACCGCCCACCCCTAGGCGGCAGTGTTAGCGCCCCCCCCATCACAGCATCACCCGACAATCTGTTATGGAGCATCAGCGTTCAGCAGTGTTAGTAACAGATGAAAACAAAGCTGTAAACTCACGTCATCACGTATGTTGGGAGAAGCAGCAGCAGCAGGTGGTGTGGTCACCTTCCTCTCCCGGGGTCTGGGTCCCGGCTTTTTGCCTCTGGGATGCGGCCTCCTGCCTCTGATGCCTCTGGGCTTCGGCACCACCGGGGATTCTGGGACTTTAAACTCTGCTCCTCCCGCTCTGAGGTGTTCTTCATAAGGAAGCATCAGCCTGAGACACAGAAACCTGAACTTTAGCATGTGGACCCTTTTAGTCACAGGTCAAAGGTCAAGGGTTTAGTTTTCAGTATTTCCATTACATCTGTCAGGATATTACAGAGCCAGAATGTGGCGTAATGCCTGTGCACATGGTCTACTCTACAGGAAGGTTTCCTGCTCTCTAACACTAATGACCGCTTCATCCAGCGCTGACCTCTGCTGGATGGAGGTACGAAGCCCACTGGCTGGTTTTCCTCTCTGCTTACAGACCCTCGTCACTTCCCTTTGCTCACGTTTTGAGTGTAAAACGGTCTGAAACGCTCGGTGAGCGCAGTCAGAGATGATGTCTGTCTCACCTCTCGTAGTGTCTCCTGGTGCAGGTCGCAGCGCTGGTGCTGCCGGGGCATCCGCCCAGCTCGTTGTAAACCACTTTCCACAGACGGTCTGTCGTCACCTGCCGCACGAAAACAAGCAGAAAGTCAGATAACGAGGAGTAACCCTCACAGGACTGTGGTGACCGGTTCATGATAGTCTAAAGAGCTCAACTGGAGACTCCCAGGTATTCAGCCTGCAGTGGAGACCATGCACCAACTCTAAGGTCTTCACCCCACTGCAGGCTGAATACCTGGGAGTCTCCGTCAGCTGCCTTTTGATCCTGAAAGAGGTCGAGCCGCCTCCGACTCCTCAGAGTCGACTTTGAGAGGAAAACTTGACCTAAATCCTGGTTTACATCAGTTTTAGTGCCCCCTACTGTTTAGATGCGTGTAACTACATCCTCAACCATTTGGAAAGGATGACGACTGATTTATACTTTTAATTTTGTTGGCAGTGGTTTCATCTACAAAGACTCTTCTGTGGAACCAGCTTCCAGTTTGGGTTCATGAGACAGACACTATCTCTACTTTTAAGATCAGGCTGCAAACTTTCCTTTTTGCTAAAGCATATAGTTAGTGCTGGACCAGGTGACCCTGAATCCTCCCTTAGTTATGCTGCAGTAGGTGTAGGCTGCTGGGGGACTCCCATGATGCATTGAGTGTTTCTTCTGCGGTCACTGTGTGTTTATACACCTCTCTGCATGTAATCATTGTTATTATTAATCTCTGGCTCTCTTCCACAGACATGCAGCACCATAACGTGTTAATAAAAACTGATGTGACTTTAAATCCAAATATCTGCAGAGATGATCTGATCCTGATCTTGAGCTCTGGCACTTGTTAGCGTGAGCTTCAGACGCTTCATTAATCTCCACGTTTGTATTAAAAACAGCAGCGTGACGAAAAGGTGACGTCTCTGCGATCAATGGAAGCGAGGCCAAACAGACACTCTGCAAACATGTGGACAAATTCTTAGTCAAACTCTGCAGTGGATCAGTTTTTATTTTTGAGCCGTCTCCATCGTCTGTGTGTTAATCCTGATGTAGACCATCAGACGTGCAGCGACACTGTGAGACAAATGAAAACTCATCTATGCAAATGAATATTTAATTATATTTATAATAAAAACTCCAGTCTGGCAGTTACTGCATGTTTCAGCTCTTCAGGTTTAAATGTGGACCGATAATGTTGTAGTTTGGCTGTAAACACGTTCAGTGTCGCCGGTTTCAGTTTCACTTTATTGAGGGAGCAGCCGCAGAAACTGAACCAAAGGTCGGATCATGTCTGATCAATTTACACCATGAAGCACCGTCAGTGCATCCACCCCACAGGGGAATTTAAAGCAGTCGGACAGGAAAGACCGCTCGGCCTCGAGACCCTGATGAAACGCATCGAGCGAGCGGCCTGCTGTCAGCAGACTAAAATCAGTGTTTGCAGTTTTCTCAGCAGGGACGGAAACAGAACTAACGAGGATTAGCACAAAAACTTCATGATTTCACTTTAAAATAAATCCCTGCAGGCTGATTTATAATCTGACCTCGTCCTCCTGGATTAAACCAAACACACAGTGTCACACTCAGATGTGCCGTCCTCACAGGTTCGATTTAATCTCACGTGAAACAAACTCTGAGCTGAAACATGTTCAAACTCTTTATTTAAACCTTTGTCTCTCACAGAAAACCTGAAATAAACTGAAGTGACTCACCTTTTTGTAGCCCCCGAGCCGTTTGACCACAGAGTACATGAGGAAGAGGTCGACTGAGGACGGCGGCGAAGCATCAGACATGCAAAGGAGACACAAAAACATTTAAACCAGGCGGTGAGGACACAGCGGAGGCAGGATGGTCCTCACTACACAAACGCGGTTTCAACACCCCCACAGATCAAACATTGAGTCACGATGAAGCTCAGCAGTCACACGTTTACCTCTGACACGGCACCCAACCTTCATTCAACACCACAAAACTTTATTTAACACGCAGTCAGAGCACGTCTGTCTCTGGAAGGAAGGAAGAAAGGATGGATGTAAGGAAAGTGTGAGAAAGAAAATGGGGATGAGAGAGAGAGAGGGAGGGAGGTAGGAAGGAAGGAAGGAAGGAAGGAAGGTAGAGGGGATAACAGAAGGAAGGAAGGACGAAAGGATGGATGTAAGGAAAGAGTGAAAGAAAATGGGGATGAGAGAGAGAGAGGGAGGGAGGGAGGGAGGGAGGGAGGAAGGAAGGAAGGAAGAGGGGATAACAGAAGGAAGGAAGGCAAGGATGGATGAAGGAAGGAAGGAAAGAGTGAAAGGTCATGAAGGAGGGATGAAGGAAAGGAAAGAAAGAAAAGGAACGTTCTGTAGAGCGCAGAAGAAGAAGCGGCGGCGTGGTGGACTCACTCTTCTTGAAGCCCAGGTTCGGGACTTTGTGGATCGGCGATCCGTGGCGGTCCATGAAGGCGAACAGCTGATCGAGGAACAGCTGCTCCTCGGGGTGAGGGAGCCAGCCGCTGTCACAGCCAACCTCTACGCTGCCCATCACGTTCTCCTGAGGGGGAAACACGCAGTGAGATCATCATTGCACGCCTCAGCACTTCCTGTTATTTTACTTGTCACATTAAAACTGATCTGCCCCTTTATTTTGGCAGTCAGAAACTGAATCTATTAAAACTACTTTATTTGCTGCGAGGCTCACATGTTCACGTCTGCAGCACGTCGGCCACTAGAGGGTGCTGTGAGAGGCCTCGCAGGTCAAACCTCGGAGCAGTTTAAGGATTATAATCCAGCAGCGCACAGAGACTCGAGCGGACGCCTGATCTTAGTTTGGATGTGTTTGTTGCTTCGTGGATCCAAAACCAGCAGCTCTAAAATCCACTTCCATATGTGAGGCTCATGCTGTGCTCTGCCTTTCTTAAATGAACAGCAAACCTGCCTCTGCGTGGGGGCACGAATGCATTCAAAGCACTGACAAAGCGACTGGGTGCACATGTACGCTGAAACAAAGCAGCTGAAACTGCACGCCCAGACCTGCCTCACAGCAGCCAGCGCTCTGAGCGTCTAATAACTCAGAGACCAGGTTCATGTTTTTACTCCAGTCTCACAGCTCTGCGGTACCAGATCTACTTCCTGAAATGATTTGATTTCACTTTCAGCAGAGTTTGTATTATAGGAGGATCTGAAGCCTGAAGCAGAGCTTTCCGTAAACACGCCGATCTGCGTTTCCTAAAATCACTGAGCAGGACGACGAAGAGGAGCCTGAATGTGACAGTCAGCGATGAGATGATCGCCACACGCACCTTCATCCTCTCGATCCACGACTCCGACTGGCTGGAGTTTGGCGAGTCTTTGCTGTCGCGGCCTCTCCTCTTACGAGGTCGTCCTCGCAGACTGAGAGAAGGACATCCTGCAGGAAAAATAAAATAAAGGCGTAAACATTTAAAACCACAGGGAGACATCTCCGGAGGCCTTCCTGTGT
Organism: Pelmatolapia mariae; assembly: GCF_036321145.2. NCBI lineage: Eukaryota > Metazoa > Chordata > Actinopteri > Cichliformes > Cichlidae > Pelmatolapia > Pelmatolapia mariae. The sequence continues at coordinate 3,262,934 of NC_086236.1, read as the reverse complement.
TTGTTTGAGGCGATCTTTGTGAGGCATTTACAAACAAAAAAATCAGAGAACTAAATAACAGCACATGGCTCAGGTGCAGCGCTCTGCTGTGGGCGGTGGTCTAAAGGGGTCACATGACCGAGGTTATCCAGTCTAAAAGGGACACGGGATTTATTCATTTAGCTCCGAGCGAAGGCGACAGCAGATGATCTGATTTTACAAAAGTCGAGCAGACTGTACAAACATGTCAGACACACGAGGAGGCTGGTTTTATCTTCCAGCAGCAGCCTCGGCGGTGATTGACGGTGTGAAAGTGCAGACAGCGCCAGGCGTAATTTCTGCGGCGGTTTTGTCCTGATTTAGCGGCGAAACAACACAAAGAGAATTTCACCGCAGACACAGGTTTTGGTGTTTCGTGCGGTTTAACTGATAGTCATAAGAACGGATTCATAATAAAAATGTTTTTGAAAAGACAAAAGATGTGGATAATCATATGTGTGACCATGTTTCGTTCAGCGTGGCGCTCCCGTTGAGGACATGGAGACGTACGATACGATCATTAGAGTAAAATTTAAAATGTCTGCGTGGCGGGTGGAAACAGAGGAAAAAAGGATCAGCTGATCTTCAGCAGGAAGCAGCGATGAGCAGGTCATCTGCCTCCATCTCACCCCGTCCTCCTCCGTCACACCACCCTCTACATGTCCTCCTTCTCCGAGGTCGTCCCCTCTCCCTCCTCAGTGGATAATCTAACAGCTTCCCTTTGGCTGATGGTCAGAAATGCGTGGTGGTTGATTTGAAGCCTAATCTGCTCAGTAAGCGTGTTGTTCTTCTTCTAAAGCACTGATGTGGACAAGTTTATCCAACCTTCAAATAACCTGAAAACATCTCATTACAGGCTTTTATAACCAGCCTGCAGACACCAGAGAAAAAGCTCAGGACTCTCCAGCAGGTGGCAGCGTTTCACAGGCAAACAGGAAGCTGTACTGAGGAAGGAAGTGATGCTTTCAGGTCAAAGGGCTTTCAAAAACCAGTTCTATGTTTCATCTTACACACAAACGTCGCCTTTCAGCAGCAGAAAAGATTTATGGGCTCAAATTGTGGTCATAAATATTTTGTACTTGTAAATCAGGATTTGTATGTGTAAAAAGAATTTGTGTGTGGACCAAAAAATACGTGTGAAACTCTGCACTCAAGTTTCAAGTTACAAGTACGAATTTTGACCCTATTTTTCTTCCTTTCATCTGATTGGTCAATGTCATGTCAATCACAAATTTAACTATCCAATCAGAGAACAGATGGGTTTGGCTGTTTGAGGGGCGCTTTTTTGAACTGCAGGTCCTTGAAGGGTAATACAGTTTGAAGCTGGAGGATCTCTATATAAATATCCGATAGCAGCTAGGTCCGCTAACTTTCAGCAGCTGTTGAAAGGATAAAGTTGTGGTATGTCAGTGGTTAGAAATACCATCATTACTTTAGGATTAGTTTAACACAAAGTCAGGGCTGACCCGGGACCATTGCTGTGAGTCACAGTGCGCAGCATAAAAGTCCTTTCACATCGGACGCAGGATGTGCTGCTAATGCTAACTGCTAACTAAAAGTCAAGGATCCAGAATTTGTTGCGCTGGCTGCTGGGCTCTGTGGGGTTTTGCAGCAGCTCTACCTGTACTAGATGCACCTGCTCCTTGTCGTTTCTCTCTGACTTTATGTCCTCTACAAGAGTTTCTGTTTTTCCATCTTCAAATGTTCAATAAAAACATGTATGCTAATTCATAACGAAGAAAGCTTTTTAACTATCCCCACTAGTGAAGACTGTCATTTCCACAACGCTGGGCTGGCATGTAAAAGGGCATTTATTCCCTTCAAGGACCTGAAGCTCCATAAAGCACCCCTCCAATAGCCAAACCCATCTGTTCTCTGATTGGATTGTCAAATTTGTGATTGACATGACATTGGCCAATCAGATGAAATGAAGAAAAATAGGGTCAAAATTCGTACTTGTAACTTGAGCGCAGAGTTTCACGTGTAATTTTTTGGCTAAGTCCACACACAAATCTTTTTTACACACACACAAATTCTTTTTACACACACAAATCCTGATTTACAAGTACAAAATATTTATGACCACAATTTGAGCCCATAAAGATTAAACAGTAATTCAGAACGTGATGTTTAGACCGTATGTTTCTTATTTTAATGATTTAAATCCATCACACACAAACGCTGTCAGCACATTTTAATCATCAACATTTGACACTCACTGAACTGCCAGGAGAAGCCGGAGCTGCTCTCCAGCGTCGGGTGGTTGAAGGTGTCCCTGCAGTACATGACTCGGGTGTTGGGCGTCACCTTGATGCCTCCCAGCGCCAGCAGGTGGGGGTCCTGCAGGGCAGACCCCCTTGCTCCGTCCTGGATGCGCTGCTGCAGCGAGCGGAAGCGGCAGTACTGCGGGTAGCTGATGACTTTGACAGCGTGATGCTCCGCCGGGCCGTCTGAGGGGAGGAGACACAGGTGGGGTTATTTTTGTTTCGGTGGCTTTAACCCGTTCGCTCTGTTATGCTCTGCAAACACAGCGTTTCTCACTTTCCGTCAGGCCCCTGATTTGTCTCCGGGCTCTGAACATCACTGTATACACGACAAACACGAGTATCCCGGTTACTGATTACCGCTGTGCAGGCGCCGGTGGTGTTTGCAAACACCAGGCGGCACTTTCGAGATGTTTAATTTGATGTTTCTGTAGCCGTCACCCTCAAATACATCCGATTTGTTTGGGAAACCACTGAAATTACAAAGAAGGCTAAACTCTGCTGCAGGTAGTCGGCAGCATTCATAAACATGCAAACAGCGTCCTGCTTCCTTTCTCAGGACTCTGGATTAAAAACCTCCTTTTCAGTGACCTGACCAGCAGCGCAGCCGACACAGAACAGAAAAACAATAAAAGATAAAGAAGGAGAACAGCTTCGCTCTCCTCCATATAAACCAGCTCGTTCTGCAAAAACCCTTTAACCCACTCTGACACGCTGATTATGGTTTTATTACACATGTATGCACAGAGATAAACAAGAACCCACCCAGGCTGAGACTCATGGTTAAAATCCCATCAGTGGGAAATGTGCACTCCCTTTCCACAGCACAGGTATTAAACTTGCTAAGAGTTTCCTCACCTGGAGACAGAATTGAGATTTATATTTTGCGTTTTTTTGGGCTCCATGAAAGTACTGACATCACCAACGTTTCCCTGCTACAGGCTGAGACGCCTGTAATCCTGCTGTAAGTCTCGTTCTTCAGTTTAGAATGTATGAGCATGTGTGTGACCTCCCTCAGTCCTTTTTTTCTTAAACAGTAATCTGTTACATTTTCATTTCAGAGCAAATATTCATTTTCTTTTAACCACAAAACTTTTAAGTGTAAGTTTAAAGAAATAAGCTGACGATTTCTTCACCCGAACCACCGGAGTTCAAATATCAGAGCACATTTAGGCCACAGTGGATATTAGTGCGTGCCAACATGATGCCATCGCCATCATGTTCAGGCATCAAGTCCGGGTCCAACCACGGACACCCAGGAAGCAGAGCCCACAGCACCCAGCTAAGTATTTAGTCAATATTTATCTAAGAACGTCTTTAACAAGCAAAAGATGTGTCTGCATAAAAACTGGTCACAACATATTCAGTTAAATTTTATTTATATAGCACAAAATCACAATAACAGCTGCCTCAAGGTGCTTTATACTGTGAGGTAAAGACCCTAAAATGCTTCAAAACCAATCAGACAACCCCTATGAACAAACTCTTGGCGACAGTGGGAACTCCTTTTAACAGGAAGAAACCTCCAGCATAACCAGGCATTGGCAGCCATCTGTAGAACATCACACAGATTATCTTTATAATGATAAAATTACTCGTGTTCACAGAAAACAGCAGCGGTCCAAGTGTGGAGCCATGAGGAACTCCTACTGATACAGGAAGTAAAGAGGAAGATGATCCAGAGCACTGAACATCCTGTTTGCCCTGCTCAGCAAGCTGGAAACTGAAATTTGATAAAATTCAGAATAAGGACTGATAAAGGTTTCTAAAACCGGGAAAACATGTTTATATGTATAAAAACACAAATACAATGATCTCTGGGTGGGAAGTGCAGTGGTCCTACTGAGAAGCCCTGAGGAACTCCTCTGGATACAGGAAATACACAGAAAGATGATCCAGAATGGAGACCCAAGAGTTTTCAAACTACAGTCAGTCAGGACACAGAAACACATGCAGGCTTTATGAAATCAGGATAAAATGTTTAGATTATTTAGGGCTAATTTATAGTTTTATGCAGTCTCTCTGTGTACGTCTTTACTTCTTTTATAGCAGTGGGTAGGAAATAACCACAGCACTGAATCCATCAGATTAATGATGATTTCAATGATTCTGTTCTTTTAATGCTGCTTTAGCTGCCTCACTGCTGACCTTTCAAAATAAAAGTAGCTCTAACAGGGAGGCTGGAACATGTACAGGAGCGTGACCGGCAGCATTTCCACACCAACAAACTGGCTCTGGTTCACATCTGCAAACATCTGCAGAGAGTCTGAGTTTCTTACTCTCAGTTTTGTCTTTGAGCGGCTCGCTGCTTTTGTCCGTCGTGCCGTTGCTGCCGTCGCCGCTCTGCGGAGGTTTGTGGAGGCCGTTGGTCCCGCACGCCAACGCCTTCAGGCTGCTGCTCCAACCTGCCGGCTGCGCACACGACCATCGCACCAGGTCCTCCACCCGCACCACCATCTTCCTGGACACCGCCAGAACTTCATCCTGATCAGACACAAACAGAAGATTCAGCGCTGAAGTTATCGTCTCCTTCAAACCATTTAACGCTCGACAGGCCAACATCGAGTCGCTGTACTCTGAAGGCACCAAACTTGGATTGAGCATCACTTTAAAACCAGAAGGTGAGCGTGAGTAAAACAAACCCCATCAGTTTGATTAAAGTGCTGCTTTAAACATCGCTCTACAGCACCTGTCAAACTATCACCTGCCTATTTGTGTTCAAACATGGAGGCAAACAGAGAGCTAACGTGTGCAAATAGAAGAAAACGGCTCGACTGGTTTGTCGCTGGAGTCTTGACATTTACGTGAGGACATTTAAAAAAAAAAAAAACAACCTGGAGAGCGAGGGAGATAAGACGGAGTCGGCTTAAAGATTTAAAGCGAGAGTTTCTAATAAATGAACCAGTTTGAACTAAAAAGGAGAAACCCTTCAAAATGATTCTCTCCAGTAAAAAAAGATGATTTGATGTTTAAAAAGGTGTTTGAGGCGCTGCTTTAACACCGACTGATCCTCGAGGGTCGGCCCTTCACTAAGCTTCATAAGATTTCTGATACCAGCTCGTGACAGGCAGCACCGCCTTTCCATCCAGCTGAGATCCACTTTTCTGTCTCGTGTTTGTTAGCGCCCGTCTCCATTAAAGCGTCTTTGATATTTTGACACTGCTGAAGTTTTAACCACAGGCCCTCTGGCTCTGCCACAGGTCAGCTTTCCATGTTTGTCTCGACATTTAGAGTTGCTGCTCAGACACACGTGATGATGTGTAAGTCAAAGTGACGCAACACCTGAAAATGAAAGAGGAAGTTTACTACGGCAGGCAGAAGTCCGTGCAGGACTCAGATCTTTTCATGTTTTGGTGAATAACACACTGCTGGAGCTACATTTAAAGCTTTTCACTGAGTTTATTTAATGTAAAGAGAACAGTTATACTTCTGCTTTTGTTGGCATCACTTTGCCTTTGACGACACGGTCACTGATCAGAAACATCCAGTGTGTCCTGTTTGATAAAAAGCCGAGTTTTACATATCTTTGTGGGCCAATTATTCACCATCACACATAAAAATGCAAACGTTAAGCTTTAATTAAACATTCACAGTTGGCATTAGATAAAAATTCAGCCCGGTGTGGTTGATACAAAGGCGCAGAATCTGGTTTTCGTAGCAGGCTGTCAACGTGTCCAGATTTTCAGCAGAAATAAACATTTTAAAGTTTGAGCCTGTGAGGACGGACTCACCGCAGGAGCCTCAAGTGGACATTAGAGGAACTGCAGTTTTTTGTTTTTTTTTACCTCCGATAAATGGAGAGGGCTGCTTTAAGGATGGGTGCACAACCTTTTACGAGGTATGTTAGCAGGCAGAGACTCCATGATGTCGTGATGATGCAGAGGGCTGGGGTGATAGAGGGGGTGGCGGGGTAGGGTGAGATGACTCCATTGGTGGCTTTGCACGTCAGCGGTGACGTTGCCACAGCTTTGTACCACTTCACTATTCTCCTGAACGACAGGTGTCGCCATTCAGACAAAATCTTCAAATTGCAACGTCACCCCTGAATAATCCAAACCCCAGTGGATGTGAATCTACTCCAGTTAAAGCCGGCTGGGTCTAACTCGTCTGGTACTATCTGTACAAAAACACACAGCTAAAAGCTACGAAGCTCTGATGTACCAGCTACTCTTTCCTACTCAGTCAGCTGATCTATAAACTCACGATCAGACTCTTAGAAACACGCCTGATGTTTGTCTGTGAAAGAGGAAAGAAAACATCTGTTTCAGCGTGAGCTTCCACTATTTCCATTAAACAGACTCTTTGCATATAATCTTAAACTTGGTTAGAAAGCAACCAGACCTGACCTCATATCTTGTCCTCCTCTGCTCTCATTTGGTTTTTGCCCATCTTTTCATGTCCCTTCAATACATTGAACTTCCTGTACAAACTGTCTGTTTAATGATTTAATGAGTCGTTGCTGTTTTATTAGTTTTACTTTGTTACATTTTTTATATTTTTTCTCTGTTTTTGATTTTAAAAAAGGCTTTAAGGGGAATTAATTACTAATTAAATCTTCCAGGATTAACAGACGATATCAGAAGAATAAGAAAAGTCACCCATGTGCTGCTCTGAGGAGATATCAGCTGAAGCTGAACTGGAGCTGGGCTGTACTGTCAGGCAATACCAGTTTGGACCACAGGGTGGCGTTGTGGTGAGTGTAAGCTTTTTAAGGTTGTATTTTTAATTAATTTAAAAAAGTTTAAACACACTGATAAAAACGCTGCTGCACAAACAGTGCACTCACAGGCCTTTCAAAATAAAACCGAGGGATGAGCTGTGAAGGAGTCAATTTTAACCTCAAAGCTTCCCTAAACCTAACCAAGCTACATGTGAAAAAGAGATAAAATGGGTCAAATAATAAAAAATGAGCAGGGAAAAAAAGTGTAAACATCTGCAGCAGGATCAGAAATAAGCAGCCATCAGGTCACAACACGGGTGGTGCAAAGGCCGTAATGAGATCAGCTACTGCAGCGAATTAGAGCCAACACTCGCCGGGTCCCTCTGGGTTTGAATGAGACACAGAAGCTTAATTAAAAGCAGGCCCGCGATGTTATTTTAACCTCAAATCAAACATTAAACAAACAGCACGTTTCTGCTGATCTGGCTCTCAGATGCGCTGCACTTTATGCAAATGAGGCCAACTGCAGCTCATTTACATATGAAGTCACTGAAGTTTCACTGAATCAAAGAAGCCCACAAACATCTGAGTCACCGATCGCCCGGTCTGCAGCCGAGGTGCAGCCGCAGAGGCCTCCTCCCATCCCAGCTCGTCAGCTGTGATCTTGTTGCGTCCTTCAGGCAGAGACAAAAGAGCCCAACCCGCCTCTAAAAATCTCCAGCACCCCTCTCCCCTCCTCCTGGGCTGCAGCCAGGTGAGAGCTCATTAACACCGCAAAGGAGGAGCTCTGCAGGAGTCATGAATAAACAAAACCCTCGACTGAAAGACACGCCGAGCTTCCACATCTGAAATCACTCGTCCTGCGAGAGGAGACGAGAGACTGAGAGGCAGGAATTTATTTTTCATAGTGTAAGAGCCGTGTTACACTTCCTGTTTCCTTATCTAACTCACAACACGTCCTGTCCTGCACCTCAGCTGGTTCAACGAGAACTCGCTCAGCGGATAAAAGCCGCTCTGCTAACGTCAGCTAACCGGCTGCATAGATAATGAACACATGAAGCAGCATGCAAGCGTCACTCCGGCACTTCTGCCTGCTGCGTCCAACACCACCAACGAGTCCCGAAGACTCACTGAGACACAAGCCTTCAATGCCCGGCTCCAAACGCTCCTCAGGTCCCAAAATCAGAAACTCGAGGAACCGCTGAGACTCCAATAAAACCATCATCATCATCATCATCTTCTCAGTCACGCAGGCCTGGAGACTGGTCAGGGACAGGGCTGGGTATCGATTTCGATCTCTATAATTGATTTGACTCGATTCTGACTCGGACAATTTTCAGAATATTATAATTCTGATCATTTATCAGCACGTATCCATATTTTATATCTATGTATAAAAACAAAGCTGACACTTATCAGAGGTGTGACTTTGGGTCAAAGTAACTGAGGATAAAAGAAGAAAGACATGAAGGAGATAACCTCAAAAAAATAAATTAATAATAAATAAAAAAATATTCTACAGTAGAACAAAAACGGAAGAAAACAAATCATCATATAAACATTACCTGATGCTGCTGAAGTGAAGCCGAGCAAAGTTACAGAGGTTTGATTAGAAACACAGAGTTCTGCAATTTGGCATCATTTTAAAAAGTTACATTTCTTTGGTATTGAACAGCAGAAATGAGGCTTTCTTCTCAGAGGTCATTTAAAACAACAAAACAAACCACAGCGGCCAACAGCACTGTCCACAACCGGAGACATAATAAGCAAGCAAATAATGCAGAAAACAGATTTTTATGGTAAACTGGTCCCTGAGTACAGAGAGAGAGAGAGCTGTGCAGGAAGTGTGATTTTATCGTGGTGGAAGCAAAACTGCTGTAAACGTGAAGCGTAGTTTTGATCTTTTGCTGCTGCTTCAGTGAATTTTGGTTGGCGAGAGAGGAAACCTGCAGCATCAGAATCAGCGAGCTGTCGGCTTTCAGCCCTGACGGCGTGTCCGTGCCGTCGGGTGAGAAAGCCGACGTCTCGCTGATTCTGATGCTTGTTTGTGTTTACGTCTTTGTGCTGAATCCGTGTAGCTGCTCTCATTTACTGTTTTAGCTGTTTGGTGGTTGTTGAAATAGTTTTGTGAGCTTTAACTTGAGATTCTGGCGTTTCTGGGAAAATGCATTTATAATTAAAAATCGATTCAGGATTTAATGAATCGATTTTGCTTTATTCAAGCTGAAATCAATTTGAATCGGGAAAATCAATTTTTTTAAACCAACCCCGAGTTTGGAACCACGTGAAAACCAGCTGCTGACTGGTGGAGGATGAAACTGGCTGTGATGATGCTGCACCAAAAACCTTTTTCTCACCTTCAAAATAAAAGTTTTCTTTGTGAAACGTGTTGGTGGCAGCAGTAAGACAACTTTTACTTTGAAGGCCAACGTCCAGTTTATGTTGCGAGTATGTTAAGTTGCGAGTATTTGCAGACAAACTGGTGAATTTCATGCAGACTGTGGTGGACCGGAGAAATCACAGGCAGGATGTTGGTGCAGAACCGTATCCCTACTGTGTTTGACAGCCGGCTGGTGTCGTGTGACCACGTTTCCCATTTTCTGTACGGCTCAGGAGAGAAAAGGAAACCTACAGAGAGCGATCACGTTTGGGGATTTAAAGGGTTAATGAACTCAGGTTAGGTGCCTAGAGAGCTGTGGTTAGGTCAGAGGTCGGCTGCCGCTCTTCAGGCCCTCAGCTGTAGCTCCCACAGGCTTTGTGAACAAGGAAGAAGTGGTAATGTGATTGTAGGTTTTGTTTCCCTCATATAGTTTTAAAAACGTTGTCATAAATGCACAGATTCGAGCTCACAGCTCCACACGGGGTTTAACCGACAGGAAAACTGAATGTAAAATAATTTCAAGTGTATTTATTACTGTGAAGGAGCTAAAAATGACTCACCTGCACTGCAGACACACACACCCAAGCAAAATCTCCCCTACCCCTCTTATTACAATTATCACACACTGTCCTGACAAATGAGCAGCACTAACTGCTCTTTTACAGGTTAGAAATTCAACTTTCTGATTAAACTTCTTGAGTTAAAGTAAAAATCTCTCATTTTAAAAGCAGCCAGACCCATAAAAAGCGGTTTTCTGCAAACATCTACGTCTACGGTGGAATATCTCCGCTGAAAATGTGGAAAATTTGGTTGCAGACAAGTCACAGGATTTACATTTGGGTAATGCATTAGCCTCATTCCCAGAGGTTTCTTTTTATAATGTGGAGGCTGAGCTGCAGCCTGCATGTGAACTGCGTTAATCAAAAACACATCTGACCCTCTCTCTCTCTCCTCTGACATCTGCTCGCTTTTTAATCCAACACTTGTATGTAACTCGTGCCTTCAGACACCAGCGCGTTCATTAAGCTGATCATGAAATGATATCGGGCCGCAGAGAGCAGATGGAAAATATCGTTAATGTTTGCTCCTGAATGCTCGTTTGTTTTAGCAGCAGAGAAGAAAAAAGTCACATTAAGACTTTTTTTATCAGCACGAGGAGACGGCGTCCGAAGGTCAGCCTGCTCAGAGTGTTTGGATTAAAAAGAGAAGGAGGCAGTGTTCCTGTGACAAGGTTACTAATGGATGTTGTTGAAGCATTTCCCAGATTACACGAGGGGACGTTCACTCTGCAGTCTTGACTCTAATGCCGTCTTCTCCGCAGTAGACACTGACGGAGACCAAAGATGGAGATTAAAGGGCAATTATTAGAATATTTAATGAAGCCAATTTTACCTTCATACTTCAAATATTTGCAGTTACAGGCCCTCAACGTAGAAGATGGTGAGGCAAAATTTTTGTGTTTAATTCATATTTTCCAGCGATTCAGGATGTCTGTCCATGATTTTCAAATTAAAGCTCCTCCAGGACCAGGACGGATGGATGGAAGTCGACTATATCAGAAAGATATAGCAGAGATTTTCATCACATCTGCGATTCAGCCATCGGTTTCCTATCCTCAGTTAAGACCACGAGATCACGACTGAAAGAACGAAATTGTGGATGTAAACAGTGGAAATGAGTTTTTCTTTGACGCGTTGCTGGGCGCCATAAGCTGGCGTCCACCTCCCGAGAGATGTAACTACACGTCGGGTTGACGCCGTCTGCAGCTGTTGTGATTGGCCTGTTCAGTACCATCGATTCTTCCTGCGCACTTCCGGGTTTTTTCCACAGCAGTGTTTGAATTTATCCTTGAGAGCGTAACAATCATCGCCTCAGTGTAAGGATTCAACAAGATCCATTTGATACCGGACGTGAGGGAACGTACAAAGACGTGGGAAAACCTCAGGGACGTAACTTGGGTAGTTTACGCTGTAGGCTCCCTGCTGAAGTCTAAATCACATCGACACATCGACATGAGCCACTCGAGCTGGTTCGGGTATCTGACTGGGATGTCTCGTGGGCACGTTCTAGGGGAGCTATTCCAGGTGTACTCCGAGGAGGCCCCGGAACGACCCCGGACTCAGTGGAGAGATTAGATCTCCTGTTCGGGTTGGAAATGACTCACATGAGCGGTAAGAGGTGACGAGTGTGAGGGAAATATTGATCCAAATATTGATATCGATCCAGAGGGAATCAGGGCCAGAAGATGAGTCTGGTATTAAAATGTTGGTAAAAAGACATTTTTTTGAGCAGTCACCTGTCACACAAAGTTTACCCAGAATGCACTTTTTACATTTTCCCTTTGGTGAATTGTCAGAAATCAGATCAAACAAGCTTCTGTTTCTCTGCTGCACTGACTTCAACCTGCTGCTGTTTATTTAAAGCATGATGCTGATCCTCAGACTTCGACTTGGATCAAAGTTGATTTGTTTGCAGTTTTTAGCTGAGCTTAAATGTGTTTTTAAACCTGATGTATACACGTGGATATCTCCTGCATTTGTCAAGTTATCAGGATTCAAACGTGAGGGAAAGTTTATACATTACGCTACTTTCACAGACAAGGTCACCGAGGAAAAACAGATAAAACAATAAATCAGACACACGGATGCCACAAGGTCGGATGCATAGTTACCCAAAGGCCTCAGCACTCCCGTTTACACCAGCTCTAAACCTCTGAATCCAAAACAAAGAATAACTGAGGAAAACTCATCCCAGAGTTTGTGAGCCACCACCTCGAGGGCCCGAAGTCCTCGTGTTTTAAAACTGAAGGGATCGATTAGACGAGTGAGTCAATAAAAGCTCTGAGATATACTCTGGTATACTCTTTACCCCCTGAAAGCCTACTAGGAGTAACCCTTTGTGAGCTGAGCAGCTTCTGACATATTTCAGGCTGCTAATAGAACCAAACGACCGGGTTTGCATCTCCGCCCAGGTAGCTACCCTTGGAAAAACCTGGAAACTATTCTAATGGTCATCAAACCACGACTTCATGGATATATATACTGAGGGGTCAAAACTCGTCTTTATGGGGGAAAGAGCTGAACGTTAAAATTGACTCTGAAGCCAACATGAAGCCAATGAAGAGGCTTTGAAACAGGAAAGATACAAGATCGGAAGCTGAGACTTAAAGATGACGCGTAAATGAGGAACAGCAACAAGATGAACGCACAAACTATTTGCACCAATTCCACCTCAGAAACAAAACGTCTCAGTTCAATTTTATGTATATATATGAATTTATACTTCACATGTCCCCCTATAAGCAAGCACTTGGTTTGTAGCTAAAAGGTCAAATGTTCCTATTAGAAGCTGGTGGAGAACAAAAACTGGCAGTAAAAACTGGCAGTTTTTGGCACCACAGTCTGGTGGGAGCCGAACACAGAGATGAAGCACAGTAAAATGAGCTAAGGAAGCTGATAAAGACCAAAAACAGATGAGAAACTAAAAGCTGGAGTTGGCAGGAGAGCAGTAATGCAAGTTTAAATCCATAAATAAGAACACAGAGGAAGAGGGAGGTTGTCACAGCCTTAAGCATCATCAGTAGCTTCAGGCCGTGGCGGCGGTGTGGGGATACACCTGCACTTCACATAAATAAACTGACAGGGAGGTGACTCACCTCTCCGTGCTCCCTGGTCCGGCCCTTCGGTGTGTCCTCAGGCAGGAAGTAGAGTCTGGCACTGGCCAGCAGGTGGCGCCGGGTCTGGTCCTCCCACAGTAAGGTCACCTGATGCACACGAACGACACGACGTTTATTTTTCAATGGTTCTGACTGATTTATTACATTTACAGCCTCCACACAGAAGCATCAGCCTAAAAACCACCGACTGCCTTCGAGCTGAGTCGCTGATACCGAGGCCCTAAATATTAAACAGTCTGTCCACCATCAGCTTTATCAATTATTACAACAGAGCCTTTGAATTTGAGCCTTTCACACCTCGACTGTGCACCTGAAGATTAAGCCTGCAGGAACTCTTTGTCCCGGCACAGGCGGCAGACAACATTACGCGAGCGTGCACGGAGCTGAAGCGCTCCACGCCGTGCAGAGTCACGCGGGGGGGGGGGAGCACACAAACACATGAAGCCCCCAACATGAGTTCAAGCGAAACCAAAAATGCTTCACATTTTACGAATGACTTCATCACATTTAGACGAGCTGCTTCCTGGATCGACCCTGCAGCCTCCCTGTGGCCTGGTCCCGATTCCCATTTCCCCTCCCAGCATGCCGCTGGTGTGCAGCCAGCTCTGGGTTTGTGTCTCTGCAGAAGCTGCCCTCGTTTCAACAGGTTTCAGATTTACTGAGTTTTTGCTGAAATTATATAACATACTCACGCTTTTATTAACAAGCAATAATAAAATAAACAGTCTGATAATTTGCTTTGTCACATGTGGTGCTCAAAGTAAAGCTCTTCTCTAATACTTCTATTAGAAGCTGGCGGAGACCAAAAACAGAGGAAACGCTGAAACTGGGCGAAGGTTCACCATGAAAACCAGAAGACAGATTAAAGGCGAGTTTATTTTCTTTTAAGGTGTTGATTGGCCGAGTTGAAACCTGAGGCTTAAACCACAGAGAAAAATGCTAATGAGCATGTGCAGAAGCTATTAAAAGTTTTGACTGAAGCATTACATCCATCTCTCCTAACCATCAAAGCTGATTGGTTTAATGTGCTAACTTCACTTTGGATTAAGAGCGCAACAGAATGAAAAGTAAGCAGCAGGTTAATGTCACAAAAATGAGGAAATCCATTTAAAGCTCTGAGCTCCACTGTTCACGAGGGGCTGCCAATCATAAGTGACCTGGCTCAAAGGGGGAGGAGCTCAAACGGCTTGTTTCAGACTGGCAGCTTACTGCCCACCTGCCTGTCGAGTGACCGATACAGCCTCAGTGTGTAAAAAGCCTTTTACAATCACCTCCCATCCTTCATTAGCTTCCATCAATACCATCAGCCTAAATACAAAGTAATCTCATTACACGAGTCCTCGCTGGCTCAGCCCACGACCTAAATTGACTAAATTTAGCCTCGCCGTGGGACTCAATAAAACATGATATTAATCTTGATTAGCTCACGTAAGGCAGGAAGCAGGAAGCAGAGCAGGATGGCGACACATTTAAGGCTCGATCTGCAGCGTCGACGCGGTTTACCCATCGTGGTCGGCCCACGATCTGTCTTGTTCTGTCTCTCTACTGTGCTTAAGACTCTTTGCAGGTCCATCCCCTAATGAAGAATAGCGAGCAGCTGACTGGCCCGTGGAACGCGTGCCCACGTTCAAAAAGCCGCTCTGACAGCTCCAGAGAGAGAGAGAAGCGAGCGAGCAAGCAGTTTGACAGCCGACGCGGTCCTGGCCCTGGTTTCCAGCCTATACCTTTTGCTGTGTGTTTGTGTGAGCGTGTTCTGTGAGAGCAGCTCCTAGTGTAGTAACTTAGTGCTTAGGCACCCATAGGCTGAAGCGGAAGGGGTGAGCCGCCTTTTTCTTTGGAACAGTTTTCTCCTGTTTTCCGGGTTAGGGAGCGAGGGTTAGTATTGTCATTTGTTTGTTTTGTTTCTTTCTCAGGGTTTAGTTAGTTTTCTCTGGTGGGACTTAGTTGGTTTTGTTTATTATTTTGGCCTGGGTTCACCCTGGAGCTATGCTTCATTACCTTTAATAAAATCACCTTTTTCACTCACAACTGGTTTTGGATGTTTGGCTTGGGGACCAGGGCAGGTATTTGTCTCTCTCTCCTCCAACCTTTATGTGCGTCTCTACCCGCCTAGACTAGGGGCGTAACATCATCTCAAACTAACATTATGGAGCTCTATCATCATTTTCTGTGCTCACGTAAAGGACCGATGCTCAAAACACCAAAAACGTCAAACTTTTCTCGTTTTTGTTCTAAAGCGAGTTTTAAAAAGCTTTTTTCTCCTCCTCTAAGCTCAACACAGAAACAGCTAATATATTCCTGTTTCTGGCTGCTGATTGGCTCTCTGGGGGGCAACAGCGGGACAGCCGCCATCTGTAGCGTTTCGAGTTCTCGCACAGCCTTCATGTCTGCCGTCCTTATATGAAGGCTTAGTAGCTACGATGCTAAATGCTAACATTCATATTTATATAAACTGGCAGGTGCCTCAGTGATCCATTCTGCTCAGGTCCAGCTCCTTATTTTTACTTTCAGACTGCAATAGGAAACAGTTTTAGCTCCTCCCCTTGTTTACAGTCTTCTTCTGCCCCACGTAACCGCCGCTCAACGTCCACCCTCAGGACACGGTCCAGTTTCCCTCCAGAAACCCAAACAGCGAACTCAGGAGACACTTTCAGTCTCGGTGAAGCTTTCTCACCTCGGCGATGCACACAGGATCCTGCGGTCCACAGCGGATGAAGTAAAACTCGCCGAGTTTCCACACCTGGACGGGCCCGTCGGGCTCAGCTCGGTTGCTAACCGACTTGTAGAAGGCGTAACTGCCTCGCTGGCAGGAGGGAGCACCCAACCACTGAGAGAGACAGAAAACAGAGTTACAGCCTGAACCTCACCCCCACAGGAGAGTTCTGCAGAAACACTCAAATATCACAAAAAAATATCACAATCATTTAAATTCATGTAAAAGGCACAACAATCGAATAAGTCAAAGAAAAATCTGCACATTTTTGTTTTTACAGGTAAAAAAAAAAAAAAAAGGTGATTTCACATTTGAAAATGTAAAATGTGTTTATGAAAAAAAATTATTGACATGAAAGAAAGAAGGAGAAAACATGATGACGACGAATGATACGGTTTCACTGTTTAGCATTTATCAGCCCATCAAAACTCAAACTGAAAATCTTTTGTTTAAAGTTGATCCCCGTCCTCTCAGGGACACTTCCTGTAACATCACACTGCACTGAAGTGTTTTAACAAAGAAGTCATTTAAATGCATCACAGGCTCGTTCATAAAAACCAAACAGATCTGAGAAAACTTTCTAAAATCAGCTGACTCCTCAGAATCAGCTGATTTTATCCCTGGACATTAACGTCACTATATTTCATGAATTTCTACCTTTGCACAATAAAAATTTTCAGAGTTACGGGACGTTGAAGTGTTAGACGTTAACCACTGAAATTTCAGAGCTTAAAAACACATTTAAGCTGCAATAAAATCACATTTACACAATCTAAAGGTAAAATCTGCTCTGAGTGTCAGCATCACAGGATCTGTCAGAGGAAGCAGTTTAATGTCCGTCTGAAATAAGCTTTGGTGTCCTGGATGTTTGAGCTGTTCAAGTGCATTCTGGGTAAAATCTAAAGGCTCATATGACCGTGTGGTTAGAAACCAGGCTCATCTTCCTACTGTGCAGCCGTCTCTGGCGGTCCTGCAGGCCGTGACGTGGCGAGAACGCCGTGTTCGGTAAAACAGTTTAACCCATCCAGGAGAATTTCCTCCCATCGGGAACCACAAAGTAACCTGAAGCATGACTCAGCGCTCTGCCCGGCGACAGCCGTGAGGGTAAACCTGACGCTACAAAGCACACCAACAAACGGCTGACATCATCTCTTATAGCCGCCAAAAACCTCCTGAAACAACTCGAATTTCTCCAGTTTTGTGTCTTATCAAAGCCCTCATAACAAAATCGGCAACAACGTTCTGGACACACAAAAAAGGCGGAGCGGATCGAATCATTTTAAAAACAACCTCCAAACACGAGCACGTTTTTCTGGCAGGCCTTTAAAGAGCTCGTCATCGGTGACGCAGGTCCTGGCAGGAAAACGAGTCACACGAGCGTGGAGCAACTCCTGCAGGTTAAACTGGGTTAAACAACCACCGAGGCTACAAACCAGCCCGAATGACACACTGCTGCTCTCCCAGTCCAAAAACTACAATCCTCAGACCTTATTCCTATTTTTTTTAAATAACTTCAGACCCATAAACACACCAAGGCTCTTTGAAGTCAATAAATGCTGCAACAATTCACAGACCTAATATTAGACTTGCCCGATACCTCAGTGATGGGGTCAAATTCAAAGGAAATGCCTGCACAGAGCTCAGAGTCCTCCCCACATTTTCAAGGGTTTGTTTGAGCCATAAACTCTGCACAGTCCACCTCTGATATCGACACTTCTGATGATGGAGCCGTGCCATCTTTTCCCGCGTGGAAACTCCACTCAGAGACGACACTGTCAACATGTTAAACACCTCTGAGTGAAGGAAACGTTCAAAGTTTGATTTAAAATGCCAGAAAATCACTGAAACATTAAAAACACACAAACTGCGGCTGGAGCAGCATTTTCCTGCGGTTTTACTTTCTCTTTCACCTGCGGCAGCACGAAGGACACACGTTTAGGAGGAAGCCACCATAAACTCATCTGCTGTAGTTAATCATTCAGCCCCTGTAATGCAGCGCCTGCTGCGTTACTCCAAACTGTTCCTGCTAGCAGCTGCCGCCATGTGACCAAGTCATACTCAAAGGTGTGAATCTGATTGGAGCCAAAATAAAAACTCTGAGCTCAACAACTTTTATTACGTCGAGTTTCTCACATCATCACCTGTAGATATGTTAAAGTTGATCTGCTCTAACACGAGAGGCTTTGCATGAGCCAGTTTGAAATAATCCTCCTTTGTCTCTGCTTCTCTTTTAACCTGCCTGTTGTGTTCGGGTCAAATCTTACTGGCTACCCCTCGTGAAAAGGAGGGGGGCGGGGCCAGATAACTTCTAAATACTTACAAACACCTAATCTCTGCACTTCCTGTTTTGAAAACTTACAGAAAGAACAAGGGCTCAGTTTCTTTTTTTTTTTTTAGCTCTGTATGATGTCACAGAGACAGGAAATCCCTCATTTGGTCGTCTCAGGATCTCAGCTGTAGAACATCAAAGTCAATTCTGTGTGATAAACATTTTTATTCTGGAAATCTTTTTGGTAGAAGTGTAGAAGAGAAAATAGATAAAGTTAAATAAATAAATATATTCTAGATTTTAGGCAAGTATTCTTGGAAGATACAGGATGTCACAGCAGCCGCCATTTTGATTTGGGGCAGGAAGCCAGCAGCTGTGGAGGATTTCAGTTACCTTCAAAGATGAGGGGATTTCCCAAAGGTGTTCACCCAATAGTCTGACAGGAGTCACGTGATTCAGACAAACTCATTTCTGACCGATGACAGTGACGCTGAGTTTTTGAGGACAGACTGAACTTTTCTGTTGGTAAGCTCTGCCATTTTTGCAGCAGTTAGCCTCTGTTGGTACAACTGCTCTTCTCCTCCACTCAGACCGAGCTAGTCAGGAAAGAGATGCTCTTCACAGCCGCTGTATTCAAATATGGTGGGACAACATGGCGGCTTCCACAATCCACAAAATCGCTTTAAGTTTATGACAATGCATCAGTTTATTCAAACATGTATTGCATGCAACTACGTTATTTATGAGTTAAATACTTATATTTATCTTTTATCTATTAAATAACCTAAAAAATTACTGACTGCACCTTTAAACTCTTTGAGGGTGGTGGGAGGGGTGGAGCTAATCTAAACCATCACGTGGCAAGAGGCGGAGTTCACCATGTACAGGTCGCCAGTCAGTGACAGCCGGAGATGAAGACCTTTGGGAAATCCCCTCATCTTTGTAAAAATCACACAGTTTGGAGCTGAGTGTTTGGCTCACGGGGATTAAACGTTCACACGCTGACCTCATTATCTGAAACTATAACCATGTTTAATGTGAACATCCACCATTGTTAAAGTCTAAACAGACAGATGGAAAACCTGAGAACGCCACGCCTGCAGTCCTGGCACAAGTCATTCTGGATGAGCTGGAAGTTTTTAGAGCCGTCTGATAAGGAATTACAATAGTCCGGCCTGGAAATAACAAATGCACGACTATGTTTCCTGTCTGAGTCAGGATGTTTCTAATTTAGACAAAGAAAGATGAAAACTCCCTGCACATGAAGTCTCTGATTAGTGTGAGAGATTTTCTCCAGGACATCATGACCACGTCTCCTCATTTCTCTTGCCAACCTTCCATGTCTCACTGAATCTTTAATGTCATTAAATATAGATAAAGTGATCTAAATGAAGCAGAAATCACCCTTCTGTTACAGTACAGTAAAGAATCGCACCATTAGCCGCTTAATGTACATTAATAAGCTGTTAATAAGCATTTAATATACGTCTTACCTCCCACTTAGCCGACCCCTCACTGTTCGTGGGCGTTTACACGACAGGAACAATAAATCGAGCACACCTGGAGCACGTTCATACGTCTGAAAGCCAACACTGTCCCCGCCGCCGGGCGAATAATCCCACAGCTTTGATTTCACCGTTTTTGTTTTTGTGTGAGAGACCCAGAGCTGAAACGACAAAACCCAAACACGCCTCGGAAACCGAAGGAGGCAACTCCACCGGATCTGTGCCCGTCAGGAGGGCCCTGCGCTGCCATTTTGGATCCTGGGTCACAGCTTCAGTCAGCAGACTGTGTGATTATTCCACACCGATAAACCCACAGGAAAAGGAAACGTGCACCAACAACCTCGACTCAATACAGAACATAAATATTCATATGAAAAAACATGTTTCCAATCTGCTTTTTGGCTTAAAGTTGCTTCAGAGTGTCTCATTCAAAGACGTGTTAGCGCGTTGGACAAAGGAAACTCCAGCTCACACACTTCTGATCAAAGTTTCAGTTCAGGTTTTAGCTTCAGGTCACGTTATTTTTATTAAGATCAGAGAGACGTTTTGCAGAAGTGGGCTTCTGATGTATAAATAACCACACAACTATGTATACTTTCAAACTATTACTTTCTCCACTGATAAAGTCATCGCTATAAAAACTGTCAAACAAATCTAACTGCTTGACACGAGCCTATAACACATACATAGTGTTGATATGTCAGATGTTTAATGAATCCATTCTAAAAATAAATATTTTATTCTATTACAGGTCACAATGTAGAAAAGAATAGTTGGTATAAACTTTTCTTTGTCCAACAGAGTGAAGCTGCAATTTACAGATGTCCCCTAAACACATCAAAATAAACCTCCTTTTTTCAACACTTTTCATCTGTTTTTCCGTGTTTTTGATAGAAACTGTTTGAAGTTTAAACGATGATCTTTATTGTTTTTAGCTCTCATTAGCGACATCACAGCACCTTAACCTGCTTTACTGCATCCGCCATTTTGGTTTAACGCATGAAGCGAGCAGAAGCGGAGAACTTCTGTGACCTTCAACCATCCCAAATCTGCCTCGTCCACACACCTGGATGCTTCCTTTAGGCTTTGCTATGCTTATAACATCTATTTATCATCGAGCGAGGGTGTGCTGTGGTAAATCCTTAACCGACCAATCAGCACGCGTTAGCAGACGGCTAGTGTTTGATGGGCAAAAAGCTTCATGGTGAGAAAAAGGATGCGAGTGCTTCTTTAAGCTGGACTTTTTGTGTAGAAGTGAGCGGTTATCATTATTATTTTAACTGTTGAGCTCCATTCACTGCTGTTTACTGAGGCCTCACTCATGAGCGCTGTTAGCTGAACTGCAGCTGTTTCTGTTCAGTGGGATTGACAGGAAGTAGGATTAGCACAACGTAGAATAGCTTCCTTGATCGAGCGAATGATTCAGGTCACATGTCACAGAAAACCAAACACACTTAAAGTAAATTAACATATTTCCATCTTTAAGCATTAGACCAAAGTTTTGTTTTTTTAAGGAATTTTAAAGAGCTCACAGCTGATTTTAGAGCAACATTTATGCAGCGTGGGGTTAAACTTGAGGTTTAAGAGGCATTGGGAACGCATCAGTGTCAATGAATGACTCAGAAATGTGCCTGTGTGTGTTACATGTCCTTAAACGCAGCACTGCACTACATCTGGTCCCAAAAAACAAATCCAGCATGTCTGAAACACACTGGATAAAGACAGGCGAGACCGAGACATCTCTAATTATTAGATTTTAAATAACCTGCATCACCACTGCAGAGGGAGATTTTAGATTGTTTGATGGCCGCAGCTGGAATTTCAGGTGAAAGTCAGCAGCACAGACATGTAACATGTCGCACAACAAACAGCAGATACATGACAAACAAGTATTTTGATGTGCAGAAGGTGACGATGCACACGGTGAAACATTTGTCCACTTTGAATGCTGACTGTTTGTTTAAAGGCTGCATTCCTGCCTAATCCCCGAGTCTTCTAGTTCTAAATTAGGCAGCGCCTCGTTAGCGCTCAGCAGCTTCTGTTAGCTCGTTTTAGGCCCAGTTAGCACCTGCTCCTTTAGCCATCATCCACTGAAACACTCACAATGATAATTGTAAGTATAGATGTGAGCAGCTTAATATCACAGAACAGGGACAAGCACCACTTATGTGAGAATTTGGGGGAATATCTGCTTAAACAGCCCCGCTAACTTGGTATGAACGTCCATTTCCTGCATTAATTGTGATTTATTAGAGGCGTAGCTGCTTTGTATTCTCAGTTTGGGAGATTTATTTTCTATATAAACCGACTGCGCATTTCAGCTCTAGTTTGAGCACATTTCTCCTCAGATGTTGTTTTAAAAAAATCATCATGAAAAAGATCACACAGGAGTGTTCATGAAGGCATGAGTGTATTCAAAGATTACTTATATATTGTTGTGGCCGTCACCAAAAAAGACCAGATCCAATAACGCATGTGTGTGTTTCGCAACACTTTCTGTTTGTGTGCCTCTCGGCGCTGCTGGTTCCTAGAAGACGTAAATCTTTAAAAACAGCAGGATGATAAAATGAAAGGAAAATGCACGCATGCTGTTTTATGTAGAACGCAGCAGACATGCTGATCTAGATTTTACAGCACTACATGGAAAATACTGCAGCTGTAAAAAACCAAAAAAAGAAAACAAATGCTGCTGTTTGCTGATACTGAATCCATCATCCAGCCTCCACCGCTCTGTGATCCCCGCTCAGAGCTACAGGCCAGAAAAAAAAAGAATATCTACAACAGCTTTGAATGAAACCTAATATGCTCCCCACAGCTGCAGCATGAAAGCTGCAAACGACCTGAAATATTCAGCAAACATTTCTCCCTGACAGAAACAAGGCTGTCGATGCTTCAGATAATAAATAATCTGCAGTTGTTTTCAACAACAAACTGTCAGCATCCTGTATTAAAATGATTTCATATGAGCTTCCTGTTTAAAGCCCCAAAATATTCACGTTACAGCTGCAACAATTATGTGACTGACCCACAGCTATAGATCTATGTGTGTGTGTGTCTGTGCACAATGTTTACTTTTCATCATTATGGCTGAAATCTGTGCTAAATAACTGTTGGATCAACAGACAGTGACACTGGAATAACAATGAATCACAGCTGCCCTGATCGTCCATTTATAGCCGACCAGGTGATACCAGTAACTGATTTATAGTTGACTGGGAGATGAGTTTGTATTAGTCGTCATTACGGCACCACATGGACCTCCTCTGGGTAAACATTCAATTATTTCATATCATTATTCTTAGAAATGCATTTTTTTAACCAGTTATAAAGAATTTTATGTATATTTTCAGAAATTATAAGCAGTGATACATTTTATAGATTCGTGGTCATTATTAGACATTTTTATGGAACTGCCATTATCTGAAGTTCACCTAATGTAATGTTTCAGTTGAAGGCCTGTTGGGATTTCAACATTGCGTCAACTATAACTGAGGGTTCAGAAAACTACAAAAAGTAAAACATCAGTGTAGGAATCCAGAGTTGACTCTATAAAAGTTGCCACTACAATGTTGATTTAACACACTTTCAGCTATTTTTGGCTATGTGGGTGTGGAAATGTGCTGGTTCATCAAAGCTTCAAACTCTCCGATTCCATTTTCAATAATTAACCCTTTAAGACCTACCACAGAACCAAGTCCGCCAGAGCTTATCTTTATATTTTTGCATGCTGTAGTGTAATTTTTGGGAGTTTCAAGTTGCTATACACCAATACAACTGTTATAGCCCAAATTTTAATACTATGTATGCATTAAGTCCATAGTAACAACATAAATTGCAAAAAAAGTGCAATAAACTACAAAAAAATTGAAAATCATTTTTGTTTTTCAACATACATTTCTAGTTAGACAAATTTAAGAGGTTTATCCCTCAAAACTGTAAATACAAAAAAGTTGCACAAAATAGTTTCCAACAACAGGAAATTTGAGTGTCTTCATAGTTTTATTTTTGAGATACACCAATTTTTATATGCTGCAGGAAAAACGAAAATAAATATTATAATGCACATTTGCAAAAAAACAGCATGTGCATCAAAATAAACAATTTCCAGCAGTGCAATTTGAGTTCTAAGCATCCCAGAAACTATACAGAAAAGCATAAAGTCAAACATGACTTTTAAAAACACCAGTACTAACAACAAAGGTTGATCAAATGGACCAATACGGCAATGCCATGATGATCCATTTGGCAAAATAAATCCATTTGGTATCCTTGTTGGTCTTCAGACAACAATTCTGACGGCTAAAGAACCAAATGGGACAGACCAAAAAAACCCCCCAAAAAAACCCACCAGTATAGGCTTATAAGGCCCTGAAGGTAAAAAACTACATTTTCCGGGGAAAATTACGTCACTTCCGGTTTCGGGTAGGTAATGGCGGACATGCGATAGTTCGCGCTGACGTCTATTCCAAAGTAGGAAGTGTTATGAATAGCTGTAAGTAAAAATGATTTTCATCAGGAGAAAACTATCATCAATTTATCAAGGCAGTGTTCAGTCTTCATGATAAAAATCCAACCCGGAGCTAGCTTTCTTCTGGCTAATGTTAGCAGGCAAGCTAGTGTTAATTAACACCTATTTTTTATGAGCTAAGCTTTATGAAGTGAACAAATTAATGTGAACTCCCAGAGGTAATCTAATAACTTAGCTTTTCATTTTATAATTGTCTTTGCATCAGCTAACTTTACCAACTAACCATCACCATATTCAGCTAGTTTACCAGCATTACCAATAACAGAACTGAGGGCTAGCTGCAGCTGTAGTCTTTTTGTTTTTTTGCCAAAATCCCTTCAGGAGCTAACGTGCTCCGTGATACCAGGTTAACAGTATTGACTTTAGAGATGAGTAAAGAAAGAAATAACTTTCTACAGTAACAGCAAACATTGGGGCAGTTAGCCAGTAAGCATAATATTAATAAACAAGGTTTCTGTATTTAATCAATATTTAACAGTATGTAATCTAATACTGGAGTATAGTTAACTTGTTTTTTCATTGTTAAATTACTTCTCTTGATGATCAACTTAATTTTATATGTTAATACCCCACAAAAACATAAACAATGGAAAAAAGAAAAGTTTCTAATGAATTTTCAGTTAATCGTGTAATTTTTCAGTTAACCAACTGTGTAGGAAATTACAGTATTACAATACACTTCACATTTTAGCTGAGTCTCTCTCTAAATTTGTATTTATAGTATTATATACAAACAAAAGAAGAAGATTAGAATGTCTAAGACAAATATCATCACAAATACACTTCAAGAGTCTCATAAGTTGGATTAATGAATATTAAGTTAGTAACACTGAAGTATATCAAAAAGTCAGTGAATTTCCTAAATAAGTATTATGGAACCTTTTGGGAAAATTTTAGGCTGATTAATTATGATCAAAGCACCAAGTTCCCCTTAATATCACTGACTAAATATTAAAATATTGATCATTACAGTAAATTGAATAGTAGTTTTATATAAACATCTACAGAGGCCTTTAAAAAGTTTGATCAATCAACCCTAACAACAAAAAAAAAGAAAAAAAAAAAGAAAAAAGCACACACGCCACCAAACTCTTTAACACAATTATTTGGGACTACTTTTCTGTTATTCGCGTACTTATTAATACTAGAGACTTGTGACTCTTACAGCAGCCATACATGTTTGTTTTTAACATTACACAGACAGAAAAAGAGAGAAAACACTGATAAATCGAATTCACTTCAGTGTTAAAGAACAGTATGAGGTGTATGAGGAAGGCAACAGAAGTGTAAAACCTAACTTTAAATATACTTTTGTTTAAAAGCAGGATTATGTTAATATATTAAAAAAGTCAGATACCAGGAAGACACCGATTACTACATACATGTATGTGTGCACATGTGTATATATATTCTATAAACTTGCAAACAAGTCCCTGAAAAGTATGATATGAACTTTAAGATGGGAGAAGAAAGAGGAAATTGGTCATTTTAAAAAAATAATCTTTAAATATTTGGGACCAAGTTTCTGTTGTAGAGCTAAACTTTGAGTCCACCAACTACTGAAGTCCTGATATTTAAGGGAACAGCAGAGAGCTGGGTGGTTTGGAGTTTTTTCCACATTGCGTGAATTGAAATAAATCAGGCAGAGGTCACATTCACCCAGCCTCTTATCCACATAAAAATAAAGAGAGCTCAGTGTATAAGCTCAGGGTGTGGCGGGTCGCGCAGCTGCTCTCCATTTACTCATGATCGAAGATTCACAAAATAAAATCGAGTTCATTTTCTGCTCTTTCCACAGAAGCAGAATCAGCACAGAGGGGAATCTGCTCCCAAACATCAACCAGTCCTTCCTGTTCGGCCTGTAGCCGCTGTGACGTTTCACCTCCTCCTTCCCCCTGAATATTCACAAATTCCCACTCTTGTGTCGATTATCCACAACCCCCACCCTACCCCACCCAGAACGCCCTCCCCCATTTATCCCACCACCACCACCACCGGCAGCCCTCCCCCACCCGCTGCTGCAGCTCTGCAGACCAGCTGCAGCAGGCCCAGGATCAATTTTTAGAAAGATAGGGCAGAAAATATACATATCAGCTACACATGGAGTCAGGTAGCAACACTAACAGCACCACAATGTAAAAACAGACAGCGGATGATATTTAACTACGTCACTGTGGAACTCAGCAGACTCACGAAAACACCAAAAACATGAATCAGCCTCTCAGAGTTTTATATTAACTGTGTTCTTCTGCTGCAGCTGAAGACAGCACAAGGTCGCCGCTGCTGCATGTCAGAAAAACTCAGCTATAGGAACTGAAATTACAGAACCGCAGGAGATTAAATAAAACACAGCGTCTCCGTGGAAACATTGCAACATACGAGAATAAAACACATGTAAGATCACTGGAGACGAATACTGCACAATTACAGCAGCAGCGTGGCCCCAGAGGACAATTATTAAAACACTACCGGGGAAAAAATAAACCATCAGACATGCAGACAGTCACGGAAGCACGGGTTTGAAGTCCAAATGAAGAAGCAACAGAGTAAAGTTTTAATTTTAAATTAGTCATTAAGGAACGTAAAGTTACTCCAGAGTGACGTGGGAACATTATTGACATTAACAAGCCTCAAAGCTGCCATAAAACTGATGTGTTTATAAAATGATACTCATTAAAGATGGAAACATTAGATTTAGATGAAAATCACCCCAGAAGAAGGAACAACAAACAGATTTTCTCCATCCTAATAAAGATGTAACAGTTTCAGCTTTAAGGAGGTTCATTAAGGAACGTAACAACGTTATCTCAGTAACAGACACTTCTGTAAACTACTCATTTAATACTCTACATTAAATGAGTGGTATAATAATACACTACGCATTTAATACTGAGTCTCATGACTGCTATAAGTATGCATTTTTAACCTGTAATAATAACATACAACTAGAAATCTGCCACATACATATGTTTGAGCCTTAAAAAGTTTGATCTAAAATCCTAAATAATATTTATTGGCTCACTGTAAGAATGTTTTGGGTTTATTCATAATGATAAAAACACTATTATGAGCTTAAATATTGACGAGTCAATCCTACTTCTTAATTACATTTTCAAAAATGTCAATAACTAAAAGAAAAACAAAATTAATGCTCAATATTATGTCAAAAAGGTAAGAGATTCTTATGTTATAGTACACTACACTCTTAGTACTGGTGTTCATAGCTGTATATGTGTGTATTAGTAAAATCACATTCATACAAAAATACACGAAATTAAAATAAAATGGAGTCAAAGGCAGCATCAGCAACGACAGGGAGATTCAACTATAGCATAACTACAAACATGATAAGATATGCTACTGAACTTTAAAGTAAGTTAGTTTAGCTAAAATTGTATTTAATGGTAAATGGCCTGTATTTGTATAGCGCTTTACTCAGTCCCTAAGGATCCCAAAGCGCTTTACACGTTCAGTCATCCACCCATTCACACACTGGTGATGGTAAGCTACATTGTAGCCACAGCCGCCCTGGGGCGCACTGACAGAGGCGAGGCTGCCGGACACTGGCGCCACCGGGCCCTCTGACCACCACCAGTAGGCAACGGGTGAAGTGTCTTGCCCAAGGACACAACGACCGAGACTGTCGGAGCCGGGGCTCGAACCGGCAACCTTCCGATTACAAGACGAACTGCCAACTCTTGAGCCACGATCGCCCATTATATTAGCATTATAATGTCATAAACACCAGATTCTTATCAAAGTGTTGAAGCAGGTTTAGAGGTTTGTAGCTGAGCACCAAACTTACGACTCCATCCACCACGAGCACATTTGTTTAATGCGCTCACGCTACGCGCATTTACTGCATTCATTCAACGTTTTTATTCGTATTTTAACAGAAACTGTAATTTTTTTCATCTTCCTGGTGGGAACAACGTGGGGATAAGAAAGGGTTTGGGTGTCATCAGACACGTTATGAAGGAACATGTTGGGTATTAAATCTTCTATTTATTGATAATTCGTCATTAATGTCGCAACATGTGTTTATATGATTTTAATTTACTATTCATTTTACATGTTGTTCAAACACATCACAACTTTGTCATGTCATCACAGTCAGTATGGTAAATCTGTAGGTCTCCATTCATAGGTTTCTGTGATATTGACGGTCAGATTCAAACATGTTGACAGTTAATAGGTTCAGATATCAGGTGAAAAATGTTCATTTCACAATTTTATTTATGTTGCAAAAAACCCCCAAAAAACCCAGTGCCATTCTTAGATATCGCGATAATATCGTTACTGCAATTTTTGTGAAGGCACCGATTGAAATATTACAACCTAAATATTAGACACATGAGTTTAAGCTCTTAATAGAGCACAATATCTGACGAGAGAACGAGATGACGTTGAAGAAAATGCAAAATCGAGATTAATTTTCGACATATTCAAGATGGCAGGAAGAGACCGAGTTACCATGAAATGTTCCCAAACGTTGTGCAGACTGCTAAAAACAGACAAACTCTCCAAGCAGAACAACAAACCAGATTAAGGACATATAAAAATAAAGTAGGGTAAGAACGCCGTGAAGTCTCGTAAAGTCTGACACAAATATTCAGAATGAGCAGAAAATTATGGAGGAACTGATCGTGAACATCTGACAGCGATGACTGAAATGACGACTTGGTAGATTTTTCCATCCCATTACATCCCAGAGCAACAGCAATCTCTTTGGCATAAAAATACTTTGTTTCATAATATTTGAGCTCTTTTTCACAAAGTTTCTGAACATTTAAGTAAACAAATTTCAGCCAACATCGGTAAATGATGGGTCATTATCGGCCCATCAGTGAGGAAGAGCTGTGATGTGTAACCTCATGACTTTTAGTCATTAATATTTACTAATTTACTAATATTAAATTATTGTATTTCCTCATCAGTTTCCTCAATATCACATATTTAGTTTAGTTTTTTTTATTTTTCTTGGATTATAACAAAAGTTTACGGATCTTTTGGATCTTCTGTATGAAAGACACGCTTATAAAAACCAATCCATCGAAGCCACAGATCCACAGTTAGTGTTATTGTTAAATACTGACCTCAATTCTGGTTTTTACCATAAAGAAACAGATGCTGTACTTTATAAAATTAAGAAAATAGTACTGTAATATCATAAAATTAAGTGAATAATTTGGTTAGTCATTGATGGATTATTGGCTGATAACTGACTCAAAATTTACACTACAGAACTAATAAACAGTTACAAGTAGGAACAGCTAGGGTGATGTGCATTTAGTGCTACAGACGTAAATATCAGTCACAAATATGAGAGTTATGGTTTGGAAAAAGAGAAACGATCATTCCCAGGAATAAAGCTCTGACATGTTAAAGGTTTCAATACACTTTTACAAACACAATAATCAGCTTTTTTATACATGTATATAAAAGTGTAATAAAAGTGATAGTTGAGTCTAATTAAACCTCAGACATTACCTTTAATATGTAATAAGACTGGAACAAATATCAGTAAATATTCACATCTGAGAGCAGGAGCCAAACTTATTTTGTATTTTTTATTTAAAAAAATAAAATCTGAATTAATTTATCAAAAATTATATTTTTTGGAAGCTCAGCTGAAAAATTGTTAATGTGTTTAATCAGGAAATGAAAAATTAAATTATAGTCGTCTAACAAATCAATGAATCATCAATATTGTTGGCAGATCAATAAGAAAACACAGCAGAAATATTAAAGCAGAGTAAAACAACTAACCACAAGAGGAAAATAAAAAATTTGATTTTTTCCATGAACAAACGTTGATGTAGAGCTGGGCGATATAAGATTTTTTCATATCACGATTTGTTTTTTTCATTTCAGGCGATAACGATATATATCACGATATAAGCCAAATAACTATATTTGTAAGATTTAAATGTGCCGTTGCTCACAAGTAAAATGTGAAATAATCTGCAGCTTGTTTTGATTTAAATATTTATTTCCCATAATAAGTTTAACAGGGTAGATGTACTTAAGGAACATGAGACTTCAGTTTCAGATAAATAAAGGCAAATATTGCAAACTACACAAAAGGCAGCCGCTAAAGCGTTTAAGTTTCAAAATAGAACAAACAAAACAAACTACTAAATTGTCAATTCCACTTAGAAACAAAATATTAATTCTAAAAATAAATCTTAGTTCGTTTTACAGAAGAACAGACAAAATTGACTAACTTTTGTCAATATCAAATAAACTGAGAACTAAAAGGAAATTCTCAATCTCTCCTTGTTGTATAGCTTAGCTTTTCAAACAGTTTTAACAGTTACTTTAGTCTGACAAAAGCCGAATGACGAATTAGCGCTTTCAGTCAGAGATTGAGCATGCACCGGTTTATTGTATTTCCAGACTTGCTTTCGGCACAATTTACAGCGCGCTACTCTGTTTCTTGTCAGACTTGAAATAGCCGAAATACCTTCACACTACGGAACTTCTATGGCCCTTCCGTTCGACAATCTCTCCGGCATTGGAACCATCATCTCTTTTCTCTTCGGTAACCTTCGCTCACGCTCTCGGTTGATTTTTCTCTAGTCGGCAAACTCATTTCCTTCATTACCTGGGCAGCACGGCTGCAAAAACAAATACACATGTGCGCCTTGGCACTTGTGCTGTACGTAACAAGTCACGTGACGTGACGCTGCGGCTGTGATTGGTTCGGCTCTGCGCTACTTAATTTGGATTGGCTGTTCTTTTTTTTAAAGAGGACAAGAGAGATGAGGCCTATCGCAATAGTTTAATTTTTCTATCGAGAAAAAGTTATTTCGCAATACATATCGTTATCGTTCTATCGCCCAGCTCTATGTTGATGTATTGACGAAATATTGTAATCAGTTTGTTTGGTCAATCGATTAAGCAGATTATTTGTGGAGATCGAACCTTTTATAGCCAAACGAGCAGGAACACAAAGAGTAATAGAATCAAAATGACTGCTCACCTAACACTCAAAGAGCTGGGATTAAATTTTTGCTTAGTGATTGTAAAATGAGTCGTTAAAATAGCTGCTTTTTCACTCCTCTGTTGTCGACTAATCAATTAACCCTGAGGGTGTAGATGTCTGTAGATATAAGAGCCGTAAAAAACAAGAACAAATACCACTGAGCTCAAATTTCAACAAGCCAGAAATGAAAATGTGGATGATTCTTGGTAAGGAGTTACACAATAATGAGAAACAGGACTGGGTTATCGTCTGTCCATACACTACTCCATTCATCCGTGAAACTTTATTTTCTTAATACATGAAGAAATAAAATAAAGGAACAGGAAGACAAGAAAGTAAGAAATTTAGTTCAAGCTACAGAAAAACAAGCCCAGCAACTAATCCTACGACTACCACGTTAATCCCTGGAATCGTAGATATGTGCAGGTATGGGCAGGAAAAAACAAAAGTACAGCAAGCTAAGACATAACCACAAATCATCTCACGCTGACACAGGAGGAGAAACTTTCTCTTTAAAACCATACACAGACAAAACTCAACAGCAACACTGCTGATTATTTGTGGCACATAATCAAATGATCTGAGATGTCTCAGTTTCTACACGTGTGAGCAGGAAAAGCTCAAATCGGACGAGCTGAAAAACAAACTTTTGGTGATTTGTTGGTCATCAAAATTTGTATTTTAGTGAATCAGTGGTGCTATGTGGAGACTGAATAAGCTCAAAGCACCATAAGTGTAATTAAGCTGGAAATAAGAGGATTTTCTTGCTTAAATTGTGATTGTGATGTGAGTCATTCATACAAACTGGAAGTTTATGCACAGATCTCATTTATATTGAGAAAATGTACTTTTCGGCTCCACGTCCACAAAGTTTAACCTAAAAAACGACCAAATCATTTGCTGATAATCTACCAACCATAAATCCACTCACTGTTAGCAACGCAGCTGCAGATATTTGAACCAAGATATTTGCTATATTATAAATATAATACACCAGTAATCATTCAGTACCCTATAGTCAGATATTTTGAGAAATAAAAGTCATTTTTTATTAAACACGTAACCTTACTCAACAGAAAATGACCCTGCTGTGCTTCTGATTTATTATCTGAAGACCAACACAACACTTTTAGTTTAATGTTGGGTAATCATTTTAGATATTAAAATGTGCCTAAGTAGAGATAGATGACAAAAATACAACTTACTATGTACTTATTACTCAGGTTATTACTCAAACACATAAGAAAGAAACGTACATTTTGACCTTAAAGATCACCATCACATTTGATTGATTTGTGTTCAGCTGCTAATCTATGAACCGACTCACTGAGCAATTTAGTTTAAAAGATTTAAATGGCAGAAGCAGAAAAAACAAAAACCCAACAAAGTAACAATTTTTGTCTTTAGCTCACGTTTAACACACAGCTGCCCCACACTGACAAATCAGTATCAGCGCTCGTTCATTTCCTTCCATGATCTAAATCAATTAATCTCAGATGTCTTCACTTTTATACACGTTTAAATACATACAGAAATTCTACTTACTCACATGAGCTGAAGCTCAATGTTGGGTTGGTTAAGTTCTGAGTAATTGTTCATCAAAATGTTTGAGGCTCTCCTAATCAATGAATCCATGAAATGATAACTTTAGATTGGAAAACTGAGTAAAGTGAACACAGCACAGTAAAATAAACGACTTCTTTTCTGTTGAATTTATCAATGAGATCATTTTTTTTACACTTAGGAACAGAAAAATTTACTTTTTTTGGTCACATTTAACAAAAGAAACTAGCAGAAAAATCACCTTTAAACTGGTTTCTGAGTTTTTTTTTTTTTTTACAAATCTACTAATCAACTATGTCATTTACGATCTTTGTAAGCAAAGATTCACTGTTCAGCTCACATTTAACAAACTGAAGATCAATCGATATCGACAGCAGAGGCGATTAATTTCCTCCAATAAGATCACCTGTAAACATTTATGCTGCTCATATCTGATCAAACCCAATCAAGAAACACAACGTAACATAAAAATGTCTGCAGGTCATTTGTGTGATCAATAACCAACCGATCAGTGATCTTCAGTCAGACAGTTACACAAAGTTCAAACATAAACATCACCTTAAAATTAGTTTCAGATTCATTTTGTATTAATGTGTAAACTCAGCTGAATACTCATTAACCATGAAGGAAGATCTTTGTAAGTATGAAGGCGGGAAAAGACACACAACAAACTTTCTGAAGGAATTTGGAGTAATGGGAACACAAAGAGCTGTAACAGACAAACTAGTTTATAGGTACGTTTTATGGGTTCATTGTCTAACCAATCAATCACCGACATGCAGGCATTTGAGGAGGAGAGCTCATTTACACTAACAAACACAAAAATCACCTTTAAATTAGTTTCTGACTCATTTTCTTATCAATGTATCCCCCGACTCTAATTAGAAGCAGGAAAAGGACTCAAACTAAGTCAGTATTTAGTCCTGCAGAACCAGTTTCAGCCCCTGAATTAGTTGCATACATGTATTTAAGTTAATTACAGTGAGAATATATGATAAATACCAGCATGAAGTGAGCTTTCTGTGTCATAAACATGCCATTATCCAGTGTAGCCCAGTCTACCAGTATCTTTTTCCTTTTTTTCCCCCGTGGCCCTGGGGGAGGGCTGAAGCAGTGCTCCAGCCTACCACAGGCAGGAAAATAAGAGGCACATAATATAATCTGAGCTGTGAGAGGCAGCCCTCTGTCTAAAATGCACACACACACACACACACACACACAGGAATTTAAGATGGAAACCCTTAATCTGCACCATGCCTGCGTCAGTTCTCGTGATATTTCTGACAATAATGCAGTGAGATTTTTTTTTCTAACACTGTTTTCAACCCAGGAAGGAAGAGAAATTAAAAAACGTCTCCTGCTTTGCACATAAATAAATAAATAAACTAAATAAAGCGAGCAGTATTGACCTTGGGTATATCCTGTTATTCAAAAGCTCACAAGTTCAGCACTGAAGGAAAAACTCTCAGTGTTGCAGTAAATTAATATTTAAACAGAGACATTATAAAAATATACAAGCAGCACTGGAATATTAAATATCCCCCACATCCACGCAGCGCCACACATGGAGGATTTCAGTCCAAATAAATGACTTTTATTTCTTATAAAGCCCAGGCTGCCCTCGCTGTGTGTCCTCTGGCGTGTTTCCTGCTCGCTCGATTTTTATTTTATTTTGATTTTTTTATTTTGCACTTGAAATAGCCTTGACAAAAAAACAACAACTCCACATTTCAGTTCCCCCTTCACGCAAACACACAATAATAAGATTCCTCCTTAAAACTGTGCCAATTACAGCGGAGACAAAATGTCGGGGAGGATTTGATCATAATATCAATATGCTTCCTATTAAAAGCAACACTGCTCCACCTAGTCCTGAAAAATATTTCTAATCTCTAATATCACGTCGGGCTGGGAATTAATTCTCATAAAAATGGAGAACATGTCGATGGTAGCTCGGCTGCTTTTTCTTTTGGGCTGGAAAAAAAAGGAGGGTAAAAGTTTCCTGATATTTTCAGGGTAAGAATTTAATTTTATTTTGAGCTAATGTGCTTCTTGTTAGTGTGGGTGGGGGTTGGTAGCCGGAGGAAGAAACTGTCGACACGACACACAAAGAAATTAATCATTAACACGGAGAAAATATCAGAAATATTAAACTGGAATTTAACGGCTGGGTAGGATAGGAAACGAGGCGACAGCTCGGTGTCACAGCCCATTGTTTCCCCCCACGAAATATACAAATATCACCGATTTATTTGGAGCCAGAAAAAAGTTGAGCCTGGCTGAATAAAGTTGTAATTGCAGTCAGAGCAACTCTCCGTGCCTGGGTTTGGCTGATATGAGAAAACACTCAATACGACATGGCCAAAGTAAATGAAATAAAACCCAGAATTCAGGCTTCAATCCGCGCCGACGCTAGCTTAAAATATTCTCCACGTCAACAGGTCAAAAACGGCCGGCCACCAGCGACATAAACGGCTTTATTTGGAAATTACATCGGCTTTACCTGTATTGCATTGTGCTCCATTGCAGTCCTGCATTCCCCTCTCTGTGAGGCCCTTCTCCGGTTACGCCGCCGGGACTCGCCGACACACAAACAAACGCACCAGAGGAAGAATAAAAAAATAAAATAAAAAATAATAAACCTTTTTTTTTTTTTTTTTTTTTTTTTTTTGGACAGGATCTAGGTGTGGCCAAAGTTTGCCACAGACTACAACTTAATGTTAAAGTCACTCTCACAGCGGAGTTGGAGCATCTTTAGCTTCAGAAACGTGACGTATTTCCGACCGACACGGAACACGAGGGCGGGGTTTACACACGGCAGTTTAAACCCAGGAGTCACACGGTTATTATTTTATTTTACTCTTTACTTCATTCCATTTCAACAGTTTAACCGCAGCGGCTCCTTTAGCGGATTTTAAAAAGTAACAATATCGACATGAAGGATGCATATACAACATATAACTACATTAGGTTTTTAAAGGAAGCTAATTATAAAGCAATAACTAAAATTATAGCTGTGGCAATCAATAAATAAAAAAATCAAATCAATCAAAAAATAAATAAAAATAGTTCACTGAAATAAAAGTAGGAACAATAGTATGAAAAAATATCTTAGACAACTTTATGTACTTGAAAAAAAGGAAAGAATCAGGAGATGTAATCAGTCCTTATCTCTTTGGGTTGATTTAAATCTTTACCCTGATAAATACCCCCTATATCAGGTTTGTCAAACATAAGGCCCAGGGGCCAGAATCAGCCCAGCAAACACTCGGACTTAGACATTCATACTATACCGACGTTATTAAGTAATATGTAAACAAGTAAATGACAGAACTTTTTCTGGTTTTGCCAGCTGCTATAGAAATATCTGATTTTTACACTGTCTCCACAGTTTAAAATGGATTAACAAAACTTCTTATTTTACACATTTATTATAATTTAAACCCACAGAGTTGTGCTGACAGATTCCCTTCATGCATTTCTTTATCATGTACAAAGACTGAGACATACAGTTGAAATTACGCCTCTTTTTCTCAGCTAAACCTCTTTAACACCAACATAAATGAACTTTCACTGCTCCAGTCCACATAAGATCAAAGTCTTTATAATAATAAAAAATAGTAAAACAAATGCTCAACTAATGACAAACTAAACTGAGCAGCAGTTGGGTCATCGAACATTTGGGTCCAGAAACGAAAGCAACAGGAAAAAAAAAAAAATTATATTTTATTTCTGGTCCTGAGGGAATTTCCCAACTATGTTTTTAATGCGGTACATCTTATCTTAAGTTAAACCACATGACTAAAAACATGAAACAAGCCTTTTTTGTTGATGTTACATGTGTGTACCAAATGTCACGCATGCAGGTGAAACACAGCCCCGGGGCTGCTTTATAAAACAATACTGTAGGTGCTGCTTTTATGTGCACAAGCTCCTCGCCTCAAATAAATGTCTAAATTATTCTTTATCAAATCTTCCAAACAAAACCAAATAAATAAGTCACGTAGCTATCCTGCTCTTTTTCTTTTCTTCACCTCTTATCCAAGAGACTGCTTCAGTTCTCCAACCAAAATGTGGAGAGTCCCAGGTATTTAAATCCTAGTGGGGGTTGTCCCCTTTGGAGCTGGTCGTTGACCCACTATTAACCATGCATGTCATGAGCCAAGGTGTGAATGGGACAACCCCCAGTAGGGTTTACAGACTCTCCACCTTCTGGTGAAGCATCTCAGGCTACGTCCACACTGGCCCGGATAGATTTGAAAACGGCGTTTTCGTCTAAAAACTCTCCGAGTCCACACTAGTGTTTTCAGTCGTTTTCACAGAGTTGTGCATCCACATTGAAACACTTACGTTCCAGTGCTGCACATGCGTGAAACACAAGACGATTCGACCTGCCTCATTTCTGTCTGCCGCTTATTTACTTTCCGGCTCTTTGAAACGTCGCAGCAAAATGTCGAGGAAAAGCACCGAGTTTTTTAAATGGACTAACAATGAGGTGGAGTTGTTGCTGCGAGTAACACAAAAGTACAAAGTTTCAAAAGCGAGTGAGAATTAAAGAATTTGAAGAAAAGCATCTGGAGCATGTACAGACTGATATTAATCTTTAATAGGGCTGTCAAACAAAACAACTGCTGTATAATGCCCTCCGCTATCTTAGTTTAATTGGTCACATGACTGCATCACATGACTAAAATGCGTCATTGTTTTCGAAAGTCTCCGTTTTCGTTGTCCACACTGCGACACGAAAGCACCGTCTTCAAATGTATGTGTTTTTGAGAGCGTTTTCAAAACGCTGCGTTTTCCTTCGGGGTAAACGCCGTCTCAGTGTGGACGGGAGGCCAAAACGGAGAGAAAACGATGCGTTTTCAAACGAAAAGACATTAGTGTGGACGTAGCCTCAGAAAAGGTCCAGCTCTTATGAATATGATGATCATATGAATATTATGATCTGGATAACTGAGAACCTACACAGACTCTTAGTACCATGTTTTTATGTTTTTTGTTGTAGTTTTGAAATTATAGAAGTAAAATAAGGAAAACTGCTGACTTTTGAGTTTTTCTTTCCTTTCTTTTACTAAGGAGGGGGGATTCTGAAGTGGAAGGGAATATGATGTATATTAGCATTTCTAGGGCTACAACACCTTCATTGTTTTAGTTCTATAGTTTCATAATATCCTACAAAATCACAACATTATTGTAAAGAACTGGAAGGTTAAGGTACCAAATAACCATGGAAGGCCTCTGCAGATACGCACCGGTGGTGAAAGACTCATTCCTCTTTTTTTGTTTCGGTCACAAACTCCTTAAAATGTCTTTCAGAGTTTTTCAGTCCAGTCCTGTCCCTGACCATTTTGAGCATTTGTGTCCAAACATAACAGACAACTTAGCAAAGAAGAAAGTTTTAAATTGTATCTTCAGGCACTTTTTTATTAGCAGCTTTTCACAAAAACACATTCGTTCCTATTTCTTTAGTCTAATCTATGAAAAATACCAAAGATAACACAGTTTGACATAAAACAGCATTTTTGCACCAACAAGCTGATTCCCAAAGAGCTGTTAGCTGAAGACTTGGCACATCTCAGCCTGCTGTGCAGTCTGTTATTTAGAATTTGAGGAATCTGAACAAGTGGAGGACAAAAGAAGAAGTGGCCTGAGAAAAACTATGTACAGCAGATAAACATTGTCTGAAAGTCAAAAAACAAGAGACACATGTGGACCTTCAGCGTGTCTCAGTCAAGGAGCCATCGTTAAGGAAGGGAAACAGGTTTTCAGCTCATACATCGTCTCTCGATGTATCTCTCCAAAAGTTGATTCTGTTCATCTGGACGTTTTGTGGGAAAACGTTACGTCCAGATGAACAGAATCAACTTTTGGAGATTTACTTTCCTGGATGATAGAGAATGCATCAAGACCCTCTCGATGTATGTTTCAGTCATTTCACATTTTCTGGAAAAATGTAAAGAAATGAGGGGGGGCTCAAGACTTTTGCACAGTACTGCAACTCCACAACTATGAGGCCAATAAGAATAACGCTGAGTGTGTGGATAGTTCATCAGTATCACTGTGACTGTTTTTTAGAGTGTGAGGTCATTCAGGACCTCCCCGACTATATCTGTGCTGAAGTACTTAAACACGCCACAAAACTCATCGATTAGAGGTTTTAGTAAAGACACGGGGAGATCCACGCTCCAGGTTTTGCCCCTTCACTCTAATCTGACTGCAAAATATGACCGTGTCCCACTGCAAGAGGTTTTATGGACATATGCAACTTTTTCTAGCGACCACTACATGACCAGATCCTATCATTGTGCACAAATATATCAAAAATATGCTACAATTTGGCCTCCAGATGGACTTTAATCATGGGGGTTGGGATCATGCGTTGAACTTCCAGAAAGTTATGCAGGATGTGCAACCGTAAAACAAATGAGTCAAACTTTCCTGCTCAGACTTGCATAGAGTTCATTTGTCGTCAGCATTTAGAAGCCTGATGTGTTTTTGGGATACTTATTATGTAATGTTTTCACATGTCATTCTTTCATTTCTTTGTGATCCAAAATCTAAAAGAAAGAAGGTGCTTCCTCCAGCTAGTGGTGTTAAAGTGACACAAGTCTGGGATTAAAAGTCTTAATAAAGTCTTCATTCAGCCTGCAGTCACTTTATTAGTAATAACTGTGAACGTATATTTGAAAGACACGAGGCTGGATCAGAGCAACATTAGAATTAACTTTCCAACAGGATATTGTCGGTTATTTAAGGGTAGCACTTGAGTAAAAGATCGGGACTTTTATGTTATTTATGGTAGAGTCTATGCAGAGTCAAACCAAAGGGATAACTCCTAACACAGACCGGAGAAATAAAAAAACAAGTGTTTATTTAGGAAAACCGAAGAAGCGGAGAGGTCACCCAAAGACCAGACAACAGACCAGAGGACGGTGGGACTTTCTAAACCCCCGAGGTAATCAGGGAAACAGCCAAGGGAAAGAGACAGGTCAAGACAATCAAGACAATCACAAAACTCAAAGTGAGACAGCTAAACACAGAGACACAGCACAGGCAGGAACAATCCACTCAAACAAACTCTTCACCAGCAAACAAAAAACACACTGACGAGTAAAGAAATCCAAACTACAGCGACACTGAACAGTGACAGAAACTCAAATACAACAGCTGAGACTCCAGAAAATCCAAAAACCCAACAGGACTCTGAACAGAACGAGAAATCAGATCTATTTAAATTTAAAACCTCTAAAACAGCAAACAGTGTGTGGTGGTTTGGTGCTCTGTGGAGTGGGTGTCTGGGTGGGTGGAGGCCTTGGTGGTCCAATACCTGAGACACAAATCTGGTTTTAGGGACTTTTTGTCCCTATTTTTTTTTATGAAACGAGCTTTAATGCAATTCTTTTTCTTTACAGTGATTGTGGTTTATTTTACTGCTCTGGTGTGTTTATTATTTTTGACTGTTATTTATTTCACAATTATTTATGGAATAAGAAAGTCTTTGTTTGAATTGACAACATTAAGGAAACGATATTGGTTATGACTTTGTTAGCGAGCTGAAGTTTGTGCTTTGGATGGTTCTCGTTTCGACAGGCAGATGTTTTCTGGATTGTGCGTCTTCTTGTCATGTTGGTCGTGTGTGTGATGACGTTGCTTCCTTTGTGTGTCTGTTGGTCTTGTTTTGAAAGAGATTTCTTCAAAGTGTGGATTCAAATTCAAGAATCTGAACAGATTAAATAAATATACAAAACTTAACATTTTCTTTATATGCACACAGATTTTTTATTATTATTATTTTTCTCCATTCCTTTTTCCAGATGTGTGAAAGTTAAAGGAAATGTTTGCAGCTGTCGCTCATTTAACTGAACGTTCGTTGACGGCGTCTTGCTTGGATTTTCTTTTCCGAGCCGTCGGTTGATATTCGAAGCTCTCCGTCTCCTTTTCAGCAGGTAAAAATACTTGTCAGGGTTTAAATATGGCGACCGACTCTGACTCCTGAGTACACAGTGTCTACATTTCCAAGTCTAAAAATAGAGCCAAGGCAGGAATATTGAGCATCTTTCAACAAGGCAAAGGATTTACATGTAAGGAAGCACAACAAGCATGATAAGCAAATATGAGAAATATTCATGCACACAGGTGAACTTTAATCATATTCACAGCAGGGCTCAGCAGAAATACAATGAAAATCTCAAAACCTGATGAGGAGCAAAGACAGCAGGACTGTAGATACACTGAGAGCTAATTAGGAAACAAATGCAGGTGAAAGTAATGAGGACGGAGCCAAGGATCGAAAAAGGAGAGCGAGGAACCACAAAGGGGCACACAACAGAGGCTGTGAGGAGGATTACCAAAATAAAACAGGAGAGAAGCACAACAACACCAAAAACCTGGTCCAAAAACAGCTGCAGTTCCTCTGAAGGCCACTGGAGGCTCCAGCAGTTCTCCCAGGTTAACATGTGTTTACAGACTGATACAAAACACAGATGTGGTCTGTGTAGGTCCTCCTTCATAAAAACATACAGAAGGATCATTTTAATTTTATAGCTCCTCTA
Source organism: Pelmatolapia mariae (assembly GCF_036321145.2). NCBI lineage: Eukaryota > Metazoa > Chordata > Actinopteri > Cichliformes > Cichlidae > Pelmatolapia > Pelmatolapia mariae. Next base: position 3,221,815 of record NC_086236.1, on the reverse strand, counting down.
ATTGGATACCATTAAGTTGGGTGGATCATGTGTTTTTACACGGTCCACAGTTTTGTCCAGATGAAGTGAACTTCTTCACAGGTGCTCGCATCACGCTTCAAATCAGAATGAAGGATGGAGTAAAGTACTAAAGTGGTGCTGTCACAGAATTTTTTTTTTATTTTCAACTTCCATTTAAATCTTTAAAATCAGCAGAAAGCTAAAAGTGGAACTGAATCTGCTGTCCCAGCCTCCTCTGTAACTGATAAGATGAAAACTTCCAGAAGGCTGTTTACCACACAGGATTTACGGCTCCATAGAGCCCCATTCATTCTGCACTCACTCAAGAGCGCCCCCTGCAGGATCAAAGAGGGATTTTTGTCCTCCCCTATCATTTCCAACCACAGTTTAGTAATTTGACATCAAAATTTTTGGTGGGGCAGCCAATCAAATTTCTGGTGTGCATTGTCCCCCCACCCCCACCCCAGGCCCTCTGTTCTTTAGCTGCAGCCCTGGTTGATCCTTGGATCTCAGTGTTGTTCAGTGTCTTTGCAGATAAGGGGTTAAAATGTAAACAGTTTCTGATTAGATCAGCAACCTGAAATCATCCGGCATCTCATTAACCAGTTGAAGAAATATCTGTTGAACTTTTTAAAGGAGTTTCTCCTTCCCACTGTTGCCAAAACACTTGCTCATATAGGGTCATATGACTCTTGGGTTTTTCTCTGCATTATTGCAGGGTCTTTATCTTGCATATAAAGCACATTGAGGCAACTGTTGTTGTGATTTGGTGCTATAGAAAATAAAATTGAACTGAGTTGAAGTCTTCAAAAAACAGGAACTTTGTCACGGAATCCACAAAATCCAAACTTTAGGAGTTAAAACACGTGAAACAGCCACTCAGAGTCCTCATCACTCCAATATTTCATCTGCTTTTGAGCACGTGCACATGACGTGCTCACTCCTGCCTCTCTGGTGGTGATTTGAATGTACGCTGCAGTTACCAGCTGCATCCAGCAGAGGGAGGAGGCACGTGGTGAACTGGACCCACCATGGGGCCAGAGCAGGAAGTGCATGTGGCGGCAGGCCTGGACTGCAGAGCTCAGTCTGCACATGTGAGGCTTTGAGCTCATCTGTGAGGATTCGTGGAAACAAAAGCAGCTTTTATTCGTGTTTTCCCTCCGCTCGCTGTGAGACACGCTGAACTACAGGCCAGCGAGCGCTCTGTGGGCTGTGGGTACATACTCAGCGTTTCAGGAAGGTTTCTCAGTGAAGTGACCCCGTGCTAAAAAAGGTGCTTCAGAGCTTCCTTTATTACCTGTTTTATTAGCAGAGGACTCAGGTGAGTGAAACCACTTTAAAACCAATCAGAGGACTTTTAAATAAGTCCTTAAAGTCCTGCAACAGCATCACCGCTGTAACGGTGTCAGGAAATATTAAATATCCAAATACTGAGTGTTAACTATGAGTAAATCTGCACCTCCAGCTTTAAACCATCCTTTTTATTTAAGCCCACTGAAGAAGAGTCGAGCGCCTCTCACGTCATCATGAATAAATCAATCAATTTATTTCCAGTATTTCTTTACATTTGAATTTTTCTAGTTTTCTTATACTACTAATCATAAACTCCGTTCTTAAATGGTGTTTTATGATTTGCATGTGTGTCCTGTATTTGACCTCCGATGAGGTCAGTGTTTCTGAGCATGCTCTTTATATTTCAAACTTACAGATGAACTCTGAACACCATAAAAACTTCTATAAATAAATATGAGCTGAATTAAACTGATCAGAGTGACTTTTAGGTTCTCCAGTTTTCAGCTTCCAGTAGCTTTTCTAAGCCGCCTTTCAGTCTTTTGGATGAATTAATCATGAACCATCATCACATCTTGGAATTTTTACACATAAAAAACCTAAAAAAGAAAAAAAGGTTATATTTTTAAGACAAAGAGGTCTCCATCGTCAGGTTCAAGGCGCAGAGGCTGGACACGGTGTTAATGATGCGCTTGTCTCATTTCTTTGTTTTGCTTCCACAGACCTTCTGTAAGTGTTCTAGAAGTGCTCCTGAGCAACAGTTCTCCACTTTCTGAGCATCTGTCAGAGTTTTTCTTCGGGCGTCGGCTTCTCTCTCTCATTTTCAGTCCAGTTCTATGGCGATTTTGTTGTGCCGCTATTCTGAGCACATGTAAAAAATCTCGAGTGCAAATGTTGCATTTTGAGGAGAAAATTAATTTGCGTGAATAAAATTCACTGCTGCGTGCAGGAAATGTATTTCAGTGTTTGCTATTATCCATATACAGACACAATAACAGCCGCTCTCGCTCAGGTCTCTGCTCTGTGCGTACTCTCTGTACACTTATAAATGTGCCACAAAACCAACCAATCACAGACTTGGATGCAAAAATTCTGATTTTGGTCTCCAATCAGCTCGCTAGCTACTGCTTTCCAGAAACATGGTGTAGCTAAACAACATGTAGCTAAACCCATTTTCGGTTAGTGTGTTATTATAAATATATAATTTTCTCAGACCATTGTTGGTTTAATCCAGTTTAAACCATCCACTGGATCAGAGTAGAGGCACAAAAACAACACCATACAGTTCTTGTACCTGACCATTTTGAAGCATTCAAGCGCTTAAAAGACACCAAACTCATGGTTAGCTCACAGAGTTTTTGTCTGCATGTAGCAAACGTAAAATAACATAAAATAGGAATTTTACACCAACAAGGTGATTCTCAAAGAGCTATTAACTAAAATCTCAGTATATCTCTGCTGGCTGTGCAGCGTGCTTTTAAAAACAGCAGATGAAAGTGTCTGAACGGCCTTCAGAAAAAAAAAAGAAAAGCTAAAGCAAGAGTCTTTACTGGAGCAACTGAAATAATCCTTTTAATAATGAGGGAGAGCAGCAGAAACAGCTGGAAACCTCTGCTGCAGTGTCTCAAACATCAAACTGTGTTTTAAAAATGCTGAATGATTTTTCTCTCTGACGGATTCTTTGCTTCTTTCGTTCGCAGCAGTGTTCAGTGTTTGTGAGTGCACGTTTACGGCGGCTCGTTCGAACATCACCATCAGAGCTCGTGGAGAAAATGATCTGAGACGATCTTTCTGCTGACATCAACAACGGCCACCGTCTCTTTACTTAAGCAGTCTGTGCACTGTGGCGTTTCCTCACATGTTCTCTTTGCATCATGATGTTACTTCATTGAGGTCAAAGGTCACTGATTTCACCTGTTCAATCATACCTACTGGCCAATTGTCCAGCCTCTTATTTGTCAGATAAGCTTCAGCACAGCGAGGCTTCTTCTCAGTAGTTTCCTTCTCACCTGTTTATTTGTCATCAGCACCACAGGATCAGTAATGAAAACACACAGGCTCCATTCTGATTGGACGGTTTAACATTTTTATTTATTCACTGGCTTTAGTGCACATTGTGCTGCAGCTCTTCTTCTGTGGTTCTTTGTACATAAACTCTTTATTCCCCATTTAAAAAAAAAAAAAAAAGAACAGGAGGATTTTTGGCACCTTGAAAAACACATTTCACAAACATCCTTGTCTTCTTCTTTTCTGCATCAGACTGAAGCATCTGTTTCTTTTACTTGGACACAAACAGATCACTGCTGTTCAGGATGACTGGAAATCTCACCAAGCAGCAAATGGTGCATTTCTCTGATAATTCTTAATTTTGTGTTTTTTATTTATTGAGATTGAGGAAATTAAAAAAGCCAAATTATTTATTCCACTCTTTCTTGCCTTGTACCACCATATGTGCTGACAACCATCACAGATTTATGTTAATAAAAAATAATCTTAAAAACGTGACATTTCTCAGGGAAGCTCTGAATTGTTTCCGTTCCTTTAGCCTGTTTTTCATCAACATCATTTTCACACATTAAGGTTTGTAAACTGTCCATTTTTTAAACTTTAAAATATCCTGTTATATAATCAGAACATCAGCTTTCAGTGGTTATTATTATTATTTAACATTACTGAGTTATACTCACAGTGACACACTGAGGAGGAAAACACTGTCTCTAACCAGCAATAGTGGGATCTGGGCCCCTCTGCCCCCCCTGGAGTATCCGCCCCTTGCTGCAGTGATATAACAACACTATTTTCGGGTGAGGGGCAACTTATTTTTAGGAATTGTTGCCCCCACAAATCCCCCCTGAAGCTATGCCCCTTATTAATAAATACGTTTTTAATGGATCAAATTCTCCATAACGACCTATAAAATGACTTTAAATCGTCTCCTTTTGACGCATCGTTTACTTTTTAATACCTTTTTCAGTGAGTCTTGTGCAAGTTTTTGTACTTTAAACACTCAACATATCAACATATTTTCTACTTCTTTTCTAATAAAATCTCAACATGATAAAATACCAGAGGATTCCCTCCACCTCTCTTTACATTATATGAACAGTTGCAGCTGCACTGAGGCATAGATTCGTCAAAAATACATTATTGACCCTCTTCCTCCTCCTCCTCCTCATCATTGTCCTCACCGTCGCTCTCCTCTAGCAGTCGGGACTGGTGAGCCAGCCTCTGCGCCACAGCCGTTACCATGGCAGCGCCCTTCCCGCTGCCGTCCTCCGAGACGAGGAAGGTGATGTCACACTGAGGGGCGAGCAGGCGCACCGCCTTCTGGAGCTTACTGCTGAAGCTGGAAAAGGAAGGAAAGAGAGAGGGAGGTGTTTAAAGGACAGAACTGCCAGATTTCACAGTTTAATGAGTTCCAAAAAAACAAAACAAGAAATGAGTTTCTATAATCTACACAAGACCAAAATTATAGCTACAGGCTCAAATCTATGCATACACCCAAATGTGGTGCTGAAGGTACTACAGTGTCTTTTAAGTCAACAAGGCCAAGGTCTATTCATATAGTGATAACGATTGGTAGTTTCTCTTTGCCAGAATAAAAAGGATTTGACAGCAGATACTGGATTGACCAATACTCAGAACAATGGGAAAGTCTATGAAACTCAGGAAATCTAGGTTGGGATGTTCTCTTGGAGCCATTTCTAAATAACCGCAGATTCAGAGATCATCAGCTCAAACAATGTGTCTCCACTTTGCTGAGGGTCTGAAACAAGATCCAAACTGTCCCCCTCAGAAGAGGGAAAACTGGTCAGGATGTTCAGGAACAACCCAACAACCACCAAACTGCTGAAGCACCGGCGTCACTGTCCACAGTGAGGTCAACTTTATACGTCCATCAACTGAAAGGGTGTCGACCAAGAAAGAAGTTCCTCCTTCAAGCTTGACTGAAATTTGCAGCGTCCCACATGGACAAGCGCTTCATAATACAGCCTAGGACTACGGGTATCATTCCCCTGAAATTAAATGGAATTTTATTTTAAATTACAATTTAATTATATTTACCTAAAGATATTTAAAGGTGGACATACACAATGTAAAATTACTTACATAGTACATATATTTATCCAAACACATCCAAACTGTTTACGGGATGAATAAAGCAGGCTAACATTAAGCTTGTGGAAATGCCTTCCCAAAGCCCTGACGCCAACCCTACTGAAAATATGGACTATGCTTAAAAGCCGGGTCTGTGCCAGGAAACCAACCAGTTTAAATGAACTCTACCAAAACTGGCAAGAAAAGTGATCAAATATTCAACCAGAGTTATGGCAGAGGCTTGTTGACAGCTACTAAAAGTGTCTGGTCAAAGTGCAACTTGCTAAAGAAGACTTAACCTAGTATTAATGGGAGAGTATGAATATATCTGAACCTGAATGTACAGAATAGTGCACTCAGTTCTTGTTTTTCAAGTCATTAAAAGTGTACTCTGTACAATCTTTCCAAATAATATTTAAGTATGCCTATTAGAAAAGACTATTTACTTAATATCAGCAAACCAAGTGAAGTTTGTTTAAATGTTCAAATGTCTTTGCGCTGATCACCAAATGCCTCTTACGTGGGGTGTTTTCTGTACACTGTCCCGTCCACCCCGACAGTGGTCTTCAGATGGTCCAGTTTGCGGTTGTTACGGATGCGGTTGACGAGGGTTGCCAGGGCGGCAGCACAGAGATGGGCCGAGCGTGAGGAGATAGTGTCGCAGACCAGGCGCACCACAGAGGCGTCGACCGGATCCCAATCCAGACCCAACTCAGTCAGAATCTTCTTGGCGTTCTCCAAACTGCTGTCCGGTCTGAGCACCAGACAAAGTGGTTAGATAATGAAGACCAGGAGAGACTGCTGGAAACAAGGAAAAAGCAAAAGACTCACTCCTCAATCTCAGAGATAAACTTGGTCTCAAACTGTCCCGGGGTCCCCAATGCCGCCGATATCTGTCCTTTAAACAGCAGCTTGTCCTTGGTCATCTTCACCAGCACCAGTCGAACGATTTCTCCCAAATACATGCCGCTGATCATCTTCTCAAAGCTACAGGAGAACGCACATAATCAGGACAGAAACTCTCACAAACATTACCTATCAGTTTCTAACTTCTGCTGTGGCCAAAAATGATTGTATAGCAGTTCTATCAAAGACTTATCTGAAGCTGATCACATAAACGGGAGAGGTGTGTTATGATTCTGAATAGTTGTGAAACATACATGTGCACGCCGGGGTTGATGGAGGTCTTGTCCACCTCCACGTCGAACTCAGTCAGGATGTCATCTAAGGATCCGTCATCTCCAAAGCCGCCCCACTCCGTGTTGATGCACATCCGTCCGTCCTCGCCCTCAATACGCTTCACATTCTTCATTTCCTCCATGTAGCAGGCGTTGGTTCCCGTACCTGCAGGACAATGTTGTTTAGATTAAACCGCGAAGCATTTAGCAGCTTAGAAGAGTCAAAATCATAATAAAAGGGAATTATTTGCTACTCCAAATTGACCCCAAAATGTCATAAAATTAAAATATAATTTTCTGATATTTTAAAATATAAAAATTAAAATCTAGGTCTTGGAGGAAGCCCTCCAGATATAGCAATGAATGTTTGGCCCAAATATGGCAAATATGTACACTTGTGGGCCACACCGTTCTGTGACTGCTTCACCTATGGGCAGATGTCACTTGTCATTCAGACTACATCTGGCTCGGACAGCAGCTGCTGCATCTGTGTAAAAAACATTGTAGCTCCTGTGACATCATTCTCTGTTGTTCGAGTAAATTTGGGGGCTTGTCCGGGATTCTGAGCCAAGAAGCATCGTAACCAAAGCACAATTCATACTCTAATATCACATATATCTGTGTCTAAAACCTGCTACTACAGTACTACAAATAACATCTACTTTATAATACTATAAAGTAGATGCGTGAACAGTAACTTTTAATGTAAGCCTGGTATTTATTTTTTTCTTTAGGGACCATCATTTAGATAATTTTGTCTTCAGTGAGACTCAAAAACAGTAACTGAGAAGAAAAACCTTGTCAGGAAACTTTTTACTGAGGTGAAGGGGTCAAAGGGCCATCTTTTCAATGACTTTTATCCAATTTGCCTTCTTCAAAAAAACAAAGACATCTCCCCCTGCTGGTGATTAGAAGGACTGCAATTCTATTTTTAAAACCCAGAGGCTGAGTCCATCTTGTATAAAAAGTAAGACTTTCATGTTTTCATGTTTGTGTACTTCTTGCCTTCTTGTGACTGTGGCTCTTTAGGGGCCATTTTTTTCTGCTTTGCGTCTCTTTGTGGTTGTTTTGTGTATCTATATAGCTGCTTTTATGTCTTTGTTGTGGATGTTTTATCCATTCAGTAATTTATCTATGACCTCAATAAACCGACTACTCATCATCTTGTCAGTGTGTTCGGGGGGTGCAGGCAAACACAGCTCAGTCAGACAGATGTGAGGTTTATCTGAGGACCGTCCCACTCTATTTATAAAGCACAACAGCATGGCTGATTAAAGTGCTGTACAATAACGGCAAACATAAAAGACAAACACAGACAAAGACATCCCAGAGTTCTTTACTTATTGAAATTATGGTTACCAATGATCATGCCGATTTCACAGCTCTGGTCCCTGTAGCCGCAGCTCATCATCGTTCCCACTGTGTCGTTCACCATGGCAACCGAGCCAATATGATAGTCCTGCAGAGAAGAAGACAGGCAGACAGGTGCATTTATATCTCGCCTATTCACAAATATCCTGCCTACACAGAGAGAGAAAGAGCCACGGTGCTTTTAATCTGCACCTCAGCAGCATTCACAGAGAGATGAAGTGGGAAGAATTACTCACCGATTCAAATATGAGGCTCACAAACAATTTAACATAACATTTTCTGTCAGCACATCAGCACGTGGTGCTACTGATTTTATCCCTTACAGTTAAATCCACGTCTTTTTAGACAATGACGGATTTTTTTGTAGCTTTGCTTCTGCGCTCGTGGCTGGTATACGAGCTGCAGTTATTCTGATGCTCGAACATCATGAGTGAGTTAGCATCAACTGAAACAGCAATGAGACACACACAAGTCTGTTCTGCACTGTATGCAGTGTCACCGAGTGTGTGTGTATAAAGAAACATTGTGCTGAAGGGTAAAACACTAAAACGCTGCAGCTGGAAGAACGGCTCCGCAGGCCAGAGCTGAAGCACATGAATGTGATTTCTGGGAGTGTTTTTGGACCGACCCCTCTCCTGTGAATGGCCTCTTTCAGTAACTGGACCACGTCTTTCCCCTCCACCCCGGAGCAGTTGAAGCCTTTGGTCCAGCGGATCAGGATGCTCTGTGCAGAAAAACACAATTTACAGAATCTATCAGTGACATCGGTGTGAACGCGAGGACTGACACTGAGTTCACCTCAGAAAGAAAATCTGCTTTCAGGAATGTTTGGACTGTAGGAGGAGGCACAGAAACCCCGGGGAGACTCCGGGGTCTCTAAGGGTCAGCCGTCTTGGATCTCTGTGGTAGTTTTTTTTAGGTTTTGTCTCTTTGTTTATGTTTTCCTCACTTTTGTGATAGTTTTCTGTCTCTTTTCCTTCTAAAAACTCCTCTAAACCACCTTTAAAACCATGAACAGCCTAACCAGCTACAGGCTACACTGCTGACGTCTCCTCAAACAGCCGAAACACACAGGTCACTGTTGTGTAGTTACTGTGTGTGTGTGTGTGTGTGTGTGTGTGTGTGGGAGACCTTGTCGATTTCCAGCTGTTCACAGGGGAAGGAGAAGGTGAAGCCCAGAGGAAGAGTTTGACCCTTCAGCTTCTGAGACTCGAGGAAATCTCCGAGACAGGTGGCGATGTGGTCGAACAGCTGCACAGAGACAGACGTGAATTTTGGGGATTCGCACGTTTCCGTTTGCTTTGTTTTCCTTCAGTGTGTATTTGTGTCACCTGTTCTCCGGTTCCCAGCATCATTTCCTGTGGGATGGCGCAGATCTGACTGTCCATCTTCAGAACCTTCTGCGCTTCCTCCTCCACACGGACGTGAAGCACACGGAAGTTTGTTCCTCCCAGATCCAACGCCAGGAAGTCGCCTTTCTCTGCCGACCGCATGATGAAGATTTAGTTACAGGAAGCCATCTTTAAAATGTAATTATAGCTTTTGTAATTATAATACCGCCCTTTTATTTCCCTGCACAGGTCTCTGACAATCTAAAGTGGAGGAAGTTGTGAATTACTCTGAGTGTTTTCATCACTGCTGCAGTGCCGATGCAGACATGCTATCAGACCCTGTTCACCTCCCGGCCACCAACTGTTCGACCTGCGAATCACTGAACACCCTCCCACAGCCATTTAAGCTGTAACTGCTTAGATCCACCACATCAGCAGCTAGCTGTCCACGGTTCTTCTACTGTAGCCACGTGAAGACCACTGAAGCCTTAAACATTAATTTTTGCACTGATACAAAAACCCAATCACAGCACGTGCCTGTGGGGAGTCAGCTTTGTCCCAGTGTGCACATAAAACACGAATATGTAGGACTGCTTTCTTTATCTGCACAATATCTAAAATGTCTCAGAGTGATGCTCAAAAACCACTTCATGCATTTATTACTTCTAAGCTGGACGACTGTAAAGCTTCATTATCAGGATAATAGTTCCTATAAAGCCTCCAAACACAGCAGCAGGAGTACAAACAGGAACTATAAGATATCATCGTTCTCTCATACTGGCTTCTCTTCACTGGCTCCATGTTAAATAGAGACTGAAATTAAAGTCATTCTCCTCACATGGAAAGTCACAAATGTCTTAATTTTAAGAGAAACAGTCACAGAGCTTAATCATTAGGACACATCTGGACTGTAGCTCCAGGACTCACGTGGTGTAAGCATGTGTAGAAAGCAGCTGGAGGGTAAACCACACAGTTCTGTTTTTTTATGGGAAGATTCAAAGTTTGGCTTTTATCTGAAAATGTCCTTACCCGTCCCATCAGGCGTGGCCCTGACAAAGGTGGGCAGCATCTTGACGGGCGCCTTGTGGTGCGAGTGCTTCCCCAAACCTAGGGGCAGATCCTTCCTGAGCCGAGCTGAAACCTCCTGCAGCGTCTCCGGGCACAGCTGGAAAGGCTGCAGGTACTTCTCCACCTGCAGAGGGAGGCCGTGTCACGTGAACAGCATAAAGACATAAAGGTGTTCAGGGTGTCAACACCGCCCACACGTCGGTGCCCTCGAGGGAAACCCAAACAAGGCAACTGTGTCATTTAACCAGAAGATGGCGACATTTCCTCAAAATCTGCAGAAGAACACACACCCGACTGTTTAAAGCAACAAAAAAGAAACAATCACAACAATAATTACACTAAAAAAACCTAAAAGGGCTGAACAGACGGAGTACCAGGGGCGCTGCACAGAAGTATTATTAACCAGTAAGTCTGATTAAAAATACAAAGCACCCTTGCTGGTTAGCAGAGCACTCTGCAGAGGAAAGCACCGGCCCCGGTGCAGAGGACGTCTGTTCTGCCTCGGATCCGGGTCACGGGGGCAGCAGGGGCAGCGGGGGCAGCAGGCGTGCTGACCTCCTGCAGCTCCTCTGGGAGACGCCGAGGTGTTCTCAAACAGCAGAGAGGCAGAAACTCTGCAGCGTGTCTTAATCTGCCCTGAGATCTCCTCCCTGCTGGACATGCCTGAAACACCTCACCAAGGAGGGGTTCAGGTCTGAGTCAGACTCCACTCCCTCTCTAAAGGAGGACCAGCTCTTCAGAGGAAGCTTCAGCTGCTCGCGTCTCGTAGTGACCTCATTCACTCCCTGCAGCGTGTGGTGAGGCTGAGACTGTACACTGAACCCTAAATCAGCAGCTTACCTAAAAACACTCAGCGCTCACATTTAAAACTCTTAAAATACAAAAACAACATTTAAACGCTTCTGCAGATACGTTCAGCACATCTGCACGACGAGCTCAAACCCACAGCTGAGCCTGAAAATCAATCTTTACTCATTTCTGATCAAATGTTGTGACTCAGCTGCTGCTCTGTGGATCCATCTGTGCTCGGAGACAGAACGGGCTCAAGTTTTGTCTCTAACAGCGTCGGGCGGGAGGAAGTCAGCGTGACACGGACAAGTAAACGAGATAAAGAAGTTTGTAACTGCGCTCAGCGACATAGCGATGAGGTCTTAGATTGACGGTGAGATCCATAAACTGGCTTTACATTCAAGGAAGAAACGAATGTCCTTCAGGCGTCTTTTAAACAACTGAACACAGAAACTCTGAGTCAGAGTTGATTCTGTTATCTGTGATGCTGCTGACTCTGCCTCCATTACTGCACTGAACCCTGCTCGCCTACAGGCGGTGCAAAACACAGCTGCTCCATTTTTATCTGACGCAGGCAGAGAGCTCAGCGCTGCCGTTCATCTACGAATCAAAGTCCTTTTATTTGTTTGGATTCTAACCTTTGTGTCCGGTTTTCGTTCTCTCCGGATCATCTGACTTGTTCCAAAAACCCCACACAAACTCCGAGCTGATCGCACTTAGCACATTTAAAAACAGGCCTTCCACCCAAAGTTAAACTCGTTACTCTGTGCTCCCTCGTTGTTTAACGTGCACGACTCTGTTGTGTCTCTGTGCAGCACTTTGGTCGCCCTGTTATTGTTTCCAACAGAGCTTTATAAATAAAATGCTGCGGTTTAAATATTTTTGATGAACTTACAGATAACTGATGATTATTATTGACTGACCCGTCGCACTGTAACAGGATCTGTCTCATTTGATCTCTTGTGAAACTTGAAAGTTGGCACAGTTTGAAGCTGATTTCACAAGATATCCTTAAATTAAACTGAGTAACTTCTGGAGAAGTTGCACAGGGATTGTTGCTTCTGCCGGACGTTGTCTGTTGAAATCAGGAGACCCAAAGTTTAAATTCTAAAACCAACCGAAAGTTTTTACTTTGAAAATTTGAGGGATTTCTCAGAACCATGATTCAATTCAGTTTTATTTGTACAACAACAGTCACCTCGGGGCATTTTATATTGTAAGGAAGAGAGAAAACCCACTGAGCGAGCGCTTTGGTGACAGTGGGAAGGAAAAACTCCCTTTTAACAGGAAGAAAAATCCAGCAGAACCAGGCTCAGGGAGGGGCGGAAAACATGACTGAAAAGAAGAGAAGAGAGCCAGAGATTCATAATAACTAATAATTTTATTAAACGCTCAGTGCATTATGGGAAGCCTAAAGGAGCGCCCTGTTGGGGTGATGTGGTGCCACGAAGTCTTAAAGATAAGATGGAGAGAAGAGGAAGACCTCAGAGAAGATTCGTGGGTGTAGTAAAGAACAGGGCGAGATGGAGGAAGTCGGTGCTGTAAAGGAAAGAAGTTGTAATAAACTTTATTTACGTGATGTTTTGTTACGGTTCTGACAAACCTGTCCAAACACATAATTCTGCCCTGAATCCGAAGCTCCTTTCCACCTCTGACCTTTCACACCTGCGCTCAGGTACCTGCACAGTAACGTGGACGCGGTCTGGAGAGCTGTGCAGTGATTTTCCAGCTCTGAAGGAAGCCGGGAAAACAGGAAGGCTGAATTGTTGCTGCCATCTCCAGAGGATCATTACTCGCTGTGTCAGCTCAGCCTCTTCCTGCCTCTGATTTCACTTGAACACATGTTTGTTTTGCATCTAGGTTTTTAATTTTTTAAATGTTCGTGTCATCATCACAAAGCCTCATGAAGGCCTGTAAGCTGCTGCGAACACGCCCTGGCAGCCACTGTTGTGAAATGTGTGTTTGCCTCCAGGTTTCATGTTGTCGGACTTCTTTGGCAGTTTGGTCAGGTTGGCTATTTTTCTCCCACCGTCACACATGTTCTTTACGGTAAATGCCTCAGACAAGTTTGAACAGCCCTGCCAATGCAGCTCCATCCTGACGAGGTGAAACACTTTCTGAATTCTTCCCTCAGTCGGAGTTCCTGAAGCTACGTGACAAACAAAGAGGTTCTCAGATAAATGTGAGCAAAGTGGTTCTGAGTTTTATGTTTGTTACTTTAAGAAGCTTTTAAAGGTCTAAAGCAGTAATCTGTGTGGCTGTGTGGAAGTTTAACTTTACTTTTAGAGCTCAGCTTCTCTGCTGTATCAAACTGTTATCAGTGGTTAAATTATTGATTCTCAGACAGAAATGAACCTGATATAAACCTAAACAGCAGCCACGGTTGGAGATCCTCTTTCTCTGAGTTAAACTTTGTCCAAGGATCAGATGCTGCCATGAGGCAGGGATACAAACGTGTCTGCCTCCTCTTTGTCTCTGACTGATTCCTGAGCTGCAGTGCTTTTCCAGGAGCGAGTTTACTCTCCTCCACTGTCCTCGCTCCTCCTCGTGCCTCCACACGCTCGTTTCTGGGTTCCTCCCTCCCAGCAGGCGAGGCTGACTTCATTCGTCCATCCAGACTCTGACAGGTAAATGTTTTAAATGTTTAGCCGGGAGGACATTCAACATTTGGAAGTGAAACTAAAGTTTTATGTGCTTCATTCGATTTAAAATAAACTTGAAATAAAATAATGGAAAATAAAGGTGCCAGTTTGAGCAGGTGAATTTAAGGGGAAGCGGGGTCTGCGGCTCGGTTCACTCTGGCACAGCTGGCTGCCGGCAGAGCCGGCGGGCATGCCGGTGCAGCCCCCTCTGGCTTCTGCTCCGTGGCTACTGGGTGACCCCTCGTCTGGGGATCTCCTCAGCCCTTCCCAGGAGGGTGGCACGGATGCCCCTCCGGTGGTCCTCCTTGGGCTCTCGCACTCTGGGGCCTCTGGATGTCTGAAGCCTGGATCTTCTCCATGCCTGCTTCATGCCCTGGGGGACGGGGCTATGGCCCCCCACACCCTCTAGCAGACCGTTACATGGAGAAACCTTTTGTATACAAGCGCGCTGATCCACACAGGTGTGCACACGGGTGTTCACTGTTCGTAGACATAAACTACACCTTTCTTAGCTGCTACTTCAAAGCACATTGTGCGCTGTCGGTCCTGCGTGCTACACAACAACATTCAATATTTAGTATTTACTGCTGTTTACACTTAGCTAGATTAACGTGATGGTGTTGTGTTTAGTATGTTGCTTTGTTTTTTTTTTGCTTGTTTTCTCTTCTTTTTCTCTCAACAGGTGATCCAGGAGATTTTTTTTTCTTTTTCTCTTTGTCTTTGTAAGTGCCCTTTCTCACTGTCCCTCTTCCCTTCTGTTTTCCTTCCTCTCTTTCCTATCCCCCAGTCATGTCTGTCCCATCTGTAACAACTGAAAATAAAATAAATAATAACAACAAAGCTTGATCAAATGGACCAATACGGCAATGCCATGATGATCCATTTGGCAAAATAAATCCATTTGGTATCCTTGTTGGTCTTCAGACAACAATTCTGACGGCTAAAGAACCAAATGGGACAGACAAAAAAAAGAAAGGAAGTGTGGGGGAGATATTATCCTATTAAAGCACAGCATCCAAACCACTGTGGTTCAAAAGTAACCGGACACCTCCTAGCTTAATATTTCCTCTGTAGTATCAACACTGGCTGCTCACAGCTGATCCAGAGGAAGTGAAGAAGATGATGAAGATGAAACCAGTCGCTGGCACTGTGGTTGCACAGCGAGTCAGGAAGGTGTTTCCTGTCGTAAAATGGCTCAGGGCGATCCGGGTTTGGCTGCCACTCTTGTGGCAGTTGAGGAAATTCAGCGCTCAGAGAAAGCGGAGAGGCCAAGCCACCACCACGATGACTGAGTTAAACACATTTTCACTCAGTGATTCATGTGTTTGATTCATCGTGTGGCTCAGGTACAGCTGCCTCATGCTACTGTACAGAGTCAGTTATCCGGTTTTGCCTTTCTCTTCTCTCACATAGAGCCTACGTGTCTGTGTAACAGCGTTTGTGCTGTGTACGTATGCAGAGCGCATACATGTTCTGGACAGGTTCTGCATACTTTGAAGCTTCAGTGAGACACGGCAGTGAGACCTGCTTGCTGCCATGGAGGCCTTTTGAAGCCAAAAGTGTGGATGAAACGTTGGAGTCCAAGCTGTGCCGAGTAACAGACTCATAAATGTGTGAATTTACTCACTGAAACTGAAGCACAAACTTCAGAATGGTCTGAAACAGTAATATTAGTCAGATAATCTATTAAAAATGCCCCAAACATCGTAAGCGATGAAGGCTAGCAGCTGTAGACGTGTATGTCTCTGACAAAAGGTTTTAACACGGCAGTTTCTGACTGACTGCTGGAGCCTCACATGGACGGTAGAGGAACTGCAGCACTCCTTTATTCAGCTCCAGAGGTTGAGCCGTGGCCGTTCTGATGATTACTGATAAAACAAATGATTCTGCAAAAACAAAGCTGATTTATGCAGAACAAAGTAAACGCTCCGGAAAAAAGGAAGCTGGAAGATGAAATCCTCGACTTGGAGACATCGTCGTGAGTTAACAGCCTGAGGGTGGATGTGTTCATGACTCCGCTCTTAGTTCACGTTTAACGTTGGAGCCATATTTTTTCTGTGGCGCTGGTCTCAGAGTTTCCCTCATTTCTGTATTTTCTGACTGAGAATTTAAATCTTCTCTGAGGTCTTCCTCTTCTCTCCATCTTATCTTTAAGACTTCGTGGCACCACATCACCCCAGCAGGGCGCTCATTTAGGCTTCCCATAATGCACTTAGTGTTTGTTCTATACACCAGTCTGCATTTAATTATTAGTTATTATGAATCTCTGGCTCTCTTCTCTTCTTTTCAGTCATGGTTTCCTCCCCTCCCTCAGCCTGGTTCTGTTGGAGGTTTCTTCCTGTTAAAAGAGAGTTTTTCCTTCCCACTGTCGCCAAAGCACTCGCTCAGTGGGTTTTCTCTCTTCCTTACAATATAAAGCGCCCTGAGGTGACTGTTGCTGTGATTTGGCGCTATACAAATAAAACTGAATTGAACTGAGTAACGATTCTGAGAAATTCCCTCAAATTTTCAACAGTTTGGAGTCACATTTTTGCTGTGGTCTCAGAGTTTCCTTCATTTCAGTCTTTTCTGACTGTGAACTTAAACTTTTTCCTTAGATGTCCGTTATGGTCCCGAAATACTATTTCCAATATTCTCAGATACTTTTAACTTCTCATCTGGTGAATACTCTGATTTTTCTTCTGGCACAGCTACTTTAGAGGATCAAGTTCAGCTTTACTGGCTGACTACTTTCATCCTGGAACAAACCGGTGTTTTTAATATTAGTTTAGTCACATTTGGTTTGTTTTGCTTATTGTTGTCAGGGATCAGTCGCCAGCATCATGGACATGTACCAGTAAACCGAAGGTTGCTGAAACCTTTGGTCTTGGTGACAGTCTTTGGCGATCATCGTGGGAGTCATTAGAGCCTCGCCCTTAAATATCATAAAAAGAAACAAACTCCCTGCATTTCATAGAAATCGATGCGATTGTGCTGCTTGTCACGAACACAAGTGAGTAGGAGGTTTTGTGGAAATAAGGAGGTTTGGCTCTGATTTCTTATTTATGAAGTTGCAGCTGAAAAACTGGAAGTTGTCACTTTAAAAATTATGAAATACATAAAGTCATGACTAAAGTTAGTAAACCAATGACTGAACATGAATCTGACAAATGAAAAAATATGATTCTTTGTTCCTGTTTTTTCCTGACCTCTCTCAGGAATTCACTCAGCTGTAAAGAGGAGTTCACTAACGGTCTGCGGCGGCTCGCAGCTACTTTCTGTTCTTTGTGTGCTTTAAATATTCACCTGCTCTCTTTACGTCTGTGTAACGAGTGTTTCGTGCTTTTGTGTGAAGATTATTATATTGCTGTTTGCCACTCAGGGAGACGGGAATGTTGGTTTTTCATGTGATTTTAGCCCCGTTTTTATGCCCATTTTCATTTTTTACACTGCTGCAAAGAAACACAGATATTTATACACACATACTGTATGGACTCTCCTTTCTTCAATGTGCAAGATACTTGGTACCAGGCTGTACGAGTCTTTGAGCGGTCCTGAGAGCGCCGGCTTCATTTTCCAGCCCTGAAGCCTGATGCTGAACCTCACTGAGCAATGCTAGCAGCTGTGGCAATGTGTAAGAAAACAGCTGGATCATTTTTCACCGAAAGAAGAATCCCCGTGATTTAAGCTAGCCTGAATTTTCTGATGAATTCTCAATCAACTTTGGTAGCTTTGCTCAGCACATTTAAAGTGTTAAATGCTTTAGTTTCTGACAAGTTATCTGCAAAGATAAAGACATCATCAACATGTGATTAAAGCTTTTGGATTTTCCCTTCTGATCAGTGCAATAAGAGGCTAAAACCATAACGTTAGCCTGTGTCAGACTGAGCAAACATGCAGGAACCTTTAAAGTGATATTTACTTTAAAGGTATTTTATAATTACTGTTAATAACCAATAAAATACATTTAATTGGTTTTGTATCTGCACAGGGACTTTTTAATGCTGTATTCTCATTAATTAGCATGCCAACATGCAGAAATAAAACATATATTCTGTGTTCACTGAACCCTAATATGTTGATTGTAGTGCATATGTGCAAGTGTATCTTCGAAAACTCGTCTTAGATGTGTGACTAAATCGACATTGACTAGACCAGGATTATCAAGCTC
This sequence comes from Pelmatolapia mariae, assembly GCF_036321145.2. Taxonomy (NCBI): domain Eukaryota; kingdom Metazoa; phylum Chordata; class Actinopteri; order Cichliformes; family Cichlidae; genus Pelmatolapia; species Pelmatolapia mariae. The sequence goes on along the minus strand of NC_086236.1, from coordinate 3,203,898 downwards.
TATTTAACACTCAGATTCTTAGTAACTAATCTCAAAATGAATGGCGACATGTACGTTACGTGTACATTGTTGTGCAGTGGGACTTTGGGAATGTGTGGTCACATATTTAAATGTTCACGAGACAGCAAAGCTAAAAGTGCCTGTAATGATTATTTTGTTGTATAAAATAAATATCTAGCTTGCAAAGAAAAACTATAAAATATGTATTCATGATTTATGTGTTTGGTGTTTATGGCGTGTGACTTTATAAAGTGATATAAAGAACATAAAAAAACAACAATATGATAAATTAAAACAGACTTCTGTGTTTTAAACATGAACGAGACGAACATGTGCTGCAGGCCTGGCAACAACTGCCTGTAGGTTGTGTTTTTGCTAGTTATCTATCGAATACTGTCGCTACCACAAAAATATCATACATACCAACAAGGTGACACCTACCTTACTGAGCACGTCCAGAGGGATGGCGTCCAGGTGCAGGGTGGCGGTGTCGCCGCTCATTTTGGCTTTCTTGGTTATCTGAATGTTGGACTCGCCGTTTGCTTGTGTGTTGCTCATCTGGATGAAAACAGGTTAAAAGACGATGAATTAAGCTGACAGGGTTAAACTATCAGAAAAAGAGGACAATAAGACTCAGATAAAATTAAAGAAATAAAAATAATATGGCGTCTTGTTGCCCTGACAGGTTTTTAAAAAATCAATCAATGATTTTTAAGTTGCAGACTAATTTTCCCAGAGTCAACGCCACAGCACCTCACGTGCCCGTGAGTTTACAGTACGTGTCGGTGGTCTGCATTTATTTGAGCCGTGCCATAACCACAATGATTGTTCGTGAAACCTGACCGGTCTTATTCTATGGTTACTGTTCATACAAAACAGGAAAGTATGGACGGACTCTTTGCCTCTGAAAACAACTTTGCTGCATGTCTAATTTGTACAACATTAAAAACATAAATGAGAGGATATCAGGACTGTGACAACCACAGCCTCAATTGTTGGGCCACAGTTTTCGTTGATACCTCAGTTTTGGGGATTTTTTTTTTTTAGAGGGAATTAAAACACTGGGGGAAAAAAAGTCTTTTTACCACACTCACGATCAACTGATCGCTTGTTGTCATCCAGCAGCTAAAATATGTGTAAATTTCTACTTACTAAGGAGCAAGTTGAAATTTTGAGATACTTTTCTTTCAGTTGCATGAAGAAGCTTGCAGATGATTAAAATAATCATTAAAATAAACTCCATTGCTGAAACACGTTGCCTGAATGATCTGCAAAGATCAAAGCTAGCATGCTAACTCTTCATTAGCAGCTCCACGGGTGTCATGTCACAGGCAGATTATGTTTATTTTATTTAACAGAGGTAATACACAGTAATGAACACGAACACTGAAGTTAATTATGTAAATATGCCAAAAAAAGCTGTTTCAGTTTAAAACCAGTCGGTAACCTCGTGGTAACCTCCAGCTAATTTGGACAGTGTGTATTCTGCTGTGGTTTGCTAGTTGTTGCTAGGCAGAATTGGTCTCAGAAATGGCGCTGCGGTAAAAACCTTGTTGCAGTTGCTTCGGTTGCTGTCAGCTTGCTGTGTTCTCTATCATATCGAGACTATCTCTTCCCGAGTGGAGAGATTGTCTTTTATTCAGAGAACCAAGGTTACAGTGTAACCATAGAGTCGCTCCCCAATTTGGATGGAAAACTCCAGCTGTGATGCAAAAAGTTGCACATGTTGAAACGTTTTGGTTTCGGCAGTTAGACACAGCTTTTCATTTAACAGTGAACTGTTTCTGTTTGCATCGCACTTTTTCCAGGTTTACTGCGCTCGGAGGTTAGTTCATGATTTTTAATGTAACATCTTTATCTCTTTCACCAAGCATGAGCCTCAGTGATCCTGTCACGAGGGGAAAAATGTGTTGTTCCCTGAGAGGTATCAGCTATCGATTTCACAGCAACTGCCTGCAACCACTTACAATTTTACAGTAAAAGTCACAAAAGTAAAATTTTGCTCACTGTGATAACCCTCAGAGGTCATTATTAATGAACCTAACACTTTGCTATTAGAAAACATACATCTTATCCTTTTTAAAACATTTTCTCCCAAGTCTTGGAAATCAGCAGACAAAGTAATCACACTGACTGACAAGGGTTAGCGTTACGGTGCTCAGAGACCTCATAACATCCAATGAGGTTTACTGTTATAGCCAGGGTTAGGATAAGGCTGAGGTCACGACCCATCACCACGTGGACCTGACAGTGTCAGATTTTACCCACTGAAATGAAAAAGCTTTAACAGAAAAACCTGCAAAGCATCTTTAGTAGAGCTCCAGAAAATATATTTATAAAAGTAAGAATTACTGTTCACCTGCTGTAATGAAACATCTGTGCTGATGTGTCCTCGGTGTAAACTCAGGTTTTCATGCAGGGAAATAAAGTGAGCGCCGTAAAGCAACGATTAAACGTGCCTTTGAGCAAACATCACGAGGCTTTAAATGCTGTTAGATGCAGAATTCAAAGCACACAGAAAGGAAGGTGCAGCGAGGAGCACACAAAAGAGGAACAAGCGTTTCTTCACATCCTCCAGTCGACTTGACGTGGATGTGAATAATAACAGGTCCAAATGCAAACATAGGTCCAGCGTAAACGTCATACGTCCCGTGTTACTACCTGAAGTGTCAACAGAGCACACCTGAGAACAGCTGGGAGCCGTAACTTGAGTTACGAGCGCCGAGTTTAGAGGAACCTGAAAAGCTGCTTCCACTTCCAGTCCTCAGAGTCAGCAAAAGGACTCCCAAAATCCACCAACGTGACACTGTGACCAAAATAAAACAGTTTTCTGAAGTGAAACTGGACAATGAAGAGACAAATGCATGACAGCGTCTGATGACAGCAGGATTTTCCCTTTTTAAAAAAAACTGGGAATATTGATGATGCAACACTCGCAGTCAGCTTTCACATGTCATAGAAAGTTTCACTCTAATAATTACTAAATGATAATGAAACTGTTTTAAATGCAGGAAGTTGACAGTTTTAGTGATGACTTTAAAGCAACAGCAGATTTTCCTTCATTCAGTAACATTTTTTTAGTTTACTGGGGTATTTTTATCTGTTTTTATTATGTTATTGTTTTATAATCAGCTCTTTATAGTGCTTGTCTGGTCTTGATGGCCGCCTGCTTCCAGAATTGTTTGAATTCGCTCCTTCAGTTCAGCAAGGTGAGGGAGTCTTTTGGCCGTGTTGACATGAGAGCGTCACACAGGTGCTGCAGACGTGTCCTCTGCACATCCTGTTGTACTGACCTTTGACCTACAATTCTCTGTGAACCCCACAGACTCAGAGCCAACGACCACATCACGTTCAAAGTCACTTCCTTCCACACTCTGATGCGCGGGGTGAACTTCAGCAGGCTGAGTCTACATGTCTGAACGCTCAGAGTTGCTGTCCTGTGACTGGCTGATGGTTTTGTGGTTCTTTTATTTGCTTCCTGCCTCTTTCTCTTACAGCATCCAGTAATTGAGTAAATTTAAAAACCCCGAGCAGAGCACTGAGTTACACTAGAGCAGGGATTACTCAGGTTGTGACACCCGCGACCTCCTGTGGATTAGGGTTTTTGGGTGGAGTAGCCTCTGAGATCACATTACAAAGTAAAAAAAACAAAAAACAAAACAGCTCCCAGGTAAACCTGCAACGCTTCACTGCTCTCCACACCTGTCAATTCTGAAACCACGCCCCATATTTTTCAGGTGACACCTCATTAGTGACGTAAGAATTTCTGATTCCTTTGCACTTTTATTTAGAAATAAGTTAAACAGCCTGCATCATCGCGCTGAAAGGTTCCCGAGACTGTGCGGTGACCCTGAGGGGAGGCAGATATGAAGGATAACCGCAATAAGAAGATCCCGGCTGTGAATGCGCCCGAAGGCAACATGAAACAAGTCTGACTAGTTCTAACTGAGCCAAAGATCCCGAGCAGCGCAAACCCCGTCAGAGAGACCGGGCTAGTGACAAAAAAACAAAACAGCGGCTCGGGGTCCTTTACGAGGACGCAGGGGGTCTCAGGGTGAGACAGGATGGGCGGTGAAGTCACCAACCAGCCGCTCGCACTGATGCAGACACTCGCGCAAACTCCTCATCCTCTCTGCGTAAAAAGCCACGAACAGTGAAGCGAACTCAGACTCACCTTTGCGTCCTGCTCCACGCGCTCAGCCTCACAGCTCTGAACTTCCTTAATGAATGAGAGGCAGGGAGAGCGCGTGAGGTGCTCATTTTGGGAATCGTTTACACCCACTTCGTGTCGCAACACGGCGACCTCCCGCTGGTTCACGAGCGGATTTACAGCTGGTCGCGCGTAAAAATCCCGGGGTCGTGCCAGAGAGTTCCCGATGTTTCTGCGTGTTTTATGTGGAACATCTTTAACTGTATTGGTTGTATTAACACACTGTGGTGATGTAGAAATATGATGGAGGCATATATAAAGTGTAAAAAAGCCAGTTTCTTTAGTTCTCTATGATTCTGCGTAATTGTACCCACGCTTCAATCAGTCACTGACAGCGTGTTTGTGGAGCTGTGATGTTCCTGCTGCCCTCTCCGTCTGAGCTCTCATCAAAAACACATAAAACAGTTTGTGATCGGAGCTGTTTCTGGACCAAAATGACTCCACATCACTCACGTTTGACCTGTTTGTGACGGATTACAGGTCAAAAAGTCATTTTAACAGTCTAACCAACCTCCAGGGTCCCCAAAGGGTGGGGGTGAAGCCGGTATGACCCCCCCCCCCCCCCCCACACACACACACAGAAATGATTAATTATTGGTGATTTAAAATGAATCCGAGTCACGTGGATCAGTTTCACGCGGAGTGAGGCTCGGATTTGTTTGTCAAAGTTAACCTTGAACCGGTCGGTGAGTGGGTGGTAATTGGAGGGGGTGGGTGGGTGTCTGAGTGTGGAAAGTTTCATAAGACACTCCGAGAGGAGCCGCAGGTGTGGAAACCTCCTCACTGAGATATGATGCGTTTCTGCTCTTTAATGTTTTATTGAGACGTTTGTATCATTTATTTATTTTCTCTCACTTTCATGTTTGATGTTCTTAATGTCCTGTTTCTATAACGTTTTATTTATTTCTGATTATTTGTTTAGTTCTTGTCTTGTTAGCAGCCTTTCAGTCACCTGAAGAATAAAGTTGGACTGTTTGTTTGGTTGAAATGCGCTCAGAGACTCTCAGAGATCACTTGCAATAAATAAATCATTACATTTTTCTCATATCTCTGCTGAGTTACTGCATATACAGTGTTGTGCAACAGTTTTATTTCTTAATATTTCCAGAGAAAAATGTAAAAACTGCAAAATAAACCAGATTGTACATCAGTGTTTCTCTGGATTTAGGCAGACGGCAGCATGTGATCAGGGTTAAAAATAAGAGTCAAAACTAATTTCAGGAAACTAAAACCAGTGTTATGTGTCTGAAGCCGTCTGCTTCCCCCCCCCCTCTCCTTTTGCTTGCATTTCCTACATACACAGACTGCAGGCTGGTAACAAATCTCCAGCTAATTGGAGGGAGGAGGCTTTGAATAGAGCAACAGGAGTGAGGACACCCTTATAAAAGGAACCTCACCTGTGGCTAGAGGTGGCTCTCTCCTCCTCGCTGCTAAGGATCATTTGGCACATGTGCTGAGCTGCCCTGGATCGTTTCATTTGTTGTGTAAGGTTTGGGGGGGGGCCCTGCACGTTTCCTCACGTAGGATGTTGGTGCCATGCATGTAATGTTTGAGTTTATTTTGTGATTTGAGGATTAGCACTTTCTTTTCTTTGTTTTCCTCTTAGAGTAAACCTCAGCTTAGTTCTGGTTTTTGTCTTTTTGGTGTTTTTCTTTGGCACAACCTAACGGTCCCTTTCTCCCCCACATTGTTGGATGGCTTGGAGACATTGGTTTTTTTGAGGAACTGCCCAAAAAAAGTTCTTATCTGCTACAACACTTGCACCGACTTATTGCGTTATCTCCTCCTGCCAACGAGAAGGCGTAACAACCAGACTTTGGTAAAGAAGTGAAACCTGAACTAAAATACAAACACACAGAGAAGTGTTTGGTTTTACTCGCTGTGGTTTTATTGTCCAGCAGCCCGAGGAGGCAGATGTTCCCGTCTGACGAGGGTCGAGTGTTCCTCAAGAACGTGAAGAAGTTTGTTCGGTTTTAGTTTAAAATTGACACCTGGAAGCAGCAAATACGATAAAACGGCCGGAATGCTGTCTCTAGGTAAAACAATAACAGCGCTTCATTCCCTCAGGCATACTTCAACTCCATCCAACCACACCTCCGTCTCCCACCACCTCCTCCACTGAGGTGTTCTAGAGCCAGCTGAGAGATGAAATCTTTCCAGCTCCTCCCACTAGGACACGCCCACAACACCTGAGGTGCTCAGACGTCTGAGCCTGAATGTCCGAGCTTTCCCTGTGATCCCAGCAGGACGGGACACGGTTATCCTCGAGATGCAGCTACCGACCCCACCCTGGAGTCAGGCGTGGTGGGCTTCAGGAGCTCGATCCGAGCTGCCAGAATACAGAAGTGTTAACAGTTTTCTAGAAAAAAGAAATGTTTCATAAGAAAACGAGCAAGGATCACCTCCTGTGAACCAGCTGACTTATTTCAGTACACAAACGTCACATTGCACCTTCATCCTGTGAATATTTTCAGAGTAAAAGCTCTTAAAGTACACACACCGATATTCCTGCATATATAAAGATATATACATCTCATCATACATCGGTCAGGTCACAGCTGGAACTGTCAGGTGACTGTGTGATGGTGTATGAAGAACGTGACTCACTGATGTGTTACTCATCGTTGAGCAGCTCGGTGGTTTCTTTGTCTCGTTTCAGAGAACCTGTCCACTAAATAAACCCAGGAAGTTGCAGAAACCCCGGCTCCACCTGTGCTGCTCGTTATTCTAAGAAGCTCATTTCTTCATCCAAATTTAAGTTGCGCCTTTGTTCTTTCTAAACTTTCGCCTGGTGGTGCAACTCGCTCAGCGTTGAGACAGCAAATGTTTCAACACAGCAGCCACAGAATGCTGCAGAGGAAACTGAAACCTAAGGCTGGCAGTTTGGAGCAAATGAACCCGACGACGGGTCGTCTGAGGCCTCCTGAAGGTGCAAAGATCGTGTCAAGGACGAACGATGAAAGACACGAAGTGTTTGGAGTTCAGCGCAGTTCTTTTAAGTCTGTTTTCATCGAAGAAATGGGAAGAGGTTCGATTAACTTCAAGTGTTTTGTGGCCACAGAGGTGAAAATGAGGCAGAAAGATCTTACAGGACGGTGATGTTCTCAGATAACTCATCAGTGCTGCGTTCACTTACATCAGGAATAATCAGTAAACTGACCTTCACTGCAACGTAAAAGAGAAATTCTCAGTGTTCAGACAGGACGAGTCAGTGCAGAACAGGAACAGGAAACACTCGTTTATGAGATTTTATAGAAAACATTCACAAAAGTAAAATATTGATTTTGATCATTTTTGTCTTGTGAAGACAAACAAGTCAAAGCACTTCTAGTTTTTCTTTCTTTAAGCTTCAGTTTGGAGGCTCAGTAAGAATGCACATTACACTGCAGTTCCTCTGGCGGCCACTCGAGGCTCCAGCGGTGACTGATTTTACAGCAGACAGCCTGTTCCTCAAAGCTAGGGGGCGTGGCCTCTGTGACTGACAGGCTGCTAGCAGGACTCCCTGAACTGGACCTCTGCAGCGTGTTTGTGCTGCTGAGCCTTTTTTAAATTATTTGAGAATTAATATTTCATGCTGTGCGTTTATTCAGTGTGCTACTCAGCAGGTACCGTGTCTGCTGTTAAACAACCATGCAAGGGCTAGCTTGCTAACAGCGGGTGAACAGGTTAGCAGCCAAAATGGTGACGTTGAGGCCTCAAAACCCAGAAACCAGCGAGTGACATCACAAGGCTTCGTCCATCTTTGATCGAGGAAACAATGCACAGAGCGGGACTCGACTGAAGCACCGACACTGTTAAACACCTGTGGAGCAAACCTCTCTAACCGTGGCGTCCTCTGGTTTACAGGAAGTGTTCGATGTTACTGTTATGACACCACAGGAAAGCAAGGTCTGGACGCCATGGCGTGTCACTCTCCTGGAGTGATGACAGATGCAGTTTGGTGCTGTAGTGTCATTTCTGAGCCACGACGGAGGAAAAGACTGGTCCAAAAGACACCTTCACCCAACCAGCTGCAGCCCCGTCTGTCTGATGCTGCTGAGGTGCACCAACTGTGATGGCACAACGCCCTTGCTTGAGGGCACACTGGACTTTCTGTGGTGTTTTTCTTGGGTAATCTAGGAAACTGAGCTGCGCTGACACAATCACTCAGTCACGACTTCAGCACAGCCACATTCAGCACTTCTTCCTTCAGTGACCTCAGAGGTCACCACGCCGAACCACCTGCCTCCATAACCAGCCTATCCCAGCATCCTTCTCTGGATGACACCCAGGGAGCTCTGAGGTCTCCTTCTTCTCCTCCTTTGTCCAGACCACGTCAGCCTCGCCTCTCTAACCTGAGCCGTCCCTCTGACAGCCTCATTTCTAATCCCGCCCATCCCGGTCGCTCGGCAACACAAAAGTGTGTCAGAGCACGGCGAGCAGAATGTTCTCCGAAGGCCAGAGCACACAAGCAAACTGAGTGAAACGATCACCTGAAAACTCGACTGTACTGTGAGAGTTTATGGGGACTGACTCACTGCCGCCTCATGTGGCCACTAGAGGAACTGCAGGTTTCGGTACTTTGGTTTGGCCTCGCCTGTAAATACAGTGAGCACCGTCTCAGCGCATCTAACCCGCTGTTTCCACACGAGTATCCATGACGACGGGACAGAAAATCAAAAGCAGAAAATCCAACATTTAATTTCATTTCATGTTTGAGCGAAGCTACAGTAACACAAAGGAAATGTTCATGAAGAGGTAGACTGAGACATCTTCAGCGTCAGCGGCAGCCCAACGCACTTTCAGCACTCGAAAGTTCGATCTGCAGAAATGTCCTTCAGCCCGCCGTGGGCTCCAGTTAAGGCTCCGCCCTCATCGGCGTCTTTGGTACGGCTTCTTGGCTCGCTGCTGTTTCTTGAAGTCGATAAGGCAGTCGGCGGCTTCTGAGATGGGTGTGAAGGACCTGATGGGAGAGTTACTGACCCTGAATGCTGACACTTCCTCCTCCTCGTCATCATCATCATCCCGCAGATCGATGACATCACTGAAAGAATGAAGACAGAGAAGATTTCAGGCGTCTAAAACTTGAACAAACAGGGTGTAGCAGGAAGATTTCAGGTGTCTTTACAGCTGGACTTCAAACCCAGAGCCTTACCCGGGCAGGACTTTGGATCCAGACGGGCCAGCATCTGCAGAAACACAGCGAGGCAAGAAAACGTGACTTTATGAACCCTGATTGAGCGGTGACGTCTAAACTGTGAACCATCACATCAGCAGGACAACAGCTTTCCCTGTTTCTAGAAACATCCCGACCGTGTGTCCCTGACTTTTAGAAACAGGAACGTTGATAACAGAAGAACAAAACCTGGAGCTTCATCTATAATCAGTCACATCAGAGTCTCAAAATCATCATAACAAAAGACTTTATGCCAGAACTATCAAAGTCTCCACTCAGTAACTTCGTCTCAGGGTTCAAATCTGTGAGAAATTTCTTCACGGTGAACCTTCAGGAGGCCAGACTGTTTGATTTAGGACAGCTGTGAAACACGAGGGCTGTAACTGAGTCCTTCTGCTGAAACGTGACGAGCAGCTCATCACTGCTCAGTGAAGCGTGGCTCAGTTTGGTGAATACGTTTAATAAAGAGATTATAATTTGACTCCATCGCAGTCTGAAGCCCGAGCTCTGAGTTTTTAGCTTTGGACACATTTATCGTGGACATCTGAGACTCGTTCCTCGTGTTTTCCTCCCTTTAAGCTCGTTAGACTAAACTGCAACAAGGCCAAGGCCGGCGCGGGCCTCGCCTCGGAAAAACAAATTCCAGTGAGAACAGAAACAAAAGACAAAGTCTGACAGCGAGACGCTCCGCTCTGCACGAAGGTCACGGCGAGCCGTCGCTGCAGACGTTTAACGGTGACGCAGACTTTTGGGTTTTCATTTAGCTCCTGTGATCTGCAGAGAGCAGTCGGGGCTCTGGCACTTTTCTCCCATCAGGAGTCCACAGGTGGAGGCTTTTATTTTTGAGCATCCTCCCTTTACCTGTTCCTGTTCTGTAAGAAAACTAATTAAAATCAATAAAATTATCTATTTTTTTTTACATGTCACTTGTGTGACCTTTGACCTGCTGACAGTGTTGTGATAAAGAAAAACGAGGAAGCAAAAACAGATATGAGTGTCGGACGCCCTCTGGTGGTCAGAGTGAGGAACTGCAGCCGTCTCAAACCGACCTCTCTGCTGGACGCTTTGAGCTCACAGGAACGTCTCATCAGTGTTTACTCTATTTTACTTTTTCTCTGTTTTTTATCATCATTGTTTTATTCTGTGTAAGTTAAAGAAAAGCAGAGAAGGCTGATCTGAAAACAGAATAAATTAAATCACCTAAATAAACTCATAATAATAATAATAATAACAATAATACATACAGCTAATGATCCGACAGTCTTTGTCAGCTCGTTTCCACTGAATCAAACGCTCACGCGGAGCCTCGGGCTCTCTGACATCACATCAGCAGCATCACACGATAAATCAATAAATGAGAAGATTTCTTCATCACTGCTCAGAATTTTTTAAAAAAACCCAAAGCTTTACTTCACGTATTGAACAGTAAATTCAGCGACGTTCCTGCAGGCTGCATTATTGGGGGCGTGGCTGTAAAAACATGGCTGCCTCAGACCGTCCAACGACTCTGTGTTACAGACTTGGTGATTTCAAATTTGTTATTCAGCAATTATTAGCAGGTATCTGTGATACAACCATGCAGTCAATCATACAGCATGCTAACAAAGCTAGCTAGCATTAGCAAATAGCTTAGCACTCCACCCTCTCATCTGAATCTGGCAAATTCTGCCTTCAGGGAAAAACCCCAAAAACCAACGACAACAAATGGCAAACCGCCGTCATGGGGCTACATCCATCTTTTATATACAGTCTTTGCTTGATTTTTATCATTCAGATTTTTGTGTTTCAGAGGAAGAAAAACAAAGAGCAACAACGATGACGTACCCGAGTCTCTGCTCTCCGTCTGATCCAGAGCCAGCAGCAGATTTCCCCTCTGCAAGATCAGAAAACAACAACTTTTAAACATCTTTAAGTTTCTTTACTGAACTTTTACTCTTTTAACACCAACAGTCTGCACTTTGAATGAAACTCTTCAGCTTTCCAAGCAGCTTCTCTTCTTCTCCTACTTTATCTGATGTTGTTACGTCACCTGAGCTACGATGTCCCTGTCTGTTGTCTCCTGCTCTGTCTGCTCTGCTTTTAACCAAAAAAACAATAAAAACTAAGTTTAGGAATAAAAAAACAAAAGCCTGCTGTAATTTAGGATCAACAGGTGTATGATTTCAAAATAAAAGCTTGCTGCTGTTACACATTTTCCTTGACGTTTCTCCTGGAAAAATGTTACGAACATCCTGCTTCCTGTCAGACCATCACCTGTGGATCTACACCGCCAAAGCCATCTGGCAAATGGGGGTGTCAAACAGAAGGCCCGGGGTCCAGAGCAGGGCCGCCAGAGGGTCCAATTGGTCCAGTATTTTCATGTTTTACAGTTTTTACTGCTGATAAAGACCTCACCACTCACCAATCACACTACAACACAGTAGTGTGTTTGGTTTTCCATGACTTACTATAGAAATTAAAAAAAAAAAAGTGGGTCCAGAGTAAAAAAACAAAATAAAACCAAGATAACGAGCTAAAGTTTCACTGAAACGAGCAGCTCAAATGTCCCTGCTCTCTTTCTTTGTAAACAGATTTTAAGAGGAGTTTACACAGTGAAAAAAGGCTGATCGCAGTTTGTTGCAGACTAAACTGGTGGACTGTCTAAGCTACAAGCAGACAGATGTGTGGTTTCAGAGTGTTGCCGGCTTACAGCTGCAGTCTTGGATCCGTGGCGCTGGATGCAGAGCTCGGTGTGTCGGCTGTAGTCCTTCAGAGGCACGGCTCTCTGACAGATGTAGCACTTCTCCTGGTTCCTGTTGGATTAATTTAGAAGAAAGCAGCGAGTCAGAAAACAACGAGCTCTCGCGGCTAACACAGACACCGCAGACACACCTACCTGCCAACGTCAGCGCCGTCGTTTGTGTCTTCATTGTTCGCTCTGCGTGCTCCCTTTCTCCGAGGCTTCAGTGACACTAAAGAGGAGTAAAAAGCTCCGACTGAAACCACAAATCAAACAACAAAATGCCACATCTGACTCTCACCGGTGACTCATGTTGTAATTCCCAGTTTGGCCTGAGGGTGGCAGCGTTCTGTCACTGTTAGGTTTAAAAATGGACACACTGATACAGAATAGTGTCCGACTAGCTTCAAAGTGAAGGTTTGGAATAAAAAATCTTGAGAAAACTGATTTTCTACCTGTGAATCACTCCGATAATTTAACGACCACGCTCGCCACGCTCGCCACGCCCAAGTTTGACACAGCCTTAACTCAGATTTCATTCAAAACGTGAAGCACTGTATTCTTTATATTTGGCTGACGCAGCACCGATGATTCATCATTTAAAACCATCACACAGGACTGAGAAGCTGATAGTGGACACTCCGGTTTGATGGATTTTGCTCTCAGTGCCAGTGCAGCTTCCAGCAGAGCCGCGATCGGCTCAGATATACGAGACGCAGCACAGAGGAAAGTTTTTGCTTCTGAATACGTCCGACAAACCAAAACAAACATCCTGATCATGGAAGCTCGGGTTTATGATCGCAGTTTGCTGAACAACAGTGGAACTTCACTACAGGGATCTAACTCAAATACATTATTATATAAAAGCTTCTTTATTTTAAATATCTGTTTATTCTATGATTTATTTAATTTCTATTACTCCTTTATTCCTCTGCTGAGTTCTTTTTCTTTTTTCCTATTATATAATTTATTTTACTGAGTTACTCTGTGGCTGCTGTAAGACAAAATAAATCATCCTGTGTACATCTACAGTGTGCATGTGTGACAGCTAAAGCATCTTTCCGATCTATGAACCTTCAGCAGTGTTTTATCACTTTTTCTTTGACGTCTTTGTTGTTTTTCTCTCTTCTTCTGTGTTTTCTTTCATCTCAGATCTCTCTGAGCTGTTCTTGTTTCTCCTTTTTTGAGCCGCTCGCTGCGTTTGAATGATTAAAGTTCCTGATGAACACTCTGCGGCTTTTTTAAAATAACGTTTCACCTTGTATGCAGTCGACCTTGGGCCTCCTCTCCTCCACGACCGCCACCTCGCCGTCGCAGTACGCGGCGTGCATCTCGATCCTGCTCGCGGGGAAGGACGCCTGGCAGAGCGGGCAGTCGACGGCGGTCTCGGGGCTGCGGGGGACGACGGCCGGCTCCGGCCCAGGCGACGGCGCTTGGTCCTTTATCTCCTCCACATCTGGATCCCCTCCGTCCTCCTGCACCTCCTCCCTGCTCGCAGGCTGACCTGCGCCGCCCTCGCTGCTGCTGATGGGGACGTCCGCCTCCATTTTTTCACCTGTTGGAGCTGAGGATAAATGACAGCTTCAGCTTCTTAAAGACGCAGCATGGAGGGTGAAAATGAAGCTTTTCTGTCTGATTACCGTCGGCCTCCACCTCCTGCACCTGTGGCTCGCTCCTGGCTGGAGGATCAGCGTGAAGGATCATCTGCATCTCCGGATTTTTAGCTGCAGGCTGCGGACAAACCGTGCTTTTGTTTAATTTCAGCACTTTAACACATTATTTACTGACTGCTGCCACACACAAGCCCACCCAGCACCTCCACCTGCTGCTTGTACAGTTCAGGGTCTCGTGCCTCTGAGGAGAGAACATGCAAACAGAGGTGGTGCTGACCTGTGGACTTGAACCGAGAACCTCCACAACGTGAGGCATCAGTGCCAACCACTGCAGCACCGTGCTGCCCTGAAAACTCTGCCGTAAGGCGTCAGGACCAGTTCCTGTCAGAGTCGGCCAATCAGCTTTAACACAGTTAAATCAGAAAATGATGAGCTCAGATATAAAGGATGAACACACACGGTGACGTTCATGAGTGAAATCGTCACTGTGACGGTGCTGCAGGTATCTTCTCTAACATCATCCATTTACTAGCAGACAAGCTTCACACTCTTATTTTGAAAGTCTAGTTGCTGCTAATCAGTTGAAAGCAGTCCTTCCTGTCAGACTCAAACTCCACCGTGTTGGAGAGCAGCCGCTGACGGCGGTCCCAGTCTGCTCTGCTCTGCAGCACGCGACGAACCGGGGGCTGCAGAGCAGAGCGAGGACCGCCAGCTGCTCTCCCGGGTGGAGGAGGAGTCAGCTGGGACCTGCAGTTAACCTCCTGACTTCCTGTCTGGGAGTTTCTCCCGCACACCTGAGCAGACTCACCTGATCTTCTGCGTCACACACCAGCGTCACGTCCTGACTGCTGTCGCCGCTCAGCTGCGTCTCTGAGGTCACATGAAGAGTCACGTTATTGGAAAACACAGATAATAAAAGCACACAAACATATCACAGCATCATTGTTCACTCCTCTCACTGCATTCAGGTCCTTTACACTCACATCAGCCTCAGCGTCTCAACTTCCTGATTAGAGACAACCTGACGAGTTTAAATAAACTCATAAAATTCAGAAAGTCTAAAAAAACAAACAAACGTTAAACTCAGGTGAGACAAAATCCTTACCTGGACAAACCTCACAGTCCTCAGCGTCCATCGGTTCTTCGTCTCCATCCTTCTTCCTGTCCTCCTCTTTGTTTTCAGTCTTCGTTTGCTCCTCTTCATCCTCCCCCTCCTCCTTCTCCTCCACTGTCAGAGTATCAGCAGCTTCATCCTGAGTTTTGCTCCTCAGCCTGAGACCTCGTCTGAAAGTCAGTTTGAACAAATCGAACGTTCCTCGTCAGATCAGACGGAAATCTCATTTAACCTCCAAACACGAAGCAGACGCCGCTTCACGGCCGAGAGCAGAGTTTTACCTGCGAGTGGCGTGACGCTGAGGCGATCCAGCGGGCGACTCGTGCGACGGCGATTTCTATAAACATCACACATGTTCAAACATCTGGAACAGAAGCAAACAAACTTAATCTTCTGAGACATCTTCGTACCTCCGTTTGCGGCAGGACGGCCTCGCCCCACTCCGCCTTCCTCAGCAGACGCCGCTGAGCCCGTTTCAGAGTCTTCTCGTAAACCTCCATCTGAGCCACGATCACCTGAGCGGCGACAGGAAGCACGAGTGAACGCACGCTTATGATACTCGGGTCAACATTTAACTCTCCGTCACACACGCATCACGTTACTGATTTCACAGTGACTCAGATTCGATTTGATTTTGACATTTTTAAGAGTTTAAAAACAAATTTATTTTACACAATAAAATTAATTTGACACTTCATTAACTTAAAAAAAAAATCCCTGGACTTCATTAAAGCAGCTTTGCATGATTCACAGCTCAAAATAATCCTTCTTTATCCTAAACAGGGGCTTCTGCAGCCCCTCGGTTCACCCTCTGTCTCCGCCTTTTATGACTTTGTTCTGATTGGCTGTCCCTTGTAAACAGCAGGTGGCGGGGCTTCTCTGACTGACAATAGCCATACCCCCCCCCCCCTCTGTGACATCATAAAAGTTCCACAAGTAGAAAAAAAACAGTGTAATCATTTCAGGGATTATTTGTAGACACGCTGACTTCACATTTGAAACGTCGGCCATGTTGATTTCTGTCACATCTAAGACCAAAACTACATTTAATTAGTGAAAGAGTCACTAATTATTTTTGCAGAATTTCATGCATGAAGTAAAACAAAGCAGCAAAGCCTCATCCTGATGTCAGAACCATGACTGTCTTCTAACAGTTTACGGGGTTTGTGCTGTAAACGTGTAAACAAGTCCGTTATAAATGATCGTAATCTGTAACGTGACGACCTGCGTGTACGTGTCCGGGTCGAGGCCTCGCGGGCAGAAGGGAACGCCCCAGTAGTAGTGAACCGTGGTGGAGTCCGCGGACTCTCCAGAGCCGAGAGAGGAGAGTGTCTTGCTGCGATCAGGCTGCGGCTCCTCTGTGCCGGACTTGGAAGAAGTTTCAGGTGAAGTTTGTCTGTTGGAGCTGCTCTGAGGTCGCAGGCTGGAAACAGACAGAGAGAGAAGACGGAAACTGGTTTGCATGATTCGTTCTGCAGCAGGACTTCACTGTCCTGTCTGTGTGTGCACAAACGTTACAGCTGGATTCATGTAACGTGTGCACAAAACCCACAGGCCCGTGTTTACTGACTGTATTCAGGCCACGCCTCCTTTGTTTCTTAGGAAACACTTCCATCCATCCGTCCGTTCAAGCTTCCTAGCAAAGCTTCCCAGTCCCTCTCGGGGGATCTCAGGGTATTTCTCGGCCATGAAAGATTTATAATATCGCCCAGCTGGGTCGGCCTGGATAACCTCGACAGGGAGGAGGCGCTGGGACGAGCATGAACCACCTCAGCTGCCTGAGCTTGAAGAAAAGGAGGCGCTCTCAGAGAGGAGGGTGTGTGTAATGTGGGCTGTGAGACAGGTGAGTGTTATTTCAGGATTGAAAAAGAGAAACAGGTGAACCTCCCGCTCCCCTCATCTTTTACTCACCAGAGTCTCGTGAGCCTGACAGCTGACAGGTGAGGTTTCATACCTGCAGTTTGATCCAGTCGCCCCTGAAGAAGCAGCCACGTGGTTCAGGGAGGCCGCCGGGCTCTCTGCCTGATGAACTGATGTCTCCTCTGGGAAGACGGGGCTGGGAGAGCCGGTCGGCTGCAGGAAAAACAAAAAAGCAAAAAAAGACATTTTTAAGATGATGTGACAGAGATGAAGACTTCGCTCGTCTTCATCTGCAGTCTGTGTGGACGAGCTGAGCTGTGTTCTTGTAGTAAAATGTTTAGCTTTGTACCGTGACGTCCTCGTCCCCGTCGGACCAGACTAGCGTCATATCGCTGGTCAGCTGACTCTCGGCCGGGTTCGGGGCTTTGGCCCGCCCGCTCGGCTCGTCTGCATCGAGTAAATCCAGAATAAAAACACCGTCAATAAAAACAGACACAGTCCACAGAAAACAGAGCGAGCGACCTTCGTACCTGACTCAGACGCTTTCAGCCCGTCCAATCGACTCTGACCGTCCTGCAATAAAAAGCAATGAAAATAGAGAAAAAAGTCTGAAAAGTCACATAAACATCAAATAGTGCCCAGTGTGGATCAGTGAGGCACACGATCGAGCGTCTCATCGTGACGCTTTCAGAGAATCCGCGTAAATGTATCGAGCGTTCTGCTTTCTGAGGGAAAGCGCGCTCTGACCCTGCACTGCGACCTCTGAGCTCACCTTCCTGTTGGCTGGAGGACTCTCGCACCTCTGCTGCTGCAGTCCGAACACGGGGCTCTCGGAGTGGGCGTGGCTCGGCTCGGTCTGTCCTCTGACGGGACTTTTTGGGAATGCTAACCGTTCTGATGGAGGAATGCCGGGGCTTCGTGGGAACACGGGGGAAGTGGGTCTCGCGGAGGGAGTAAAACTGTCCTGAGAAGAAAACGTGAATCCTGAGTTTTCACCGTCTTGGCCGCGCACGGCATCTCGGGGTCTGCGGGCGCTCGGCGACCTCTCGTGCTGAGCGTTCCTGCCAAACACGGGGCTTTTAGCGCACTCGGGGCTCGGCTCAATCTCGTCGCTGTTGTCGAGATCTGTGCCAGACAGGGCGGGGCTTTTGGGACATGAGGCGATGTTACTTTCAGGGAACATCTGGTTCTCGGGACGAGGGGACTTTTGGGTGGCGTTCGAACCATTCTGAGAGCACAACACGAACCCGGAGCTCCTGCAGGTGTCCAGCAGGTCCTGGCTCAGCCGGCCGATGCGAACCTCCGCCCGGCAGCCCGTCAGTGGGAAGACGGGAGACTGACGCAGCTGTGAGTCCTCGATCTGCGTGGAGTCGGAGCTCTGGGAGGAAACAAAGAGACGAACCTTTAAATCACTTTTCTGACGCACGTTTTCCAGACGGATCGCAGACGACGACGACGAACCTGCGGCGAGTCGGGGAGAGCCGGGAGAGACTCGGAGCTGCATGGAGACGCCTGAGAGTAGACCTTCTGAGTCTGCGACAAGTCTGGCATCTCCGGCAGAGGACTCCCCGCTTTCCTCTTCCTCTTTAAATTCCCATTATCACCGTCTCCAGATCCTGCTGGAACACAGAAACAGTGCCTTTCATTTTTATTTCCTGGTGTGAAGTCTGACCTCAGAGGGACGCCGGTGTTACCTTGAAGGCAGCCGTCCTCTGAGGCTCCTCGATCGATGGCGAGCGTTGTCTTCCCGTTCGAGTATGCTAGTTTGCGGCGGGAGCAGAGCCTGAGGGAAATGTCGGCGGGCTGAGATGGACTCTTGGGGGTCCGGCACGCCTGCGTCTGCCCGACCATCTGTGAGAGGAAAAGCAGGAACATCTTTCTCTGCATTCATTTGTCTGTTTGCTCTGATTTGTTTATTTACTAAGATTAGCACTGTAATCTGTGCTGTTCTCTAGCTTTTAGCTAAGTTTAAAGAACATGAATGAAACTCTCAGATGCGCATAACAGGTTTAGAGGACGACTCTCATCCTGACAGTAAAAGTAAACCATGCTAATGTCAGGATTCACGCAGATCTGTAACATCGTCTTAGAGAAGAAGAGCCGGCGCTCTGCAGAGAGGCCCTAATTGGTGCAAATCGCCATCAGCTGCTGACCGACAGGTAAACAGGACAGAAATAAAAATCAGACACGTGCACGCCTGCTCCAGCTCTGTACTCACGCTCTCCTTGATGGCCTTCATCATGGCCTCCTCCTCCTCCTGCTGTCGTCTGAGTGCTGTGGCGCTGGCTTCCTGTTCGCTCAGGCGCAGGGCCAAGTCCATCATCTCCTCCTCGGACATCTCTGCAAACACACACACAGAGCTTCATCACCAAAGTCCTGCTTACACCCTCAAAATGAAACACGTTCAGCAGTTCCTGATCCTCCCAGATCGCCCTGATTCCACCTCCATGCTCCTGCATCTGCACCTTTAGGTTTGGATTTGCTCTCCCTCTGCCGTTTCTCCCTCGCCGTTGACGTGGCGAGCAGTGATGTTGAGAGCTCGTCCTGCAGAGACAAAAAAGGACAAACAGTTCTGATGCTGTTTTTCATGCGGCTGCCAGATTATCAGTCAGATTTTACTGATCCTGGTTCCAGGAGAGCGACAGAAGCGCGTTTCACGTGTGATTATGCCACCGCGTTCATTCAGGACGCGCGCGTTTCTTCACCTGCTCGTCTGCAGCTTCGTCCTCCTGCGAGTCCTCCTCCTGCTGGCTCTCAGAGGCCACGTCAATGAGCTTTTGCTTCCTCAGTGCCATCTTGCTCTGTTCCTGAGTAACTGCAGACACACACACAAAACTCTAAATAATAAACCAACCAGCCGTAAAATCATTGAGTTAAAGTTATTAGTAATCATCTTTAGATCCACTACTTCCATAAACACGTAATAAAACATGTGGCTGCCCTGTAGCCTCAGACGTCCACATGTGTGACTGCCAAGCTCCAAACAGGGTTTTATTAACACGTCATTCTGATCTCAAATATCACCACAGTCCGTAACATTAGGATCCACCCAACCATTGTCTTCTGCTCCAATCAGGATTGGATTGGTAAAGTCAATAACTGGTCGGATCACTTTATCCTCCAGCACAGTCCGAACTCTCTGAGGAATCTTCAGGAATCCTTCTCCAGGCGTCCTGAGGGACATTCAAAGCTCCCTCTTTGGATGTTTCTGTCTTTTGTCCTGTTCTCTGTCAGGATGATCTCACACTGCTTCAGTGATGTTGAGGTCCGGGCTCTGTCGAGGCCAATCTGTGACTGATGGTGTTCCTCAGCCTTCTCCTGCACTGGCAGTGTGTTTGGCATCAGCCTCATGCTGAAAAACGAAGCTGCTGCCAGTCAGATGTTTCCAGACGGTACTGATGGTGTCTGGAAATCTGACCGCACTTTCATAGAGTTCATAATTCAGTTTTGATGAGATCAACACACTGACTGAAGGACAGCAGAGACGACACAGCCTCCACCATGTTTTACAGACGGCTGGAGACTCTCGCTGTTGTAGCTCCCTCCTGACCTCTTCCACACATTCGGACCATGATTTTGATTGGTCGCTCTACCAGACCTGTGTCCATTAATGTTAAATCCAGTTCAGGTGTAATGAGGCATACCTGTTTCCCTTCTTTAAGAATGGCTTCCTGAGAGCCATCCTTCCCCTGAGACCACTCCTGATGAGGCTTCAGTGAACAGCAGATGGATCTCTCAGGTCTTCTCTCTGAAGAACATGACTGTCACCTGCTGTTTTTACACCTCTCACTTCTTCTGTCCTCCACTCGTCTAGCTTCCTCCTCTTTGTTAAGAACACACTGCACACCATGCTGAGATATACCTAGTTTTCAGCTAATAGATCTTTGGGAATCACCTTCCTGGTTCAAACATACTTTCCATACCCCAAACTTTGTTTTTTTCATACATTTTTTGATTTTAAATGTAAAGTAAAGTCCCCAACGGAGTAAAATCTCACAGCAGCTGAGAAAACAACATGAATGTGTGATAAGAGTCTAAAGTTTGCTTTGATTGTCACGATTAAATAATTTAAGCTTGTGATTGTTCAGCGGGATTATTTAAAGGGTCCGTTCACCCCCAAAACACGAAGCTTTAATCCTTCAAACCGCTTATTGTTTCCGTCTTTAATAACAAACAACAGAATGAATGACAGCCCTCAGGCCACGCCTACTACCTGCTTCACCTGATGGTGGTGGGTCTCCTCCTCCTCTTCTCCTCCCTCCTCTCATCTGTCCTGCGGTGGGGCCTGAACAAACTGCCCTCTGCGTTAACACAAAAACAAACAGAGGCGCGTGAGCGGCCTGAAACATCGCACACTGGACGTAACGTTCGCTCACACGGCGCGAGGGCAGCGGTTGATATGGAAACAAGCTGACCACACGAGACAGCGAAAAGAGGCCGTTAAAAGTTGGCGCTTTTCAGTTTTCCCGCAACTAACGCGTGACGCTAGAGAGCGGGTCGGTCTGCCGCCCCTGCCCGGCACTCCGAGCGGCTGAGGCGGCGGTTGAAGGCCAGCGCTCCGCTCACAAACACTCACCCAGCACTTTTCCTCACTTTCGCGGCGCCATGTTTGTTTCTGTCCACCTCGTCACGTGACTGCGACGTCGGCGGGGCCGCGCCGTCATCGATGCCTTCACGGACTGTCGGTGAACACAGATTCCTCACGTTCTTGTTCCTCGATTCCAGAATTTTTGTTAAAGTTGATTTATGACGATAAATGAATTAAAAATAAAAGAAAAAGAAGAAAATGTATATTAAAACGAGTGTCTGTTTGTCTGTTTGCGAGATAAAATACTTGATAAACTCTTAAACTTCCCTTTAAACCTGTAAAAATTAACTTTCATTTCTTGTTACCGGCTTCAGTTACTGGGCGTGGTACTTAAAGTTTTTATGATCGCCACCATCCTTCATTTCATCATGGATACGCGAAAAAACAGCAGAGACTATAGAGAATATTTTGTAAGGGGTGAACACTTAAAGCTGAGGGAGCTGGAATGGGCAGCTCGACATTCCAACCTGGATAAAAAAAGAAAAAGGTACCTGATCAAAAATAAAAAATACATCCCTCCGTACCCCCGGCCGGAGTTTCACGTGTCTCATGTGAAACACGACACAGAGAGAGGGTCACTGTGCTGGATCTGGAAGGATGGAGGCTTCAAGAATCCACACGGAGGCGTCAAGGACCCTGAAGAGCCGTCCCTGGTGTGGTGGAGTCTGGCTGTTGGACCAGAGGAGATCCGGTCAGCTGAGAGGAGGCTCCTGAAGAAGACCTTCCCAAACCAGACCAAGGAGCAGGCCCGGAGGCAGCAGAGCTTCCTGAGGAAGTTCGCCTCCTCACCAGCCTTCAGTGAGAAGTCCAGGTATGGATCGTACCGCTTCACCTTCAGGGTGGAGGAGGTGCTGGAGGCCTACAGCGAGCAGGTACGGACTCCTTCAGTTTAAATTTAAAACACTTACTAACATTGGATAATGCTGCTGCAGACACTGATGAGAGGCCCGCTGACTCATTACAAACTGAATTTTATTTATTCATAAGTGTTCAGTTCATCCAGCACCTACAGCCCGTCAAAACTCTGCTGACCACGTGCTTACTGTCACAGTGTAGTTCATTATTATTTCAGTTATTACAGTTTTTTAAATTTGATTTCGTTTTGACTTTTTTGTTTTAAATCATTTCAGTTTCATGAAGTCTCCAGTTCGGTTTGCTGGTCTCAGTTTAGTTTTTATAGTTTGAAAATGTTTCATTTTCATTTAGTTTTATTAGTTTCGGTCTCAGTTTTAGTCTTTAATACTCATTATTGTATTTATTGAAAACACCACAGAAGATGTAATTTATCTGCATACATATTCAAATATAAGGAGAAGCCTCATAAAAACATCCATCTGACCTGATCAGGCAGTTTGTGATTTTACCAGAGTATTAAATCACAAAACAAAAACATTTCCTTTGTAAATTTATTTTACTTTAGTTTTTCATGTTCATTAAATTTCCTTTCGTTAAGTTTCAGTTTGTTGTATATAAGGTCTATTTTTTGGTGTAGTTTTATTACCGTGTAATAACATCGGTGTAGAGGTGAGTCTTCTTTACATTTTGCTTCCAAGCAGCCAGACTTGATTGTGATATCTTAAGAGTTCTACAGATTTCCTTTCAGAGGTTTTATTTAGACATTGGCTGCTTTTTCACTCATTCTCAGTCTGGTCTTTGTACCTGACCCAAAAGCACCAAACACATGGGAGGAACCAGTGCTGCAAAGATTATAAATCTGTGACCAGCCTTTCACAAAACAGTCTGACACCAACAAAGAGCTCTAAGTTGAGAAATTGTCACATCTCTGCGTGGTGTGCAGCGTTCCCTCCACTGAAACCTGTTTATTTGTCTCCAGTTTTGCTTCGGTGCTCCGCCCGTCTTGCGAGTGTTCAAGACTTCCCTGTACAAACAGGAAGTGGTGTATACCGTGCTGGTCCACAGCCCACACGATAACGAGCGCTTCTCCGAGTACCCCGAGCTGCCGGATGACGACCCGAACGCCGTCTGTGCTTACAGACGAGAAGAAAACATCTTCATCTGGAGGCCAGAGGCCATGTGTGCAACACACTGGTAAGAAACACATAAAAATTTCCATGGAGTCCACCGAACCACACACTCACCACCAGTTTATTAGGTACACCTACTCAAACATCTAACATCTAATCGTGTGGCAGCAGCTCAGTGCATCTAGACATGTAGACATGATCAAAACGACCTGCTGAAGCTGAGCATCAGGATGGGAGGGGGAAGGTCTGACTCAGAGTGTGGCATGGCGGTTGGTGTTTCAGGAGCTGCTCATCTGCTGGGAGTTTCCCAGACAACCGTCCTCACACGACTACACGGTGCCATCTTCTGATTGGCTGCTTCCAGCAGGGTAACACGCCATGTCACACAGCTCAGATCATCTCAAACTGGTTTACTGAACACAAGTGTTTGTGTATGATGTCATGCCACTCCAAGTTTAAACACATTAAAAAATAGCTGCTCTCTGACTCAGAATCAGCTGATTTGTCTGTTATTTGTAAAATAACTTTATTATCGTTAATGAATCCCTGCAGAATCTAAGCAATCGAATAAACTTACTAACACACGTAGACTCACAGAGAGAAGATGATGGTGAAAGGAGGACCTAGTTCCTGTGCCACAGACAGTACACGGGTCCAGTTTTACTGAAACTGTGATGTAATTCAGAGTTAGTGAGAGACAAACACTGATGCTGAACAAAAACCAGGCCGTGACTTCAGGACACTCAGAGTGTCTTTACATGCAGCCGCACGAGCATCAGGTTCACCTTCAGCGCTGACCTGAGCAGCCTCAGTGAGGTGCAGTGATGGAGTTTAACCTCTGTGGGCTGATTCAGACGCTGCTTCCTCTCAGGTATCGGCTGAACTACAGATCTAAGGACAACCTGATGGAAGCCTGGGAGCTGGATCAATGGCCACAGTATTATGTTTGGGATCACGTCACCCTCGCCCTGCATGTGGAGAGCGGACAGGTACGTTCGCTCAGATCTTCACGTCGAGCATTGCTACAAGTCCAGCTGCACAGACGTGTTCATTTATCCTCTGTTTCTTTTTCAGGTGCTGAAGCTCGACTCCGATCGACTGAGACAGAACCTCAAGTTCTGTGAGCGAGACGATGTGACCATCGCACCGAAATTCTACTTTGATGATTCTGAGGAAGCTCAAAGTGTGATCGAAAGTCTGTGGCCCGAGTCGTCACTGGAGAAGAATTTTGCAGGTAATAAATCAATAAAACTCTCAGTTACAAACCTTAAAGTTATATGATAGAAACTCAACTCCACATAGTTAATAGTTTATTACATCAGGCAGCCTGTTTTTTTTCTGCTGGAACATTTTACCATTGGAGTCTATGGGGACTGAACCAGCCTCTAGTGGTCACTAGAGGAACTGCAGTTTTCGCTCCTCGAGCGTTGGCTTCCTCTTTCCTCCATCTCAGTTCCTCCTCTGCCTCTCTCCTTCTCACAGGTCTCTCTCTTTAGGGGAAGAAAACCCCACAGCAGTGTTAAAGAAGCCTGAAGACCCGGTGCATTTAACTTCTGCAAACTTTTACTTTTTCCTTTTTTAAAGAGACCAAACGTACACACTGCTGTGCAAAAAGCTTGAGGCACCTCGATAAGAAGCAAACTAGTGAGAGAGCTGCTTTTACCTTAAAGCTTTATTGATGCTATCAATGACAAGCCGCGCTGCTGAAGCATCAGCACCTCTGTGTGAGCGCACTGTCACACTAAAACATCAGCAACACTGGACCGTTTTCACTCTGTCCTGTCTGCAGGAGACCAGTCGGCAAATTTAAGATTAGATGACGATTTCAGAAAGTAAAACTAAATACAGTATTATTATTGTTACAACTGTTACTGTAGTTATTTTTATGGGTGCTGTGTGAAAGTTAGGGGTGCTTTAGGACCCCCATAAAGGGTCTAAACTCACCTGTGGGTGTGACCACCTTTATTCTCAGGAATCCTGAATTCATTCAGAGCTCTTCCTTGGATGTTTCTGTCATGTGATTGTTGGGTTTTCTCAGTATCACTGTGGGGTCTTTACCTTGCAGTGTGAAACACCTGGAGGTTACTGTTGTTGTGATTTGGTGCTAAAGAAATACAAAGATGATCTCACACTGCTTTGAAAATGCTGATGTTTCCTCTGAGGAGGCCGATCCACGACTGACAGTGTGTTTGGGATCATTGTCGTGCTGAAAACTGAAACTCTGGCCAATCAGATGCTTTCCAGACTGCTGGTAACAAAGTGTCTGAAGATACAATTTAAAACAGCTTCTTTGATTGGTCGTCTGTTACATGTAAACGCGACACTGGTTCATGTGGGTGGGGTTTCTCCACTTCTATGCTCCATCATGGTAGAGGTTATACACGTAACAGTGGAGGGGCGGAGACAGAAAAACTGCTTCACATGCTTCGCTTTTGCATTTTATTAGTTGATTTCAGATATGCGATTTCCTGTAATACCACAGATACATAATTATGTCCCTGTGGGTATGAACACGTATGATTATGTGTTTTTTGCAGCTTCTCATGTTCATGTGCTTGAATTTCACACAAATTTCTACCTTTTTTATACAATAAGACAATAAAGTTCTTTTGAATCTGAATCCTTGTATTTATTAAGAGAACAATGGTACAATTAATTATAAACACAAAGGTTAGTTTATTTATATTCCTAGAATAATATTGAAAAGCTCTGAGACATTAATCTATTTTGATTGACCGCACCTTGAGGTTGGACCTGTGGGCGGGGCTTACCACACATAGCTAAGAGCACTCAGCCTTCTCTGGCTCCTGGAAGGTGCTCATAATGGGGACTGGGTTGTGACTGGGAGGAACGATCTACCTGATCTCTGAGCTCTGGGGGTCGACGGTACCGGCAGAAGAAGCAGAGTGCAGCTCGAGCAGTAGTTGAAGCAAAAATCTGGGTGTGGGAGGAGTTTGGTGAAATTCTGAGAAACTGTCAGAAATGTTTTGGGGTTAACTGCTCTTCATTTTCACTGATTACCATCAGTCATTAGGTTGGTTT
Organism: Pelmatolapia mariae; assembly: GCF_036321145.2. Lineage (NCBI taxonomy): Eukaryota > Metazoa > Chordata > Actinopteri > Cichliformes > Cichlidae > Pelmatolapia > Pelmatolapia mariae. The sequence goes on along the minus strand of NC_086236.1, from coordinate 3,177,612 downwards.
AAAGAGAATCACGGATGCCAGCAGCAGCTGGGGCTCCATCAGTGAGGTCAGGTCTCTCCTACAGTCACATTGTCATTGTTGTAGTTTGAAATTTGTCTGCCCTCAGAGACCCCTGCTGGACAAGGAGTGCTTCAGATCAGAGAGAAGATCACAGACACACATACTGTGTGTCTGTGTCTGTGTTGGGCCAGTAATATGTGTAATACTATAAAAGCTGAGTTTGAGAATGAGTCAGAATTTGTGGGTTTATTGCTGATTTGAGTCAGAACTGCAGTTTAAACCTGGTGAGAAGAACAAAGAAAAGTAGAAATGAGCCTGAAAAACTCTTATCAGGGGATCTGCAGCTGCAGGTGAGGCGAGCTTGAAAAACTGTCAAGAAATGCAGCTGGTGGGAGAGGCAGTGTTTAACAAATAACAACCTTGAGATGGCGACAGGAAAGGCGGGTGGTTGAATGATGCTCCACCCAAGAGATCAATGCAAACATCCACCAGCCTCCAAAGCAGCACGATGAGAGATAAACGAACTCCATGAAACTCTGGACCTGTTCGGTGATTATTGTCACTGACTTTGGACTCGTTAACACAAGAGAAGAAGAATGAAATGAGGACGTCTTCTGTGCTCAGGGATTTTTTAAATGTGCCAACACAATAACTGATGTTGTGTTGTGTGTATCAAAGAGCCATGTAGGGGTCAGCAGAGGTGGGAAGTAATGAAGTACAAATACTTTGTTACTGTACTTAAGTAGAATTTTCAGGTATCTGTATGTAAGTATTTATTTTTTGGACTACTTTTTACTTTCTACTCCTTACATTATCAAAACTCGTCTCTTTAGGCTCAGCAGTATCATTTCTATCTCTTTTGTTAAAGTGGCGTTTTGCCAAAAAGCGATTTCTGTTATGTAAGCTGTTGTTGGCCTATAATATGTAAGATAAGATAAGATAACCTTTATTAGTCCCACACGTGGGAAATTTGTTTTGTCACAGCAGGAAGTGGACAGTGCAAAAGTTATGAAGCAAAATTAGAATAAAATAAGAATAAATACAGTACACAACTGTACAGAATAGAATAAAATAAAATACTATATACACTAGAATAAAAATAGAATACTATATACAGTAGAATAAAATAGAATAAAATATACAATAAGATAAAAATGCTATATACAACTGAGTAAAAATACAACGATGCCAGAAAAGATTATTGCACTTAGTGTTATTGCACATTTGTGGATGTGTGTGTTTGATCAGTTAAAGTCTTTGTTGTGGAGTCTGACAGCAGTGGGGAGGAAAGACCTGCGAAATCTCTCCGTCCCACACCGTGGGTGCCGCAGTCTCCCACTGAAGGAGATGCTCAGTGCTGTCACAGTCTCATGCATGGGGTGGGAGATGTTGTCCAGCAGGGATGACAGCTTAGCCACCATTCTCCTGTCACTCACCACCTCCACTGGGTCCAGAGGGCATCCTAGAACAGAGCTGGCCCTTCGGATCAGCCTGTTCAGTCTCTTCCTGTCCCAGCAGAGATGCTGCCGCCCCAGCAGACCACACCATAGAAGATGGCTGAGGCCACCACAGAGTCATAGAAGGTCTTCAGGAGTGGGCCCTCCACTCCAAACGACCTGAGTCTCCGCAGCAGGTACAGCCTGCTCTGCCCTTTCCTGTAGAGGGCGTCTGAGTTATGAGTCCAGTCCAGTTTGCTGTTCAGATGAACACCAAGGTACCTGTAGCTGTCCACAGTCTCAATGTCCATACCTTGGATGTTCAGTGGTTGCAGTGGAGGATGTTTGTGCCTGCGGAAGTCTACCACCAGCTCCTTGGTTTTACTGGCGTTGATCTGGAGGTAGTTCAGCTGGCACCAGTCCACAAAGTCCTGAGTCAGTCCTCTGTACTCCTTGTCGTCCCCATCAGTGATGAGGCCGACTATAGAGATTGAAAATGTGACGTCATTCAGGGGTAAAACCGCAAAGGATTCTGGGAAGTAGTGGCAAGAGGTACTAGCAGGCACAGGCTTTCAATTGAAATCAGTTACACAGCGATAAAAAGAAACAAAAAATGTCAAGAAGCTGTTGTATTATTAACTGCACAAGCCGGGCGAACGACAGCCGCATGAAGTCGACGGGAAATGCGATTGCTTTTTATCGGATTCTGGCGTGGAAGAGAAATTGTCCAAGCCATGTCTCCGAAGTCACGAAGAGGCGACGGATGGCCTGGATTGCCGCTATCAGAAGACCTAATATAACGTTCGAAAACACTCCACCTCACATGTTAGTCTGCTCCAAGCAGCAAAACACTTTCCACAAAGGTAAGTGTTTTGTGGTAGTTAATACGTCTTAATTGGCGCTGAACAGAAATCATCGCGCTATGCTCCTTTGTTTATTGTGGCTGTGTGTAATGTTTGCTGTCTTTTGTAGGCAAACCAGCCTACGAAATGCTGGAATGCGATCCAGACTGGGCATATAATATATTATATATAATAATTGCCATGTACGATTACAGCATACAATATTATTGTCACTGCTACATTTCTGTAATGCGTACCAGAAATTCTTTTCACTACTAATTAATTACCGTTGAGCTCAAAGGTCCTATTAATAAACGGTTAACGAATGTGTATTTATGAAGACAATTTGTGAGACTGGTAAACTTACCTTTGTTTGTACGATGGTCTTTCGTTCTACACGGTGCATTTCAAGGTCCTGTACCCATCCGTCGGTAAACTGTACCTGGGCTTGTTGCAGTGACCTGAAGTTACTAAAAACTTCATGAGTGTATGCACTCACTCCAAGAACCGCATAATTATAAATCTGAGCGTGGTGAAAGTTGGGCAGCACGCTGACGTCTTTTGTCCACTCTGTGTGCTCGTAAGGGTCTGACCCTTTCACTCCTTTGATTTTTTCCTCGTACCTTTTCTTTGCCTTTTCGTGGAGTCTGTCTTTGTACGGTCCGGCATTGTTCTCCTTCGTTTTGTACATTCCTTTTTTGGTGAGGAAAGAAAAAGCAAGACGGTATTGGAACCGGAGAATAAACGTTTTGCGGTGCTGCAAATGCTTGCATTTAATGCGGTACTTTGAATGTTTTGCCACTACCTCCCGGCATGCAATGCGCGAAAGTCACGTGGTCTGTCAATCTCTATAGCAGAGTCATCAGAGAACTTCTGCAGGAAGCACTGGGTGGAGTTGTGGGAGAAGTCTGCAGTGTAGATGGTGAAGAGGAACGGAGCCAGAACCGTTCCCTGTGGGGCCCCCGTACTGCAGACGACCCTGTCCGACACACAGCCCTGAGTCCTCACATACTGTGGTCGGTCGGTGAGGTAGTCCAAAATCCAGGTAGTGAGGTGATGGTCCACTCCAGAGTTCTCCAGCTTGTCCTTCAGGACTGTGGGAAGAATGGTGTTGAAGGCACTGGAGAAATCAAAGAACATGATTCTCACAGTGCTCCCAGTGGTCTCCAGGTGAGCGAGGGAACGATGTAGGAGGTGAATGACGGCATCATCCGCTCCAATGCCAGGCTGGTAGGCAAACTGAAGTGGGTCCAGTGATGAGCTCACAAGGCACCGAAGCTGAGCCAGGACCAGCCGCTCCAGGGTCTTCATCAGGTGGGATGTCAGAGCCACCGGCCTGTAGCTGTTGAGGTCCTTGGGGCGTGAAGTCTTTGGCACTGGTACAACACAGGAGGTTTTCCAGAGCTGTGGGACTCTTCCCAGCCTCAGGCTCAGGTTGAAGAGGTGCTCCATCACCCCACACAGTTGGTCCACGCAGGACCTGACGACCCTCGAACTGATGCCATCTGGACCCGCTGCCTTCTTGCCATTAATCCTCCTCAGTTCCCTCCTAACCTGGGTGGTTGAGAGAGTCAGGTTGGAGCCTTGTGTTGATTGTGTATTGGATGCTGTTGTTGGGGGTGGGGAGGAGTGAGCAGGGTGAATAGAGAAGGTGTGAAGTGTCTGAGGTGTCAGAGGTGGAACAGCAGCAGTGGGGGTGGGTGAGTCTGCAGCCGATGTTGGAGACTGCCTCATGGCTGAATCAAATCTGTTGAAGAAATGATTCAGTTCATTTGCCCACCTCACATCCACCACGGGCAGAGAGTTCTGATGTTTGTGGCCTGAGATGGTTCTGAGGCCTCTCCAGACTTCACCAACGTTGTTTTGCTGAAGCTGGTTCTCCATCTTCTGCCTGTAGCTGTCCTTCCCATTCCTTATCAGTCCCCTCAACTCTCTCTGCACCCTTTTCAACTCCTCTTTGTCTTTGGATTTGAAGGCCCTCCTCTTCTGCTTGAGGACGGCTTTAATTTCTGGGGTAATCCAAGGTTTGTTGTTGGAGAAACACCGTACAGTCCTGGTAGGTACGGTGTTATCCACACAGAAATTAATATAGTCAGTAATGCATGTAGTAAGGCTGTCGATGTCCTCTCGATGTGAACTATATCTCAGATGTATCCCTCAAGAATAATATAAAATCATCTTGAGACACAAACGACATTCAGATCACAAGAAACTGGAATCAAACGGACTTTTATGTGTTCTTTATCTTTAGGTACAATGACGCAGTTTATTGGCACTGGGAGCAGTGCAGGTGTATGTGGTATCAGCTTCGAGCGGGGGCTACAGAAGAAGAATGAAGGGAGAAATGTTTCTATCAGCTCAACAAACATCAGCAAACACACAAACTGTTTGTGTGCAGTTTGTCTCACAGTGTGTTGCAGCTAAAGGTCCAGCTGCTGTATTTCACAGAGAGACAAAAGAAAGAGAGCTAACTTCACTCAGAGATGGAGAAAGATAAGAAACACAACAGGTCTGCGCTCCACTGTTGAGAGTTGTGGACCCAAATGCAGACAAATCATGTGTGGAAATGGAACTGGATATTAACAAAAAGCGAGGCGTTTAGTAAGGCTGGTGAAACAATACAAAACTAATCAATCATCTAAACTGGGAAAGCTAACATAAAGCAAACAACCATTAAAACCTGGACACAAGGAACCAAAACCACGGAGAGACACGGGGAGGTTAACAGGCTAACCAAGGTGACGAGGGAAGGAAAACACAGCTGGGACAAATGAATATAACGACAGGACCGGAGGAAGCAATCTGAACACACTGAATATAGGACGCAAGATTTTCAAAATAAAACAGGAAATACTGAGATGCAGACCCAAGACACACGGGCTCGACATAACATCAGGGAACTAGAAATGGGAGATGGGGCTCCTAACTAAGAATCAATACAGAGAACACAACGGCTCGACAGATAGACTGACACAAGGGGAAACGTAACCAAGAGGAGACGAGACAAAGAGGGAGACAGAGCGAGTGTGACAGGAGGGGAGACAAAGACATCACAACATGACACGGGGACTGGGAGGAAGGAACACTCAGGGAAATGAGCAGCGGTGGTTTTTGATATGGGCGACATGGGCGGTTGCTGCCCCGACATCATGCCCGGGTATTTTGGGGATTGCATAGGCACCGATCGGTTTCTATTGCCCATTTGCAAGGAGTAAGAGAGCCCTTATTTTACAAGGTGCACCTAATGCTTGCTGCACAGGGAGGAGAGGGGCGGGGCAGCGGGGGATTCTCTGGTTGGCTGGAGCGGCATCTAATAACCAGCTTGCAAAATAAAAAAATAAAAAATGAAATGTCTCTGTCAACGCCTGCTTGCTGCTGCTCACACACAACCTGTCGAAATGGGAGGAGGCGTGCTGCTTCCAAATAGCTGCATACAAGCCCATTATGTATTAATTATTTTTCCTGGGTTGTGTGAAATCGCAGAAAAAAATTCCTATACAAACTGAATCTGTGCACTAAGGTTGTTGTGGGGTTGGGTGTTGCTGGAGTGCAAAATTACTGATGGAAGATGGACAAGAAAAGGTCAAAGCCATCAGGTCCTCAGTTTAGAACAAAAGAGAAAAGAAGAGGAGAAACGAGCAAAAGATACAGGTAAGCAGATGTGTCTTTGAATGATGGCAGGAATTATGTATCCTGAAACAAGATAACATTCATTAGTAGGGATTGGGAAAACTTCTGTTTAGCTTTGTCAGCCACTTATTGAATCTTGTGTTGTTCAGCATAATATTAATTACCCATTAATTGGACGAGCTGTATTGTTGTTTTGTCTGCTATTCTCAATGTAGGAGGAACTATAATGACTGTTAGCCACTTGCATACTCTCTCTCTCTCTCTCTCTCTCTCTCTCTCTCTCTCTCCCTCTCTCTCTCTCACACACACACACACATTCATAAATTCAGCATGGTTCAGTATGGTCTGTGTGTGAGTGTGGGGCGTGGGCGGGGGGAGGGGGGGCAGGGGGAGTGTTCGCCCAGGGCACCAAACAGGCCAGGACCGCCCCTGGGTAAAATTGTCCTTCAATGAGCAACTTTTTTACTTTCTTACTTACATTTCGGATCTTGTACTTTTTCACTTTCACTTGAGTAAAAAAGTTGCTTCAGTACTTTAACTTTTACTGGAGTATTTTTTAACACAGGTGTCTGTATGTCGTTAGAGAGTCTCGTCGGTTATGCGCAGGATGATCTGCGGACGGAAAGAAAACACACAGTCAGCTGATTTCCGTTTGGAGGAGGCGGAGGGAGTAAAAAGGTGGAGCTGTTCACAGATGTTGAGGAGAGGAGACGCGGACAGTACTTTTGGTTTTACTGCATGAAAGGAGCAGAGCGCAGGTAAGATAACAGTGATAATACTAAAGGAAAGCTTTGTTTGTATCGTGGGGATGGGGATCGTGTTGGTGTGTAGCCTCAGGTTTACACTGTTAACTGGTAATAATTTGTTTGTAACAATGACTTTCTGGTGTGTAATTAAACAACATTCATTACTTTGACGATGAGCTACGAGATCACATGTAATGAAAGGCCTGTTGGGATGAACTTGTAATAAAAATACATGTTTGGACTCAGTGAGCAGAGAGCTCCGAGTCATCTCAGCAAAACTTTATTATTTATTTTTCACTACTTGCTCTTTCTGTGCGTACGGCTCAATCACGTGTTCGGTACACTGAGTGACGTTCATCAGCCAGTTCGGACTTTACAGCAGTTTCGACATCGTGGTACTGAAGACACCTCTGCCCAGCGTCCTGCTCGCAACAGTTCAGTCTCTGGACGAACTGCGTGTTAAACAGGACATCAGGAACTTCTTTGGCGTTGACAGAGACATGGCTGGAGCCCAGCGTCCCCGACTGTACCGGGGGGACAGAACGAAGGACTCGGGCAAGAAAAGGGGAGGAGGTGTGTGCTTCATGGTTAAGTCTTTGTGGGCTATGGATGTGTGTATCTTAAAAACGCACTGCTCTCAGACACTGCAGCTGCTGACCTTCAGTTCAGTTCTCCTTCAGCTGTTTACATCCCCCCACGTGGTGATAAAGCTACGGCTATGGACGACCTGTATGACGTCATTAGAGGACTTGATTACAAAAATCCTGAAGCTGCCTTTATTGTGTTGGGAGACTTTAACAAGAAGAAACTTCCCTACAAGAGGTGATCAAACACTGGATCACTGCTACACTCCATTCAAGGACCGCTACAAACCCCTCCCCCGTCTAGCTTTTGGCAGTGCAGAGCATTGTTCCACACTGCTGCTGCCTGCATACAGACAAAGGCTTAAACAGGACAAAACAGTTTCCAGGGTCATTTACAAATGGGACAGTGAGGCTGAGGGGGTCTTACAGGCCTGCTTTGAGACAACTGACTGGCAGATATTTGAGAATGCAGCTGATCGCAACATCAGTAAATTCATAGACTCAGTTATAGGCTATACTGGAAATAAGCATGCAGCGTTCAGTCCACCGTGTCTCTTGCAGATGAGCTCAACAACTTCTGCGCTCATTTTGATGCAGAAAACATAAAGCAAGTCCTTTTTCCTCAGGCAGGCAGTGAGGCTGTAACCTTAATACTCGAAATAGAAGATGTGAGATGGTCTTTCAAAAAGGTCAATCCAAAACTTGCCTCGAAGCTCGTCGACCTTGGGCTGGGAATGTCTATCCGCAGATGGATTCTGAACTGTGGGTGGTGAGAGTTGGTAAGCACAACTCCTCATCACTTATTTTAAACACAGGGTCGTGTGCTTAACCCCCTCCTGTGTTCCCTGTTCACACACGACTGTGTTGCTAAACGTAGGTCCAACACCATTATCAAGTTTGTGGATGACAAAACCATCATAGGCCTCATCACAGACAACGATGAGACGGCCTGTAGTGGAGGTGATGGCGCTGTACATGTGGTGTCTGGATAATAACCTGTCTCTCAATGTCAGCAAAACAAAGGAAATGATAGTGGACTACTGGAAACAACCAGTCGGGGAACACCAGCCCATCCACATCAACCGTGTCAAGGTCCAAAGGGTCAACAACTTCAAATTCCTTGGAGTAAATGTCACCGAGGATTTCTCCTGGACCGGACGCTGCAATCATGAAAGCTCATCAGCGACTCTACTTCCTGAGGAGGCTGAAGAAGTTTGTCATGAACGCCAACATCACCTCAAATCTCTACAGGTGTGCGATCGAGAGTTTGCTGACGAGCTGCTTTACAGTTTGGTACAGAAGCTGCTCTGCCAGCAGCCGCAAATCACTACAGAGGGTGGTGAAAGCAGCAGAGCAGATCACTGGGATGAGGCTTCCTGCCATTCAGGTCATTTATCTGTTGCGATGCCTCCGTAAAGCACAAAGCATCATCAAGGACCACAGCCACCCAGCACATCAGCTGTTCTCCTTGTTACCATCTGGCAGACGTTACAGGAGTCTGTCTGCTCGGACTACAAGACTTAAAAACTGTTTTTACCATCAAGCCATTCGACACCTCAACTACAACATCTGAAATCACACACACACACACACACACACACACACACGTCTGGTTTGCTATCTTCGTGGGGACATCCCATTGACATAATGCTTTCCCTAGCCCCTTACCCTAACCCTAACCATTAAAAATGAATGCCTAACCCTAACCCTTACCCTAAACCTAACCATAACCTAATTGTAACCCTGACAGTAAAACCGCATTTTGAGTGTGAAAATTGCTTTCAACCCCAAGGGGACCTGGATTTTGGTCCCCACGGTGCAGAAAGTCCCCACCAGGATAGTAAAAGTCAGATTTTGGTCCCCACCAGGATAGTACGAACCCGTACACACACACACACACACACACACACACCACACTTCATTTCTTGTCATACTGTCTGTGTTTCCAGCTTTATCAAAGAGGAAATCTTCAGCCTAATCATCAAATTTAGAAAGAGCGTCTGCCTCCTGGATCCAACTACTACAAAGCTTTCAGGCTCCTGTAAGTGAGTTCCTATAATTAGTAATCACCCCTGGGTGCTTTAAGAAATCTTATCCAGTGACTCACACCCAGTGCTGACCATGCTGATTACAATAACAGTGTGTTATTGTGTGTGTGTTCAAAGATTAAGTTTTATTTCCAGATAACCAGCCGATGACACTGCCTGACATATACTGAGCTGTCAGAGCTGCTGTCCACATCAGCAGAGAGTGACACTGACAGTCTGGACGGTCTTTTTGATCGACATCATCCAAATCGGATCATGCAGAGACAAGGAAACATCACAGAACAAAAACATTATAAAGCGAGGCATTTAAAGCTGAATGATTTGAAACTGGAAGCTCAAGATACTCATTTGTACAAGAAGTACCTCTACAAAGACGACATCCCTCCGTACCCCGGACCTGGAGAGGTTTCACTTGAGTTTCATGTGTCTCGGCTGAAACACGACACATACAGATTAGAAGAGATCAAGAATGACGGAGGCTTCAAGGATCCAAACAGCGGCTCAAAGGATCCAGACAGACTGTCCCTGGTGTGGTGGAGTCTGGCTGTGTCACCAGAGGAGATCCGGTCAGCTGAGAGGAGGATCCTGGAGGAGGCCTTCCCAAACTTGACTGAGAAGCAGGCCCGGCGGAAGCAGGGCTTCCTGGTGGACTTTGCCTCCTCTCCAGCCTTCAGTGAGAAGTCCAGGTATGGATCGTACCGCTTCACCTTCACGGTGGAGGAGGTGCTGGAGGCCTACAGCAAGCAGGTACGGACTCCTTCAGTTTAAGTAAACATTAATTAGCTCAAGGAAGTTTTATTTTTTAAACTTTTTTAAACTTGATTTTGTCAGTGTAGCACATCAGACTGAAAAAGCTCCCTGACTACTTCATGTAATCAATGATTTTCTGTTTCTAGCTGGTCAGCTTCACCTCAGTGGAACATTTTGTGTATTATGTGTTTGACTGAGACGTCTGTACAACGTCCCGGCTCACTGATGAAGTCCAGTGTAGTTGGTGTGAGTCTCTCATCAAAACATGTTTTTTTTTCCAGTTTTGCTTCGGCCGCCCGCCCGTCATGCGTGTTCTCAGGACTTCACTGTACAGACAGGAAGTGATGTATGCTGTGCTGGTCCACAGCTCAGCCAATGACGAGCTCTTCTCTGAGTATCCCATCCTGAATGACCCTCCGAACACCGTCTGTGCTTACAGGGACGGACGCTTCACCTGGAGGCCCGAGGCCATGTGTGAGACACACAAGTAAGAAACAGATGTTACAATACACACACACACACACAAACACACACTCAGAAAATAAGCTGGTTTTTTTATATTTACTGAAGTCAGACAACATTTGGTGGATGTTCCTGATGCTTTAACGACTGTGAGCTGATTCAGACGCTGCTTCCTCTCAGATATGTGCTTTTACAAAGACGTGACAAAAACCTGATGGAAGCTTGGGGGCCGATTCAGGATCCACAGTTTTATGTTTGGGACCACGTCGCCATCGCCCTGCATGTGGAGGGTGGGCAGGTACCTCACTGCTCCACCTCCTCACACACCTGCAGAAACATCAGGAACATTATTGTGTTTAATCATCTTAAAGCTGGAGGAAGCTTTTTGATTCTTGTCTTTCTGAGTTTTTGGTCTTTGTGTGTTTCTGCCAGAGTTGGTGTGTTTGGAGGTTTGATGAATAAATGAACATGTTTACTGTAAATAAATGTTTCAGTTGTGTTTGAGTTTCATTTTGTAGGTTTTTTGTGTAAAACTGTTGCTCGTCTTTTTCTCTCTGTTCATTTTCTTTTCCAGGTGCTGAAGTTTGATTCTGATGATCTGAGAAAGAACCTCACGTTTTGTTGGCCTGATGATGTGACAGTCACACCTAAATCTGACTTTCAACATTACGAGGATGCTCAAAACCTGGTCGCTCGTTTGTGGCCACTGAAGAAGGAGGTTTCACTCCAGCAGAGAATCAGAGGTAATAAATCAATAATCAATAACAGGCTGAGTTCCTGCTTCACCTCCTGACACAGCCGATGAGCTGTGAGCTGTAAACGTCACCTGATTAACCTTCTTCATCAACAGGCTCTACAGAGTGAGGCTGTCTGTGGGGTTTCTCCACCTTTATTCTCCTTTTTCTGAGCGACTGCAGCATCACCGGTAGAGTTTTGCAAAAATAGCCAATAGTTACAAAAAATGTGCTCAAGCCATCAGAAAAAACTGTAAGCACATTTTTTGTAACTATTGACTATTTTCGCAAAACTCTACACACAAATAAGAAAACCCTTCATCAAATCAGCAGAACATTGTAGTTTTCTTGTAAAAGCGAATAACTCTTGCTTAACTCTCCAAACCTTTGTAAAAATGGTATTTTTGTATCAAACAGTTAACACAAGCCATCACATTAATAAGTACACAATGCACCAACTACACACTGATGGTATGAGTAAAAAACACATCTGGCTTTTGCTTTCTCTGTGCACAAGGTAGGCCATGTCAGTTTGAGCTCATACTTTTGTCACAGGTCTGTAAACATAGAGAGGTTCAAACTTCAAGTACAGGTGTTTATTCACACAAGTCAAAACAAAATATTAATTTCTCTGAGGAAAAAAAAGAAATCAGTCTACATCATGTCGTCTCTCTGAGTCCGGCCACAAAGTTTCGTCTACATCACATGCAGTGTCCTCTAGTCCAAGGCACCGGGGAAAATATCTTCTGGAATGGCGTATCCAGGCCTGACATGATGCCTGGTCAGTATCCCCACATGTCTCCTCCATTGCTTGTAAAAGGGCTATGTGTTGATTGGGATGACGGTCATAGACCTTCCAGCGCCAGGCAGAGAAGAACTCTTCAATTGGATTCAAGAATGGAGAGTATGGGGGGAGGTTGGGTACAGTGAAGAGTGGGTGATCTGTAAACCAGTTGCGGACCAAAGCAGCCCTATGGAAACTAACATTGTCCCATATGATGACGTATCTGGTCTGCTCTGGTCTCTGAACATTAGTCAGCATGTCATGTCAGGTGTCCAGGAATGTAATAATGTGTGCAGTGTTATCGGGCCCAGGGTTGCATGATGGTGAACAACAACATTTTGACTTATAGCTGCACACATAGTTATGTTATCACCACGTTGTCCTGGGACACTGATTATGGCACGGTGTCCAATAATGTTCCTGCTACGTCTCCTTGTCTTAGTGAGGTGAAAACCAGCCTCATGCTCCATAGCATCTGCCTCTAGCTCCATCGCTCTCTAGACAAGACAAAACAAATGCAGCACAGCAGGCACATGCACAGCACTACAGTATGTACTTCCAGATTCAGTACCAATGATACTATAGCTTACCTGCACATAGTCATATCGCAGCTGTTTTACACGTTCACTGTTTCTTTCCAAAGGTGCTCTGTAGATTAGTTTCATTCGGATTCTGTTGCGGGCAAGTACACCACCTAATACAGAAATGCTCACATTTTGTATGTTTTGGAAGGTGGTGTCATCCTCAATTATGTGCTGCGGAATTTCGCGTAGTCTTATGGAATTATTTGCAATCACCATATTGACTATATGGGTTTCTTGATCTGCAGTGAATATTCTTCCTCTGCCTCCAGCATCTGGTCGTCTAGCAATTCTGTACAGTAACAATTTCAGTGTTTTTACATCTATGGTATTGTTGTGTTCCTCATTAGCACACGGCAGTGCTACAAGTCTTAGTGCAAAGTGACTGTACGAACCGATTCTCATTTCTAAATGTCCTTATGATGCTTGCTACAGTGCAGCGGCTCAAGTTAGGCTGAACCCGTTGGCCAGCTTCCCTCAGGGTCACTCCATGGTTGATTACATGGTCCACTATTGTAGCTCTGATGTCATCAGTAATTCTATTTCTTACTCTTATTACCCTTCCTCTTCCCCCTCCTCGTCCTCCTCTTGCTCCTCCTTGTCCTCTTCCTCTAACTTCACCTCCTTGTCCTTGTCGTCCTCTTCGTCCTACTTCTTCACCTCCACGTCCTCTTCCTCGGCCTCCTCTAATTCTCACTCTTCTCACTCTTCCTGCTCCCTCCATTGTACTCCACACAGACAGCTTACCTGTATTATAGTGCTTAGGCTGATTGCAAAGTGAACTAATTATCTAAAACAGTTTTCACATGTGACAGTGTGCCAGACAGTTGGCAAAATAGTGTAAATAATGGCCATAAATGTGTATAGTTTTGCTAGGAGTGTGTTGATCGTTTGGAAATTGAGTGTAAAGCAGTGAGTTGTGTTTACAGTTCCGCAAAAAGAGTGCTGTGCAGTGGATTGTAGCTACAGGTTTGCAAAGTGTGTGTTACAGAATGGCAAACTGAGTGAAAAGCAGTGTTTGTGCTTTTAGTTTTGCAAACGCAGTGAGTGGTTTTGCTATAAGTATTAATAGTTTTAGAAATTGTGTTATAAGAATCACAGTTAGGGTTTATGCATTCAGAAAAGACTGTAAAATGAAAATAAATCTGTAACCTGAAAGGGAACCCAGAGGAAACTGTTCCCAATCTTTCATTTAAACCATCATTTATTTCAAAAATAATTATAAAACAAAAAACGTTCCTCCTTCACACCGTCTTTTTCACTGGAGCTAAGGAGCTGAGCTACTACTGAAAAACAACCTTACACTGAACTACAACCAAAATAACTGAATGCAAATATGAGGAAACCAACACAAAAATACTTCTAAAAAGGCACAAAGCTGCAAAAACTACAGTAACATAAGACTCAAACAGAAACATTAAGGAACAGAAATTGAAAGTGCAAAACTCCTGATCTGTCCAGGATCATGATAATCTGTTAGGTCAGTGTTTCCTGACAGCACATGTTTAATGTTGCTGACTGCAGATTTCATTCATCTCACAGGCTCCTACATCTGCTTGAATGTGCTTTTAAGACCAGGCAAACGATCAATATCAGATGACCTGATTGTTGTGACGTAAAGGAAGCTTTTAAAAACCGTGACAGAGCTTTGCTGCAGAAACACAGAGCTCTGCCAACGAGACGGGCTGAAAGAAGTCACGGAGCTGAGAGGAAAGCGGTCTGCAGCAGAACATCAGCAGAGACAAAGATTATCTGTAAAAGACGAACATGGACAGCAATCCTGCTCCACCCTGTGAGTAATTTATAACTTTTATTGTTGTATAAGAAATCTCAGGTTCATATAAAGTTTTAATAAGGAGAATATGAGGTTTTGTATTCATTCCATTGATGAATTCATTGTTTTCAGGCAAGTGATTTCTCTTTGTGAATGTGTGAATGTGTTTGTGTGTGTGGTGCTAAAACTGGTCTCTCTCATTCTGTTCTATATTTATTTGACCTCTGCTTTCCTGTTACAGCCAAATGTGCTGTAACACAAAAACTGAAAAGCTTTTGTGACAACAAAGCATAAAATCCAACAGGTAATTAAAGCTGCAAGCAGCGTTATGAGGGCCCTCGCACCCCCCGCACGTCAAGCCACGCCCAACACCTAAAACCAGCAAGTCTGATCTGATGTCACATTGATGGAATTCATGCATTTAACCACCAGCTAACATTTCATCTCATTCAGTCATGATTATAGTCCTCCCACTAGGTGGCGCTCTAACCATTACTGACAAATGGCATAACAAACATTTCCGAGCTCGAGTCTCATCATAACTGCGACCTTTGGGAGAGATTGGACATTGTATTTTTGAGTGACAGCAGATTACTGCTTTTCCGCGAGTGATTTAAACTCCACGTGCCGCCATGACCACCCCGTTTCCCTGAACGTAAAAAGCTTCGCAATTTAACATCACAAAGGTCTTTAGATTCAACACCCTGGAGATCGCGTCAATCTGCTGAAATCCCTTGGAGGAGTTCGTCAAAGAACGGTGCCTGAAAAGAGGTGAAAATGTCGCCAAAATTACACATTAATTTTAAAATGGCTGACTTCCTGTTGGATTTGGGATATTGCTCCAAGAGACTTTTTTGTACAACTTGATATCTCCCATAAGCTTACCGGGTTTCAGACTCATAGATAAAACACAGAGCAGGGGCTGTTGTTTTGAAATTTTGTAGGGGGCGCTGAGGAGCCATGTTGCGGTATTCAATGAAAATGGTAACATAACAAGAAAGCGCTCATCACATTGGAGGTGTGGCCCAAATTTCAAGACATTTTAAACTTTCAAAGCCCCTCAAAAGCCACTTCATTGTTCATGGTGAACTGCGTTGCCACCAGGGTGCGCCGTTCAGTTCAAAGTCACAATTTCCTCACTGAAGCATCGTGAGGGACTGATGGTGATATTCACCGCTTTTGAAGTGGTCACGATGAACCCGTGAAAATCAGTACAACAAAGTGAAAGTCATGACATTTCCTGTTGCCACTAGGTGGCGCTCTACGTATTCCTGACAATGGGCACATCAATCTGTTCAGGGCGGGTCTGATATCATCCCTGTAAAGTCTGGTACTGATCAGATAGGATTTCATTGAGTTACACTAATTTCTTTCTTCATGGCGAGACATCAATGTTCGCCATGCTGCAGGGGTCACACCCTCTGACGAAAACTCACAATTTTCACTGTAACCCAAGACCAACTCCTTAAGGCTTTCCTGGAGAAATTTCAGGCTTCAGATGTCAACCATAACAAAACTGTACACCAAAGTGTAAAAAATGACATTTCCTGTTCCCACTAGGTGGCGCTGTCCCTGGTGTCAAATATGGCAGTTGAAATATGTTCAGGGGTGGAGCCTTATCATATGTGCGCTCGTTGGTCCACGTCGGACCATGTATGAGGGAATGAGAGACAATAAGATATTCATGGCGAATCATCGAAATTCGCCGTGGCGCCACGGCCTCACCGTATCGCGAAAACTCAAAAGCTCCGCAATTTAACATGTCCCAGGTGTGTAGTTGACACTGACCAAAGATGAAGCTTATACATCCAAATCCCAAGGAGGAGTTCGAAAAAGTTCGAGGCATGGAAATGGCAAAATTAGAGCCAAAATGTCACTTTCACGTCCAAATGGCGGACTTCCTGTTGGGTTTGGGTCAATGGTCCCACAGACTTTTTTGTTCGTCTTGGCATGATACACATGTGTTCCAAATTTCATACATGTAGCTCAAACGATGTGTTCGTAGTGCTGCATTTAACAAGGCATAGGTGGCGCTCTAGAGCCATTTCCCAGTGCTCATATGTGAAACCATTAAAATACAAAATTTTTCACCAGACCTGACATGTGTGCAAAATTTCATGAGTTTTTGAGCATGTTAAAGCCCCCAAAAAGGCAATTCATTTCAATGAAAAATAATAATAATTAAAGCTGCAAGCAGCGATATGAGGGCCCTCGCACCCCAGCACGTCGAGCCCAGCCCAACACCTAAAACCAGCGCTTCCGATCTGATGTCACATTGATGGAATTCATGCATTTAACCACCAGCTAAAATTTAATCTCATTCAACCATTATTATAGTCATCCCACTAGGTGGCGCTCTAACCATTACTGACAAATGGCATAACAAACATTTCCGTGCTCGAGTCTCATCAAGCTTGCGACCTTTGGGAGAGATTGGACATTGTGTTTTTGAGTGACAGCAGATTACTGCTTTTTGGAGAGTGATTGAAACTCCACGTGCCGCCACGACCACCCCGTTTCCCTGAACGTAAAAAGCTTCGCAATTTAGCATCACAAAGGTCTTTAGATTCCACACACAGGAGATCGTGTCAATCTGATGAAATCCCTTGGAGGAGTTCGTCAAAGAACAGTGCCTGAAAGGAGGGGAAAATGTCGCCAAAATTACACATTCATTTTAAAATGGCTGACTTCCTGTGTGATTTGGGATATTGCTCCAAGAGACTTTTTTGTACATCTTGATATCTTACATAAGCTTGCCAGATTTCAGACTTATAGATAAAACACAGAGCAGGGGCTGATGTTTTGAAATTTTGTAGGGGGCGCTGTGGAGCCATTTTGCGCTATTCAATGAAAATGATCCTGTAACAAGATAGCGCTCGTCACATTGGAGGTGTGCGCCCAATTTCAAGACTTTTTAAACTTTCCAAGCCCCTCAAAAGCCACTTCATTGTTCATGGTGATCTGCGTTGCCACCAGGGTGCGCCGTTCAGTTTAAAGTCACAATTTTCTCACTGAAGCATCATGAGGGACTGATGGTGATATTCACCGCTTTTGAAGTGGCCACGATGAACCTGTGAAAATCAGTGCAACAAAATATAAGACATGACATTTCCTGTTGCCACTAGGTGGCGCTCTGCGTATTCCTGACAATGGGCACATCAATCTGTTCAGGGTGGGTCTGACATCATCCCTGTAAAGTCTGGTACTGATCAGACTGGATTTCATTGAGTTATACTAATTTGTTTCTTCATGGCGAGACATCAATGTTCGCCATGCTGCTGGGGTCACACCCTTCAGCGAAAACTCACAGTTTTCACTGTAACCCAAGACCAACTCCTTAAGGCTTTCCTGGAGAAATTTCAGGCTGCAGATATCACCCATAACAATACTGTACCCCAAAGTGTAAAACATGACATTTCCTGTTCCCACTAGGTGGCGCTGTCCCTGGTGTCAAATATGGCAGTTGAAATATGTTCAGGGGTGGAGCCTTATCGTATGTGTGCTCTTTGGTCCAGGTTGGACCATGTATGACAAAATGAGAGGCAATAAGATTTTCATGGCAAGTCATCGAAATTCGCCATGGCGCCACGGCCTCACCGTATCCCGAAAACTCAAAAGCTCCGCAATTTAACATGGCCCAGGTGTGTAGTTGAGACTGTCCAAATATGAAGCTTATGCAATCAAATCCCAAGGAGGAGTTCGAAAAAGTTCGAGGCATGGAAATGGCAAAATTAGAGCCAAAATGTCACGTTCACTTCCAAATGGCGGACTTCCTGTTGGGTTTAGGACATGGCCATAATAGACTTTTTTGTGCGTCTCCTAACGTTAGATATGTGTGCCAACTTTCATACATGCAAGTCATACCCATCTCGGGGGCTCGCGTTTTTCATTTTTCTAGGTGGCGCTACTGAGCTAATTTTCCCTGGACATGTCTACGGACATTAAAATACGTAAATTTTCACCAGACCTGACGCGTGTGCAAAATTTCATGAGTTTTTGAGCATGTTTAGGCCCTCAAAAGGCCGATTCATTTGCCGTAATAATAATAATAATAATAATTAAAGCTGCAAGCAGCGATATGAGGGCCCTCGCACCCCAGCATGTCGAGCCAAGCCCAACATCTAAAAACCAGCGCTTCAGATCTGATGTCACATTGATGGAATTCATGCATTTATCCACCAGCTTAAATTTTATGTCATTCAACTATTATTATAGTCATCCCACTAGGTGGCGCTCTAACCATTACTGACAAATGGCATAATAAACATTTCCGAGCTCGAGTCTCATCACACCTGCCATCTTTGGGAGAGATTGGACATTTTGTTTTGGAGTGACAGCATATTACTGCTTTTTGGCGAGGGATTGAAACTCCACGTGCCGCCATGACCACCCCGTTTCCCTGAACGTAAAAAGCTTCGCAATTTAACATCACAAAGGTCTTTAGATTCAACACACTGGAGATTGGGTCAATATGATGAAATCCCTTGGAGGAGTTCGTCAAAGAACAGTGCCTGAAAAGTAGCGAAATTGTCGCCAAAATTACACATTAATTTCAAAATGGCTGACTTCCTGTTGGATTTGGGATATTGCTCCAAGAGACTTTTTTGTACATCTTGATATCTTCCATAAGCCTACCAGGTTTCAGACTCATAGATAAAACACAGAGCAGGGGCTGTTGTTTTGAAATTTTGTAGGGGGCGCTGTGGAGCCATTTTGGGCTATTCAATGAAAATGGTAAAATAACAAGAAAGCGCTCATCACATTGGAGGTGTGCGCCAAATTTCAGGACATTTTAAACTTTCCAAGCCCCTCAAAAGCCACTTCATTGTTCATGGTGAACTGCGTTGCCACCAGGGTGCGCCGTTCAGTTTAAAGTCACAATTTTCTCACTGAAGCATCATGAGGGACTGATGGTGATATTCACCGCTTTTGAAGTGGCCACGATGAACCTGTAAAAGTCAGTACAACAAAATGAAAAACATGACATTTCCTGTTGCCACTAGGTGGCACTCTTCGTATTCCTGACAATGGGCACATCAATCTGTTCAGGGCGGGTCTGATATCATGCCTATAAAGTCTGGTTCTGATCAGACTGGATTTGATTGAGTTATACTAATTTGTTTCTTCATGGCGAGACATCAATGTTCGCCATGCTGCTGGGGTCACACCCTCTGACGAAAAGTCACAGTTTTCACTGTAACCCAAGACCAACTCCTTAAGGCTTTCCTGGAGAAATTTGAGGGTGCAAATGTCACCCATCACAATACTGTACCCCAAAGTGTAAAACATGACATTTCCTGTTGCCACTAGGTGGCGCTGTCCCTGGTGTCAAATATGGCAGTTGAAATATGTTCAGGGGTGGAGCCTTATCATATGTGTGCTCTTTGGTCCACGTCGGACCATGTATGACAGAATGAGTGACAATAAGATTTTCATGGCAAGTCATCGATATTCGCCATGGCGCCACGGCCTCACGGTATTGTGAAAACTCAAAAGCTCCACAATTTAACATCGCCCAGGTGTGTAGTTGACACAGACCAAATATGAAGCTTATACATTCAAATCCCAAGGAGGAGTTCGAAAAAGTTCGAGGCATGGAAATGGCAAAATTAGAGCCAAAATGTCACCTTCAATCCAAAATGGCGGACTTCCTGTTGGGTTTGCGTCAATGGTCCCAATAACTTTTTTGTTCGTCTTGGCATGATACACATGTGTGCCAAATTTCATACATGTAGCTCAAAAGATGTGTTCGTAGGGCTGCATTTAACAAGGCATAGGTGGCGCTACAGAGCCATTTCCCACTGCTCATATGTGTAACCATTAAAATACAAAATTTTTCACCAGACCTGACATGTGTGCAAAATTTCATGAGTTTTTGAGCATGTTAAAGCCCTCAAAAAGGCAATTCATTTCAATGAAAAATAATAATAATAATAATAATAATAATAATAATAATAATAATAATAATAATAATAATAAACAGAGCAGATACAATAGGGCCTTCGCACTTTTGTGCTCGGGCCCTAATAATAATAATAATAATAATAATAATAATAAGAAACGGAGCAGATACAATAGGGCCTTCGCACTCTCAGTGCTCGGGCCCTAATAATAATAATAATAATAATAATAATTAAAGCTGCAAGCAGCGATATGAGGGCCCTCGCACCCCAGCATGTCGAGCCAAGCCCAACATCTAAAAACCAGCGCTTCAGATCTGATGTCACATTGATGGAATTCATGCATTTATCCACCAGCTTAAATTTTATGTCATTCAACTATTATTATAGTCATCCCACTAGGTGGCGCTCTAACCATTACTGACAAATGGCATAATAAACATTTCCGAGCTCGAGTCTCATCACACCTGCCATCTTTGGGAGAGATTGGACATTTTGTTTTGGAGTGACAGCAGATTACTGCTTTTTGGCGAGGGATTGAAACTCCACGTGCCGCCATGACCACCCCGTTTCCCTGAACGTAAAAAGCTTCGCAATTTAACATCACAAAGGTCTTTAGATTCAACACACTGGAGATTGGGTCAATATGATGAAATCCCTTGGAGGAGTTCGTCAAAGAACGGTGCCTGAAAAGTAGCGAAATTGTCGCCAAAATTACACATTAATTTCAAAATGGCTGACTTCCTGTTGGATTTGGGATATTGCTCCAAGAGACTTTTTTGTACATCTTGATATCTTCCATAAGCCTACCAGGTTTCAGACTCATAGATAAAACACAGAGTAGGGGCTGTTGTTTTGAAATTTTGTAGGGGGCGCTGTGGTGCCATTTTGGGCTATTCAATGAAAATGGTAAAATAACAAGAAAGCGCTCATCACATTGGAGGTGTGCGCCAAATTTCAGGACATTTTAAACTTTCCAAGCCCCTCAAAAGGCACTTCATTGTTCATGGTGAACTGCGTTGCCACCAGGGTGCGCCGTTCAGTTTAAAGTCACAATTTTCTCACTGAAGCATCATGAGGGACTGATGGTGATATTCACCGCTTTTGAAGTGGCCACGATGAACCTGTAAAAGTCAGTACAACAAAATGAAAGACATGACATTTCCTGTTGCCACTAGGTGGCGCTCTTCGTATTCTTGACAATGGGCACATCAATCTGTTCAGGGCGGGTCTGTTATCATGCCTATAAAGTCTGGTTCTGATCAGACTGGATTTGATTGAGTTATACTAATTTGTTTCTACATGGCGAGACATCAATGTTCGCCATGCTGCTGGGGTCACACCCTCTGACGAAAAGTCACAGTTTTCACTGTAACCCAAGACCAACTCCTTAAGGCTTTCCTGGAGAAATTTGAGGGTGCAAATGTCACCCATCACAATACTGTACCCCAAAGTGTAAAACATGACATTTCCTGTTGCCACTAGGTGGCGCTGTCCCTGGTGTCAAATATGGCAGTTGAAATATGTTCAGGGGTGGAGCCTTATCATATGTGTGCTCTTTGGTCCACGTCGGACCATGTATGACAGAATGAGTGACAATAAGATTTTCATGGCAAGTCATCGAAATTCGCCGTGGCGCCACGGCCTCACAGTATCGCGAAAACTCAAAAGCTCCGCAATTTAACATCACCCAGGTGTGTAGTTGACACAGACCAAATATGAAGCTTATACATTCAAATCCCAAGGAGGAGTTCGAAAAAGTTCGAGGCATGGAAATGGCAAAATTAGAGCCAAAATGTCACCTTCAATCCAAAATGGCGGACTTCCTGTTGGGTTTGCGTCAATGGTCCCAATAACTTTTTTGTTCGTCTTGGCATGATACACATGTGTGCCAAATTTCATACATGTAGCTCAAAAGATGTGTTCGTAGGGCTGCATTTAACAACGCATAGGTGGCGCTACAGAGCCATTTCCCACTGCTCATATGTGTAACCATTAAAATACAAAATTTTTCACCAGACCTGACATGTGTGCAAAATTTCATGAGTTTTTGAGCATGTTAAAGCCCTCAAAAAGGCAATTCATTTCAATGAATAATAATAATAATAATAATAATAATAATAATAATAATAAACAGAGCAGATACAATAGGGCCTTCGCACTTTTGTGCTCGGGCCCTAATAATAATAATAATAATAATAATAACAATAAACAGAGCAGATACAATAGGGCCTTCGCACTCTCAGTGCTCGGGCCCTAATAATAATAATAATAATTAAAGCTGCAAGCAGCGATATGAGGGCCCTCGCACCCCAGCACGTCGAGCCACGCCCAACTCCTAAAACAAGTGCGTCCGATCTGATGTCACATTGATGGAATTCATGCATTTAACCACCAGCTAACATTTCATCTCATTCAATCATGGTTATAGTCGTCCCACTAGGTGGCGCTCTAACCATTACTGACAAATGGCATAACTAACATTTCCGAAGTCGAGTCTCATCACGCCTGCAACGTTTGGGAGAGATTGGACATTGTATTTTTGAGTGACAGCATATTACTGCTTTTTGGCGAGTGATTTAAACTCCACGTGCCGCCATGACCACCCCGTTTCCCTGAACGTAAAAAGCTTCGCAATTTAACATCACAAAGGTCTTTAGATTCCACACACAGGAAATCGTGCCAATATGATAAAATCCCTTGGAGGAGTTCGTCAAAGTATGCGGCCTGAAAAGAGGGGAAAATGTCGCCAAAATTACACATTAATTTTAAAATGGCTGACTTCCTGTTGGATTTGGGATATTGCTCCAAGAGACTTTTTTGTACATCTTGATATCTCCTATAAGCGTACCAGGTTTCAGACTCATACATAAAACACAGGGCAGGGGCTGTTGTTTTGAAATTTTGTAGGGGGCGCTGTGGAGCCATTTTGCAGTATTCAATGAAAATGGCAAAATAACAAGAAAGCACTCATCACATTGGAGGTGTGTGCCAAATTTCAGGACATTTTAAACTTTCCAAGCCCCTCAAGAGCCACTTCATTGTTCATGGTGAACCGCGTTGCCACCAGGGTGCGCCGTTCAATTTAATGTCACAATTTTCTCACTGAAGCATCATGAGGGACTGATGGTGATATTCACCACTTTTGAAGTGGCCACGATTAACCTGTGAAAATCAGTACAACAAAATGAAAGACATGACATTTCCTGTTGCCACTAGGTGGCGCTCTTCGTATTCCTGACAATGGGCACATCAATCTGTTCAGGGCGGGTCTGTTATCATGCCTATAAAGTCTGGTTCTGATCAGACTGGATTTGATTGAGTTATACTAATTTGTTTCTTCATGGAGAGACATCAATGTTCGCCATTCTGCAGGGGTCACACCCTCTCGCGAAAACTCACAGTTTTCACTGTAACCCAAGACCAACTCCTTAAGGCTTTCCTGGAGAAATTTGAGGCTGCAAATGTCACCCATAACACTACTGTACACCAAAGTGTAAAACATGACATTTCCTCTTCCCACTAGGTGGCGCTCTCCCTGGTGTCAAATATGGCAGTTGAAATATGTTCAGGGGTGGAGCCTTATCATATGTGTGCTCTTTGGTCCAGGTCGGACCATGTATGACAAAATGAGAGGCAATAAGATTTTCATGGCGAGTCATCGAAATTCGCCGTGGCGCCACGGCCTCACAGTATCGTGAAAACTCAAAAGCTCCGCAATTTAACATCACCCAGGTGTGTAGTTGACACAGACCAAATATGAAGCTTATACATTCAAATCCCAAGGAGGAGTTCGAAAAAGTTCGAGGCATGGAAATGGCAAAATTAGAGCCAAAATGTCACCTTCAATCCAAAATGGCGGACTTCCTGTTGGGTTTGCGTCAATGGTCCCAATAACTTTTTTGTTCGTCTTGGCATGATACACATGTGTGCCAAATTTCATACATGTAGCTCAAAAGATGTGTTCGTAGGGCTGCATTTAACAACGCATAGGTGGCGCTACAGAGCCATTTCCCACTGCTCATATGTGTAACCATTAAAATACAAAATTTTTCACCAGACCTGACATGTGTGCAAAATTTCATGAGTTTTTGAGCATGTTAAAGCCCTCAAAAAGGCAATTCATTTCAATGAAGAATAATAATAATAATAATAATAATAATAATAATAATAAACAGAGCAGATACAATAGGGCCTTCGCACTTTTGTGCTCGGGCCCTAATAATAATAATAATAATAATAATAACAATAAACAGAGCAGATACAATAGGGCCTTCGCACTCTCAGTGCTCGGGCCCTAATAATAATAATAATAATTAAAGCTGCAAGCAGCGATATGAGGGCCCTCGCACCCCAGCACGTCGAGCCACGCCCAACTCCTAAAACAAGTGCGTCCGATCTGATGTCACATTGATGGAATTCATGCATTTAACCACCAGCTAACATTTCATCTCATTCAATCATGGTTATAGTCGTCCCACTAGGTGGCGCTCTAACCATTACTGACAAATGGCATAACTAACATTTCCGAAGTCGAGTCTCATCACGCCTGCAACGTTTGGGAGAGATTGGACATTGTATTTTTGAGTGACAGCATATTACTGCTTTTTGGCGAGTGATTTAAACTCCACGTGCCGCCATGACCACCCCGTTTCCCTGAACGTAAAAAGCTTCGCAATTTAACATCACAAAGGTCTTTAGATTCCACACACAGGAAATCGTGCCAATATGATAAAATCCCTTGGAGGAGTTCGTCAAAGTATGCGGCCTGAAAAGAGGGGAAAATGTCGCCAAAATTACACATTAATTTTAAAATGGCTGACTTCCTGTTGGATTTGGGATATTGCTCCAAGAGACTTTTTTGTACATCTTGATATCTCCTATAAGCGTACCAGGTTTCAGACTCATACATAAAACACAGGGCAGGGGCTGTTGTTTTGAAATTTTGTAGGGGGCGCTGTGGAGCCATTTTGCAGTATTCAATGAAAATGGCAAAATAACAAGAAAGCACTCATCACATTGGAGGTGTGTGCCAAATTTCAGGACATTTTAAACTTTCCAAGCCCCTCAAGAGCCACTTCATTGTTCATGGTGAACCGCGTTGCCACCAGGGTGCGCCGTTCAATTTAATGTCACAATTTTCTCACTGAAGCATCATGAGGGACTGATGGTGATATTCACCACTTTTGAAGTGGCCACGATTAACCTGTGAAAATCAGTACAACAAAATGAAAGACATGACATTTCCTGTTGCCACTAGGTGGCGCTCTTCGTATTCCTGACAATGGGCACATCAATCTGTTCAGGGCGGGTCTGTTATCATGCCTATAAAGTCTGGTTCTGATCAGACTGGATTTGATTGAGTTATACTAATTTGTTTCTTCATGGAGAGACATCAATGTTCGCCATTCTGCAGGGGTCACACCCTCTCGCGAAAACTCACAGTTTTCACTGTAACCCAAGACCAACTCCTTAAGGCTTTCCTGGAGAAATTTGAGGCTGCAAATGTCACCCATAACACTACTGTACACCAAAGTGTAAAACATGACATTTCCTCTTCCCACTAGGTGGCGCTCTCCCTGGTGTCAAATATGGCAGTTGAAATATGTTCAGGGGTGGAGCCTTATCATATGTGTGCTCTTTGGTCCAGGTCGGACCATGTATGACAAAATGAGAGGCAATAAGATTTTCATGGCGAGTCATCGAAATTCGCCGTGGCGCCACGGCCTCACAGTATCGTGAAAACTCAAAAGCTCCACAATTTAACATCGCCCAGGTGTGTAGTTGAAACTGACCAAAGATGAAGCTTATACGACCAAATCCCAAGGAGGAGTTCGAAAAAGTTCGAGGCATGGAAATGGCAAAATTAGAGCCAAAATGTCACCTTCACTTGCAAATGGCGGACTTCCTGTTGGGTTTGCGTCAATGGTCCCACTGACTTTTTTGTTTGTCTTGGCATGATACACATGTGTGCCAAATTTCATACATGTAGCTCCAACGATGTGTACGTAGGGCTGCATTTAACAAGGCATAGGTGGCACTACAGAGCCATTTCCCAGTGCTCATATGTAAAACCATTAAAATACAAAATTTTTCACCAGACCTGGCATGTGTGCAAAATTTCATGAGTTTTTGAGCATGTTTAGGCCCTCAAAAAGGCCCTTGTTTTGCCTGAATAATAATAATAATAATAATAAGAAGAAGAAACGGAGCAGATACAATAGGGCCTTCGCACTCTCAGTGCTCGGGCCCTAACAATCAAATTAACTGTATTTAGACAGCGTTAAAATGAAAACTCTTTCATGTCTTTCAAAGACACGCTGTAGAAGAGAGCCAGAGATCAATAATAAGAAATGATTAAATGCAGAGAGTTGCATAAACACACGTCTTTGTCTCCCTCCCCTCAGAGGGCGGCCCCTCCCTGAGGCTGAGCTCATTGCTGAACAGAAAGTGTTCTGTGTGCATGTTATCAGCTACTGACTCATGGAGGAAAGTACTGATATCAGTGAAAGGAGTAGAAGGAGACATGAAACAGCTGGGCTTATAAAACTGCTGCGTCATCTGTGTCGCAGTGATATCCATTCATGCTGATAAAGTGGATGTGCACTCAGAAAAATTATGGTTCTTAAATGGTTCTTCAGATGTCTTCATGGTTCTTTAAAGAACCATCATACGTCAAAGAACCTTTTTATTTTGTAGATGGTTCTTCAGCTATTACAAATGGTTTTTTAAAGAACAAAAGGTTCTTCATCCTTAGCTATCTAAGTTTGATGGTGTAAAATGGCATAAATATTTATTCACTATAATGAGGTTGTGAATTATACTGTGTGTTTGTGTGCATGTGTGTGCAAAGGGGGAGGGCGGGTTACCCTTTAAGAGCATATTATAGGAAACTGAATATTCAAATAAAAGTTAGAAATACTTGCTTAAAAATATACTGGCGGCAGGGATGGGGGCCAAAGCCTAAAGACCCAACCCCCAACACCCCTAACCCCGCAAACCCACTGATCACAAATAATGTGGTAATAGAATATGGAATTTATATGGACTATGGAATTTATGGATTTATATGGACTATGGAATTTATTATTAAGAAGTTTATGAATATGATGAGTAGTAGTAGTAGACACAATACACACATTCAAATACTGTACTTTAGTTTTAAATTTTAATAAAGTATTACTATTTTCTGCTTCGAGGCATTACTTTTGAGATTATTATATATATTAGAAAATATAGCATAATGATAATACTAGTTATTGTAAACTTTACAAACCACCCAGCAGTATGTAAAGTCAAATTATAAAATACAAGTAAATAACAATTGCACAACAGAATGTCAATGTAATGAACACACTTACTTAGTTTTGACAAAGCACACTGCTTAGGTAAATGCTCTGAGTACTTGTTCATCACTGAGCAATTTGTTAATACGTGTTTCGAGCCAAATAAATGAGAGAGAGAGAGAGAGAGAGACGTTAGAACACGTCAATCTATGGCAACCTCCCGAAAGAGAGGGGAGGGGGGTCAATCGTTGGGATGCGCATGTGCAGAGAGATCGCGCGAGCTGCGGGCCTTGAAAAAAAACTTTCTCACGGACGGTGACAGCGAAACGGATAATAGTCTTCAGTACCTGCTGGTCTTTGAAGCTCTGGATTCTGGGACTGTTGGAAAAGGTAAAACATTTTCATTAAAACCTTTTTACTGTTTTGTTTTTGTTACTAGGTCATTGTAGCTTGCTGTTAATGTTGTGCTAACAATAACGGTTAGCTATGTTAGATACGTTAGCCGTTGACGTTCACGCAATTTAGTATCGGTATACAGAACTGTTTTCCTAACAAAACCACTGTTATAATTAAGTGAAGGTGCTCTCAACTAATTTGAACCTTTGGCTTCTAAAATATGTGGTTCAATTGCGTGCTGCGTACAGAACGTAATGTCAGCTAGACCGATATTAAAATTTATAATATTGTTAAAGTCATTAATATGGCGCCTGAAGCCTGTTTTGACGTGAGCTCTGTGTCTGCTCTAGAAACTCAGAAATTCAGTAGAGCTGAGCCGTACATTAAATACTCACATGAGCCTGTACTGAATTCTGTAAGAGCTGTATAAAATACAGCTACGCATAAGTGTTTTGAATGAATAGAAATGTGACACATGAGAAGGTGTGACTGTTCCTGTATAACTTATTTTCGGACTAGTCGACAAGTTATGCTCCGGTCATTGATGTTACCAAGATGGATGTCCTTTTGTAATATAGTAAAATTTTCTTTGTACAGTTCATTTATCCACCATCGTACATTAAGCCAAGAAGAGGCCATTATACTAACAAGAGGTATCAACACTGGGCCAAAGTTCAGCACGTGGTTAAAGTTTGTAATCCAGCCAGGGTGTAAATATCACTCAGCAGCCAGTCGTAGAACTGAAGCAGGCAGCTTCAACACATAAATCTACTCTACCCGGCTTAAATCACAAGAGCACCTCTGACCGAAAAGCTGATTTTTCTCGTTTGCACAAATTAGTTCAGATTCACTAATTCTGTTCACAGCTCCAACAAAATGAGGAAGAGGAGGGAGAAACACAATTAGATTGAATTACAATTGGATGGAAGTCGAGGACAAGGAGAAGGAAGCTTAGGATGAGGAGGAAGAGAAGCAGCAGAAGCATCTTTAGGGATCTCTATGATGTCATTGAGGTTTGTTTCATTAATATTGTCCTCTCACAAAGAAAGATGACTTGTTTTAGATCACCTACTTCCTGTATTAAATAGTTATTTGCAAAACGTTGTGGAAAACCACAGAGCAGGCACGTATAGGGCATCTGCAGGTAAATGAACATCAAATCTCTCAGACTAAAAATCTGTGTTATACTTTTAGTCTTAAAAACACATGTTGTATATTTATCACCCTTATGATAAAACCCATGTCAGTCATTGGTTTATGGACTTTGTATTTAGAAGCCTCAACATTTGCTTTATTGCTATTGCTATGGTTTTTTTTGTGAGCCTTTTGGGACCATATTAGGACGAGGGATCCGAATCTGTAGCCGTGCACACTACTGTGTCATTTAGCGTGTATACATAAGATTTGTACAGCAGATCCAAGTTGTGCCTTGAAAACAGGAAAGTCGTCTGCATAGAGGAGAACTTTAATAGCAGGCTTGTACAAAGTGAGGCTTTGTGCTCACATTTGCTGCAAACACTCGTTTTAATTCTGTCACCCTGTTTTGATGCAGAATTCACTTGAAATCACGTAAGAACGGGACTTTTTTTATAATGTGTTCTTGTGAATTACTTGTGTATTGCATACATTCGATTTGACTTTCTGCGAGACAACAGTCGTCCGCTGGCTAAAAAGGTTTTCCAAAATACCTCCACGTGATCAAGCCTGGATTTAGAAAAGAACAGCAAAAAAATCTGCACCTCCTGCTTCACATGCAATTTGTGTTTGTGTGTTCAGAGGCGGCGGCGAGAGGCGGGACCTCGACTCATCCAGCTGGAGAGCCTGATCAGGAGGCGTCGAACATTAACTCTGCTCTTCCAGGGCACCCTGCAGACTCGGCTGCTGGCAACAGCGAGGGAGTGCGGCCGTCGCTGGGATGACGTGAACGCCAAACAGGAGTCCATCACAGGTCGACTGCAGGTATGCGAGTCAGACCTTCTGAGGAGGGTTTCACTTTTTTCTCTTGTTTATAATTGACCCTTGTTTTCTCTCTCTCAGCTCCTTGTCTCAGAGTGGGAGGGATTTGAAGCACAAAGGGAGGACCTTGTCGTTTGGTTAACTGATATCGATGTCCACCTGAGTGCGGTTGACCAGCTGACAGGAAACACCTGTGAAAAGCTGAAACAACTGCAGGTGTGGGCTTGTTTTGATATGACATATATTTGATATGATACATACGTCAAGAGACATTATCCTAAACTGGACTAACAAAGAACCATGAGTCCAACATGAAACTTACCTTGCATAAGGTAAGGCTGAAGTTCATTGATAATTTTAATCAAAAACTTGTTGTTGAAATATTTTTACTGAACATGCAAACATCTGCTGATGAAAATGTCTTGATTTATTGGTCTGTTATGAAGCTATTGCTATTTCTAATGTTTTATCACTTTCTGATGTTTTATTAATTAAACAATACATGTATTAATTGTGTTATCTATAGATATAGTATTTACATATATTTATTTATAGTATAGTAAAAATGTTTAATTATTATTGTTTAAATGACTAATATGTGACATGTATTAGTAGTGATGTTGTGCTGAGGGTTAAAATGCCTTTTTGTCTTTTGGTATATTACGAAATGTCAATAAACCATTAATATATGTCTATGCTGTGCTCGTATTTATTTTACCCTACTCAAATTCAATTTATGATACATTTTATTTTGAAAGATTTATAATGGTTCTTTAAAGAACCATTTCAAAAAAGGTTCTTTAAAATGGTTTTTTAAAGAACCATTTGAAGGACCTTTTTTAAAATGGTTCTTTAAAGAACCATTTTAAAAAAGGTTCTTTGAAAAACCATTAAAGGTGCCCCAAAGAACCATTTCTTGATGGTTCTTTGGGGCACCTTTAAAGGTTCTTCAATGAACCACTGAAAGAAATGGTTCTTTAAAGAACCATTGTTTGAAAGGTTCTTTGTGGCACCAAAAAAGGTTCTTCTATGGCATCAGTCTAAAGAACCACTTTTGGTTCCAGTTGGCACCTTTATTTTTCTGAGTGTGGAATGCTTCTCTTTGGAAAACCTCATCGATGACATGTTGATCTTCTTCAGCAGATGCAGCAGACGAACATCTCAGAATTGTGATGGTTGGGAAAACTGGAGCTGGGAAGAGTGCAGCAGGAAACACCATCTTAGAAAGAATCTCCAAAAGTTGATTCTGTTCATCTGGACGTAGCGTTTTGTGGGAGAAACGTTTTGTCATCATCCAAGTGACTTCTTCAGTCTCAGCTGACTGCAGGTTTCAATCTTATAAACAGTACATTTGCATAATGACTGAAACCAGCCCACTGAAGGAACAATGGGCTGGGAGGTCAGTTCCTTAATCATAATTATGCAAATTCTCATGACCATTGATCAACAACCACTGACCAAGTCAGTCATTACGCAAATGTACTGTTTATAAGGTTTGGGGAAACCTGCAGTCAGCTGAGACTGAAGAAGTCACTTGGATGAGTGACGAAACGTTTCTCCCACAAAACGCTACGTCCAGATGAACAGAATCAACTTTTGGAGATTTACTTTCCTGGATGATTGAGAATGCATCAAGACATCTTAGAAAGAAGAGTTTTTAAACTGACAGGGGATTTCTTTAAATCACCCTGCCGTTCTTCAGCTGAGACGTCTGAGTCAGAAAACACAACACTGCAGTTTCTTTTACTCACGAGGACGGTCACAGAAGCGCTCGCACAGGAGACACTCATGGACTCGCGCTTTGTCACCGTCTGCGTTCTTTATTTATACAAGATTGTTCTGTGTGTATGTGTGTGTGTGTACAAAGATAACAACATTATTCTCAGAACTCAGAGCTGAGGTTCCCCTTTTCTAAATCTGTATGTTCTAGAATAAAAAGAGGAAGCTGTAAGTTGTTTATCACAGAAGAGTTCATGTCAAAAGTTATTAGGTGAAAAGTCACGTAGACATGTGCTTCACTGATAAACATAAAGAATACATTTCATGTAACTGATCAAAACATAATTTTCTTCTGACATAAATCCACTTCGTCTTCATCTTCAATAACAGCAGAGTGTCAGAAGGAAACAGGAGAGCTTGGGGGTCAAACACTGGCTGTAGTTGATACTCCAGGTCTGTTTGATACCACACTATCTCAAGAGCAGGTGGTGAAAGAGATCAGTAAGTGCATCTCCTTTGCTGCTCCTGGTCCTCACGTGTTCCTGGTTGTTATCCAACCAAACAAATTTACCAAAGAAGAACAAGAAACAGTGAAAATCATTCAGAAGATATTCGGAGATGAAGCAGCACGCTACACTATGGCCTTGTTCACACATGGTGACGATCTGGAAGCAGATGAAGTCAGTGTAGAAGATTTAATTGACGGAAATAAAGAACTCAGTGACTTCATCAGTCAGTGTGAGGGAGGATATCATGTTTTTAACAACAGAGAAAAGGATTCCTCTCAGGTCAAAGAGCTGATGAAGAAGATCAACACAATGGTCCAAAGAAATGGAGGAAGCTGCTACACCAAAGAGATGTTTGAAGAAGCTGAGAAAGCAATAAAAGCAGAAATGGATCGACTCCTGGAAGAAAATCCAGAGATGTCAGAAGAAGAAGCCAGAAGACGGGCAGAAAGAGAAAACAAGTACATCAGGGCTTGTGGGATAGGGGCGAGCGTTGGAAGTATCTTAGGCCCAGTGGCAGCTGCAGTTTTAGAACTGAAACATGCATGTGCCATACAGTGAAGGTGAAGAACGAAGGTTCATAATCTACATCAGGGGTAGGCAACCTTTCTGATGACGAGTGCCATTTAACATTTCCTCAGAAGTCAGTGTGCCATATAATTGCATTAGCAATAAATTTAATAACACTCTATATTAACAGTTACACAGTATATAGAACCACTTTATAGAATTATATTTCTTTGCAGATGTTGGCAGCTATCAGCGAATAGTTATCAGCTATTTTGAAACAAAAAAAAAAAAAGACACTTTTTATCCATAACAGCAAATGAACTGTACAACATAAAATAAAAATGCTATTTATGGTCTCCTCACAACAATGATAAGAAAAATAAACTGGGCCAATAAGGCATGTTTGTTAATACAGAGATAAACATGTTAATGTGACCTCTGGTCTCCCACTCAGAGACACATGTCTCCGAGTGTCCAGCAGGGCTGGACTGGGACAAAAAATCAGCCCGGGCATTTTGACTAGAGACCGGCCCACCAGGTATTAAAGCCATAAAGCCTTTGAATGAAAACAAACGCTGTGGTGACAGTGATATACACTGTCTTGTTGGTATATGTATAATTTCTATACATTTTACATCAGATAAAAACTTTGGTTGTAAGATTCAGATAATTATTTAATAACAGCCAGACATTTTAAATGAGAATAAGAAAGAAAAGTATTTCTTTGTGCCCCCCTTTCCCTGTTAATGCCCTACCTGGCCCCCTGGCAAAACTTTGCTAGACCCGCCCCTGCACAGTTACCAGCTGTCAGCTACTTAGAAAAGGATCCTGGTGTTATTTGTCTCTCAGAAACAGTTCATAACTTCCCTTCAACTCATTCATGTCACCTAAAAGGTAAACCTGTTTCTCCATCACCTGTTCAGCTCTGATGATTCAGTAAGGACATCTCCTGGTTTCATCTGCATGTTTCCCTCTCACCACATATCCAAACCGACATCATGACCAGCAGCTTTTACAGCTGTGGCTCCAGCAAACATCAGCTGATACTAGAAATTAATATTAAATAAATTCTAACAACAGCTGATCAAGCTTAAATGTGCTGCTGTTGTTTAGCGCGACATCCGCTGGTTTCCTGTTTCTGGTGCAAAGTGGGCGATAAACAAACAAGAGAGAAAAGCAGATCAGCTGATCATTGATCAATTTCATGATTGGAGTAGCAACAGGAGAGAGAGGGGGGAGGATGAGAGAAGAAGAGGCAGCTGTGCAGCGTAACGACAGAATAAATCCAGCTTTGTGTCTTTTTCCATTCTAGCTGCAGTCCGGGACAAACTGTGTTCCTTTTCAGCTCAACACGAAACGCGTAATATTTTCTCTGAATACGGAACGATTCTGTTTTTTACGGGACGGTTGGCAACTCTACTAACTAACCTTATGAATAAAATAAAGTTCACTATCAGTAACATCATAGCACCCACCCAGCTGTATAGAAACTCCATCATGCTAGCTAGTACACAGTACGAGTTATTGTAACTGACTGTAAAAAGTCAGCACAACGAAAATAAACTCCACCTAAACTTGGTTTATATCTGACCCAGATAGACTGCAGGTCATAACTTCTTACCTGAAGTTCAGTTCACCTGACACTCGGACCGGCGGCCGCCTCGGGTCTCTCCTCCTCCTGCCTCCCCTTTCCCTCATCCACCTGCTGGCCTCCACCTCTTGTTACTGAATCTGTGGAAGCTCCGGCATAGCCACCACCAAACAACTCAGTTACTTTTACACACCGGCCAGCATCTGGCCAATCCACCACCTTTCATTGTTTATACCGTTACAAAAAATAAAAAAATAAAATCACCATCGACCCACTGAGCAAATGCCCGGTATGCCCGATGGCCAGTCCAGCTATGGTCGTGCCATCAGTTAACCCTTCGCATGCCAGCTGTGGCACGCGTGCCTAGGGTTGCCGACCACTGGTCTGCTCTGTCTGTAGTGTAAGCTTCTCTATTTTTGGACTTAAAGGCAGAGTCTCTGATTTTGTATCAGGTTGTGTATCTTTGCAGAGAACCAGGGTTTATGGTTTGCATAGGTGATGATGTTCTTGGAGGCAGTGACATCCTCAATGCACTTGCTGACATAGCTGGTCACTGAGGTTGTGTACTCCTCCAGGTCTACGGTGTCTGAGTATGTAGCAGCTTCTCTAAACATATCCCAGTCTGTGCATTTCAAAGCAGTCTTGCAGAACAGGTATGGCCCCCTCTGGCCATGTTTTCACCTCTCTGAAGGTTGGTCTGATCCGTTTGTTGATGGGTCTGTAGACTGGAGTGAGAAATATGGAGATGTGGTCTGATTGTCCGAAGTGGGGGAGGGGTGAAGCCTTGTATGCATGCTGGATGTTTGTGTAAACAAGGTCTAACATGTTGTCCTCTCTTGTTGCAAAGTCAGTGTTCTGATTAAATTTGGGTAGAACTGATTTAAGTGCTGCGTTATTAAAATCCCCAGCAACGATGAAGAAGCCGTCAGGGCGGGCTGTTTGCAGATCACTGATAATCTTGTAGAGTTCACTGAGTGCTCCACTAGGTTTAGCATTACTGCTAGCACTAGGTGGGATGTAAAAAGCAACGATGACAGTAAACTCTCTTGGGATATAAACTGGCCTGCATCTCACTGCTAAGACCTTCACAAGTTCTGAACAATGCACAGAGACAATCGCTGCATTCCTAAACCAGCTGTTATTGATGTAAACACACAGTCCATCACCACGCGTTTTGCCCGATGATAGAGGGTCTCTGTCGGCGTGTTAGCTAGCTATCCCATCTAGCTGGATAGCTAGCTGCTATGCCTCCGTGTAGCCAGTGTTCAGTGAAAATAAGAACACAGCAGTGTCTTATTTCTTTCCGGAAGTTTAGTAGTAGTCTTAAACAGTCCAGTTTATTTTCTGGAACGCACGTTGGAGAGCAGAAGTGATGGGAGTGCTGGTTGGCTACGGTTAGCTTTTAGCCTAGCATGGTTCCTGGCTCACTTACCGCACTTCCACTTCCTTGCGCTCAGCCTAAGTTCTAGGGTCAAATGGTGGAGAGTCCCAGATTTGAACCCTGCGGGAGTATCCCCCCCAAGAGGGACAAAAGGACCCCCTAATGATCCTCTACCTAATCACATGAGCCAAGGTGTGAAAATGAGTGCAGGTCACAATCAGCCAGGGTTTCGGGTGAGCTCATTGTGAAACCTGGCCCCACCCTATCATGTGAATTCCTGAGGTCAGATGGCCCAGGATGTGAGTGGGCGTTAAGACGTCTGGGAAGGATCTCAAAACTGGATTATAGATGGCAGACAGTTGGTGTCGTAAACCACCGCCTTTGTTCAAAGATGGTCGTGCACAGTGGACATAAATGGCCTCTTTTACTCCTCTTTCAAACCATCTGTCTTCTCTGTCCAAAATGTGAACATTGGCATCCTCGAAAGAGTGACCTCTGTCCTTTAGATGCAGATGGACTGCTGAGTCTTGTCTCGTGGAGATGGCTCTCCTTTATGTCCACTGTGAGTGACCATCCCACAGGGTTCAAATCTCGGACTCTCCGCCATTTGACCCTACAACTGAAGAAGCTTCTCGGATGAGAGGTGAAACATCTTCAGGCAACTTAAAGAAGTCCAGACGCTTTTCTTTCCAAGCTCCTTAGACTACGATGACCTGGATGACTGAGAACCCTCACAGACATATTCCTCGCACACAGTTTTCAATGGACTTCCAGGCACACGCTGAGATGTGGTGGCGCCGGAACCCATCCGATCGGAGCTTGCAGAATGCCGCCAGAGCGCAGTTTCTCCAGCATGTCTCCATCTGGTTGAGTTTGCTGGCATTTTCCAAAATCCAGAAGTTGTCGGCAGTTATAGATGTGTTTGTCTGTAGTTCCGATACACATTACAGCTTTATAATAGACCAGGACTCAATAGAAATTGAGTGAAAACACGAAGCTCGCACCATGGTGTGGCCGCTGCAACCTAGTGCGCCGCCATCAGGTTGGACTGTGGTTCTCCCTCCAGCGTTATTTGGAACTCTGTGCGCAGTAGCATTAATGACGGATGAGCTCAGAGGCGTGCCCTCTAACCTGTATAGAGCAGTTTGTCACGAACAGGAATAAGCTGCATTAAGTCCGTGTAAGTTGTATTTGATAGATGCTTTGATAAATTTCAGTGTTAAGTTTATTTCTAATGGAAGGTACGTTATTGCGTTTGAATTGTGAGTTATCTGTTAACTTTCTCGTTCTGTACTTAAGTTACATAGCACATGGTGTGTCACTCAAGCTAGCAGCACCCTATGAGAAACAGGCCGAATGTTTAAGTGTTCACAGGAGTTTGC
The DNA here is from genome assembly GCF_036321145.2 of Pelmatolapia mariae. Lineage (NCBI taxonomy): Eukaryota > Metazoa > Chordata > Actinopteri > Cichliformes > Cichlidae > Pelmatolapia > Pelmatolapia mariae. The sequence continues at coordinate 3,140,614 of NC_086236.1, read as the reverse complement.
ACCTTTGGCAAGCGGAGTGAGGTATGTGATGTTATGTGATCTGTTGTTACATTTTATTCAATTGAATTGTAAAGCACCTGGACGCAGTTTAAAACAGCCTTTGTTGTTTCACTTAATCAGTGACTGTGAATCTCAGAATTATTTGTTTTTTGTTTTTTTAATTTACCTGACTTAATTTAAGCTCATTTGTTGTTATTGCTTATTGTTATGGTTCAAAGGGACTGTACGGGTATCAACCTTTTCAAATGTGATAGTTTTCAGGGTGCTCAACGATGTCCAGAGAATGAGCCATGTTTGGTGATGAAATAAATGGCTGCACTCGTTAGAGACTCTTCTGTTATTCTTGATGCCAAGGGCTGCTACACTCTTAGATCCAAACTTCTCACCTGCTCATCTCACAGGTGTCAAAAGGGAAGAACCCTGAATCTCTTCTTCACCTTGCTTTTATACCTGCTTGCCCTTTCTCTCCTACTAAACATCACATCTTCATACTTTAAACATCCAATCAAGTTTGTGACATTTAATCATTTCATGTCCACCCACACCTTATCTGTCTCTGTCTGATTTACATTATTTAATACAAAATTTAAACTTTCAAATCTTTAAACTTTATTAAATTTTCTGTGTTATTCTAACATAGAAAATTCACATCGACTTCACATATGGAAATTTTTCACTTCATGTTTCAGTTTCAGTTTATGTAATTCTACTTCAGCTAGATTTGTCTTTTGCACATTTTCACATGAACATTCATTGTAAAGGAATTTTCTATCCCAGGTCATATGACAAAGGAAAAACTCCCTTCTAATAATAAGAGACATGTGGCTCTGTGAGGAGCAGCTATCTGCTGTAACTGGTTCGGGTTGACGGTAGGAAGTTAGCTCGTACTCTGGCTTTTATTCTTGATGTGTTTTCAAACTCTACTTTAATCACATTAACAAGCTTGACAAACAAATGTTTGCTCTCTTTATCAACACACGGCTGAAATGTTCGAGCAAACATTTTAAAAAAGAGAAAATTAAGTAATTTCAGTTTTTCTGACTGTTTTAAAATAAATATCTGCTTCCTGTGTGAAAAGGCCTTGAGTAAGTGAGTTCTTCTAAAAGATCTACGGCATCAACGTTTCAGCCTTCCAGTAAATATTTTTACGCCTGGTTTTTGCACCAGAAAAGTCAGAATGCTGTTAAACATCAGAGTGGGTCATGGACGCTAACAAAGCTAGCTGCTCCATGGTAGTGTTAGCTCCGCCCTCCTGTCCAAATATGGTCAAAATGGCAAATGTAGAAAACATCAAACCCGAGGTGAACACAACAGCTATGGCAGGGTGGTTATATCCATGATTTATGTTCAGATTATACATATATATAAATATATGCACATACATACATATCTCTTCATTCCTGCTCTGTTTACATGACCCAGTTTGTTCAGTCATGCAGTCAAAGTCTGATTATTGAGTCATTCACCAACAGCACCTGTAGGAGGCGTGGTCCTGAGGGGACATGTGGGGCAGTAAGCTCCTCATTCACGCCTCTTTTCCTCACGTTATAAAACTCTCAGATTAACAGATGACAGTTATACAGCAAGTTTCTGGTGACAGAATGAAGATCATCATGTTTTTCCCACTTTTGCTTCTGGTCTGCTCTGTTTCAGCAGATCAGACTGAGACTGCAGTCCAACAACCCTGTCCACAGGACATCCATGCTGTGCTGAGAGAGCTGACCGCCTCATTGGCTGTGCAGAATGAGCGGATCACTGTCCTACAGAGAGAGAATCAAGGTACAGTTTCATACATCAATGTGACTTCAGAAACATCCAGAACATCAGAAACAGGAATGACCAACATTCATGGTTATGTGTTTTCTTATGAGACTGAATATTTTTATCACAGGAATATTGGAGCAATCTTCAGAGAATTAATGATGCAAGAAAACAAAATGCTTTAAAGAGCAGGTAAAGAAGCTTAAAGAGGTGGAGACAGAAAACAGACTGATCAGCTGAAGCTGCAGTCAAAAGAGATTGTAGTGAAACCATCATGGAGCTGTAAATATATCCTCCCAATGATGTGTGATATTAAAATATGTTGTTTTACATGTTTGATTGTAAAAGTATGAAACTTTAAAACATCTTAAGATTTTATAACAGAACGTCTGTTTTCATCTCAGCATCAGCAACTGACTGGAATGTGTTTATAATGAAACAGCTCACAGCTCCTCTTCATGGCAAACACTTCTAAACCAAGTACTTCAACATTTACTTAAACACCAGTTTCTGTGCTGATACAAGAAAGCTCACCATCCTTTAAAGTCTGTGTTAGTTTTGTAGCGCCCCCTGGAGCTCACAAACTGATTAACTAACTTCCTTGTTAGATGTTCAGATATTTTATTCCGACTTTGTACGAAGGGATATTTAGGCCACATTAGGAAAAAATTATTATTGTTTTTAGTGAAAGAAGTCAAAATGTGGAGGTCTTTAAAGAAGTTCTTTGTTCAGATGAGTTAGTGAAATCGTACTTCAGAGTCAGTTTTAGTTACAAGGAAATTATTTCTCCTTCGCACAAACAGTGTGATGATAAGTACAAGGATGATGGTCGGAAAGAAAACTGGCACAAAATGTATATGTATGAATGTCATATATATATATATACACGTGTATGATGTGCAGGGGCGGGGTACTTAAGTACAATTTTTTAGGTATCTGTACTTTACTTGAGAATTTTTTCGGACTACTTTTTACTTTTACTCCCCATGTTTTTTTTAAACAAATATCTGGACTTTCTACTTCTTACATTTTCAAAACAGATTTGTTACTTTTGGTTTAACACATTTGTTTATTAATAACCAGAGGATGGCGCATAAAAGAGACGACGTGTCCCAAAGTCAGGGGTTAAAGTGTGCTGGTAGGTTTTATTTATGTTTATTTATTTATTTTTGCAACAACACCAGAATGACTGCAGGTGTCCAGAAGTACTTCAGCATCTAGGTAGCACTACAGAAGATAAGTGAGCGTAGAGGGAGAAATATAAGTGTCAGGTCATTTCAAATGCAACATTTCTATCAGCTCAACAAACATCAGCAAACACACAAACTGTTTGTGTGCAGTTTGTCTCACAGTGTGTTGCAGCTAAAGGTCCAGCTGCTGTATTTCACAGGGAGAGAAAAGAAAGAGCGAACTTCACTCAGAGATTCTCAGAGTCATATTTTATAATCAGATATTGAGTCATGTGACATTATGTTTTTTCATACTGGGAAACCTGCTGATAATCAAAGTTAGGCAGACTAACAGGATAAACAGGTTAGTTTGCTCCTCTGTGATGGATTTAAAGTAAAGAACAGTGTGTGACTGGTGCACAGTGGCTGTGGGTTCATGGTCACAGTTACATCAAATGTAGCAGAGATTCATATGAAGTTTAGCTGATGATGCTGTGATTCTGACTGAATTCCACCTTCATACCAACAGTATAGTGTCTAATGTAAAAGTGTACTGTGAGTGTAGAGGATGTAAATTAGCCATGACACATCTGCTCACATCTGGTTGAATTCAGTTGTGCACATCCGCAGAGAGCAGGAGGTCAGCTGATCACAGCCTGTACACTAAGAAAATCTACTGGAGAAATAGAAATTATTGTGAGTTGTGATTCTTCCCCACACTGAGCCACTACAGCAGATTCTACGGTTCCTCCACCTGCTGAATCCACTTTAACCCCTGACTGGACACATTTTCCTGTTTAGAGGCAAAGTCACCCTCTGCAATGTAGGTAACACAAAATACAGCTTTCTTCCATTTTGCTTCTTTTCCTTCTGATTCAAGCTGAGCATAATTACAATAAAAAAAGTTAGACTGAAGTTTCTATTCCCATCTACTCATATTATTTCATTATTATGTTAATAAAGCACAAGGTTCAGTTGGCTTTGCACAAAAATAGAAACGTCTCTGAAGAGATACTTTTACTTTCTTACTCTGAGTACATTTCAGAGCCGATACTGTTTTACTTTTACTTGAGTAAAGAAGTTGAATCATTCTTCAACTGTTACTGGAGTATTTCTTAACAGTAGCATTTGTACTTGTATTTAAGAACAGAATGTCTTTACTTTTACCAACTCTGATGATGTGATATTGATGGCTACGCCATCATGCAGTAAAGAGGATGTCTGCTGTATCACAGACAGAGAGATGAGGTTGTTTCACTGACTCATTTTATGGAGGGTAAAGCAGCCGTGCATTCATATGACTTGAAACAACAACTTTAATGTGGTTGAATATATTGAATTCATTCATGGGGCAACTTTAGTTTGAACAATGTTTCATTTCTTCAACGCAAAATCAAAATTTCAGTGAACACAGGTTTGTGTCATAATTCAGTCTGTGAACTACATGATTGTGGTGTGAATGAGACACGACGGGTCCAAGGATCATAGTTTTGAGCCGTTTTATTGACTTGCATCACACCACAACACACACCAACCCCTGAGTCCCCGTGTTTTTAACTCGGCGGGCGTGATTAAGGATGCCGTGCAGGTGCGTCCGCCCTCCCTGCACGGCACCGCAGACCACGCCCCACCACAATGATGTTACATCATACAGGGATTTTTTCAGCTGAGAATAAACCAAGAGGAATGAAGTGCGAGTTCTAGGATATACTTGTGGTATATAAATTAGTTTTTTGACCCTTTTTTCATGAAGCATTTTTAGCCTTTATTGGAGGAGGAACAGTAAAGAGTACGCAAGAAAATGACACACAGGAATGACTCTACCAGTCTTCAAGTATATTGATTGTCTGCTTCACAGTGGCCATCTTAGTGGCCATCTTCTACATACAGTCTATGGTACATGCCTAAGTGAAGGAGGGAAGGAAACTGACTGGAGAGACAGATTTCACACAGTGTGGGGCATAGGTGAGTTTAGATCCTTTTAGGGACACTCCAGCACCCCCGACATTTCAAATGTTAGATTTTTCTAACTGGTTTATTTTAAGGACAGTCCACTACAGAATGAAAACAGGTTTCATGTCCTGTGTTGATGATGTCATGATGTTACAGTCACTCACACAGAGGCTGGTTTGTCAATAATAGCCTGAGACTGCAGCAGAAAGAAGATGAAGAGGTCATTTCATGACACAAATCAGTGATGCACATTTAAAACACACTTTAACTGAAATACAACAGAAGTTCAAACTGCTCTGATAATGAGGGGACATCACTGTGACTTATAAAGTGCCTGCTTATTTTTGTTGTTCTCTAAATAGAGTTAAAATATGAGCTAATGTAACTTAAATCATGAGAGATTATTCTGAATATTCTGATCCATACTCTGCTTGTATATTGTGAGTTGCCAGTGAAGGTGCTGATGTACTTTGTGAGTTTTTTAAAAGAAAATCCACTGCTATTCTGGTTAAATTGGGCTTTGGTGTTTGTTCACAGCACACCTCCAGATCCAGGTGACAGCAAGTCAAAATAAAGTCAAAAACTAAAAGAAAACTCTACTAGCAGTTTGCTTGATGTACAGGACTGTGGAGTGGCAGCGTGTTTTCCAGTGTCTGTACTGAATAATACTTTAAGTGCTTGACAATTTGGTGGACTGTCTCTGTGTGATTAAGAGAAATAATGCTGGGTATGTTTCTCATCTCATCTGCTTCGCCACAAATGCTTCTTTAACTTTTTGAATGATGAAGCCTTTGCTTCAGGTTTGGATTGAAATCTCTCATTATTTACTCCAAATTACTCTCAGACAGTACAATATCCAACTGATAAGGTTGCTGTTGGGTCTGTGTTTCCACAAGCCCCGCTTGTTTAGAAACTTATTCCTGTTAACGACAAAAACAAGACGAACATCTTTTACTTGCCAGCAAGGGAGGCCCCAGCCGGTGTCTCAGAAAGCATTCTGAATCCTACCGCAAAATGACCCCAACGACGGCCTCCGCTTGCTGCCTTTTATTGGGAAAACAGTTCACACAATACACATCACTCAAAAGCACCTTCCACCGTAAACCCCCCAAATGGTTCTAAGACAAGGCACTACGTGTGTGTATGTGTAAACATCTGTATGCATGTGAGAAAGTGTGTGTGTGTCATGGGGGTGCGTTTGTGTGACCTCCTGCTGACCAAAAGGATCATAAAAGCAGGAAGCTTACCACACATCAAACAAACCTTCACAAGGATGTGCTTGTGATAAAACACTACAGCACTACAGTTGCTTTTGGAGGTAACATTGTGATGTTTATCCAAATGTATTGAGGTTTGCAAATGTGAAAAGGGCTGATAACTAGGGATGGGTATCGTTTAGGTTTTATCCTATACCGGTGCCAAATCGGTACTTTTGAAACGGTGCCGGTGCTTAAACGGTGCTCGAACCGGTGCTTAAAGAATGGAGAACACAAACTTCGTCCAAAAACCTCTCATGTTTTTATTTTTAGCAGTCTCTTTTTTTTCTGCAAAATGATAAGAACCGTAACAACATATAAACATCATCTGTGCAAAGATTTATGTTTTTAAAGTAAAACAGTGAAAAATTACAGCGCTGTCAATACATGAATATCCAGACATTGTACAAAAATGTCCAATTCTGGCACACAATTGGACACCATGCCAGTTGATTTTTTTTAGGTATTTAAGAGCAGACATTAATTAATTTTATTAACATGCCTAAAATGCTTTTTTTAAAAATATGTTTTTGAAGAATTAACCACACATTTACATGGTAATAATGGGTCTTTTCTGCCATGGAGCGCTTAATTGGTCTCTGGCCCTTTAAACTCTGAGGGGCTGTAACTTTGGCTTCTTTTGGTCAATTTGCATGATTGACACCTCTTTTTAATTGTTTGAGCCAATAGAGTCACAGTAACGATGCCACGTTCACGTTACTTCAACCAATCAGACGTTCCAAGGCCACAACCCACGTGGGCCCAAATTTACTGCATGTGACGTCTGTCCAGTCACGTGTCTATAGGTGGGTCTAAAATGGAGGTTGTTGACGGAAAACGACTCTGAATCTGTCCTGCAGTAGTGTTCCCTGTTGTTCCTCCATGGTTATTGGAGACCCCTCCTGTGGACTGGTACTTGCTGGATCTGAAGAGAAAATTGAAAGGAAGAGTCGATCTTGTTTCGGCATTTCATTTTTACAGCTCGACTGAATACCCTGAGTGTATTCATGTGTTCACGGATGGTGCTAAAAGTCCAGATACTGGAATTACAGGGTTTGGAATAGCAGTTCCGTCAAAAAATATTGAAATAAACAGACGCACTTCGGATGGACTGGCAGTGTACACGGTTGAAATGGTAGCAATTTTGGTGGCATTAAAATGGGTAGAGTGCATCCAGTGCCGCCAGTGCATCAAGCCACCTGGGGGGCTCTTCAACTGGTGGGGGAGGTTGTCACATCTTGCAGGAGCTTTCCTCTCCTCAGGAATTCTCTCTGCAGGAGGGGGAGATATAGGAGAGGTGGAGGAAGATCTCAGCCTGGGCGTCTATTGTCTTGTGTAGTCTGGAAGATGAGTGGATGATGGGGTGGGTGCAGTTTTCTCTGTAGTGGGGTCGGGTGGGCTGTCCCGGGCTCTGTGGGGCCGGGCGGCGCTGCTGCACTGGGCCCTGGTCCGGATGGGCCTGGGCCCCCTTTCCCTGGCGGGTTGCAGAGTATGGGGGTGCCTACTGGGGTCAGCGGGGGAGCTGGCCCCAGGGAGGGGTCACTTGCCCCTCCCTTTCTTCCCTCCCCATCTCCAGCTGCCTCCCTCTTCCCGCTCCACCACAATCACCCACACATGCAGGGCCTTGGGGTAGGGGCGTGTCACCAGGGTGCAGAGGAGGCACCCCCCCCCTCTGTCCCCTTCTGGCTGCCTCTGCCTCAATTTTATCTCACAACTTAGACATTCACATTGCTCACACTCTCATAACACATACATATAGGATCTTGGGGGTGGGCTCACAACACGGACTCCAAATTACCATCAGGGTGTACACCTCACCCCTGGCGTCGTTGCCCACCTCTCAATTTTAAATACACGTAGACATTGAGGGCTATCAGGAGGGGCTATGCGCTTACCTGCTGCTCTCTGGCAGGTAGCTCCATGCCCTCCTGGGTTTTAATTGCACCTTAGAACACATATACATCAACACTACATATGAGCGGGTAGAGGGAGGTTTGGAGTCTTCTCACACCCCCGGTCTCTGCGGCCTGCTGGAGCGGGGGGGCTAGGAGGAGGAGTTGGCCGTCCGACTGGGGTCTGGTGTATGGGGCCTCCCTGCTGCTGCGGAGTCGGGGCAGTCTGCTTCTCCCCACTGCAGGGAAAAGGGTAACACCACCTGGGTCTGGGTGCAGTTTCCCCCTCCAGGGGCAAGGGTACCTAGACCCGGTTCTTAGAGTACGCTTGGGGAGTGTGATTGTGTGTACAGCGTCTCTTTATGTCTGTCTCCACGTTGGTTGAGTGTGGAGTAATTGCCTATGAGAGCATGAGGGTGGGAATGGATGTTTGTATTTGAGTGTGCCTGTATGTCTGTGTCTATATGTCAGGTTGGGTATCAGACGCCACCTCTCTGGGGACATCTCAGGCCCTCCAAGGTTTGGAGGCCTACCTCCCCCCACCACTTCCCCTGCCGGTGGCAGACGCCCTCAGACATTGGTTGGTGGTTCCTTGTGTCCGGGGGTGGGCGTCCGGGTACACACTGGCTCACTCCTTGGTGGCTGCTTATCGGGGCCTGGAACCTGGGGCTCGCTCGGGCCACTTCGGGGGTGGGGTGCCCTCGGCCTCTCGGCCTGGGGCTCGGTCACTCAGGCACAGCTGGCTGCCGGCGGAGCTCACGGGCACGTCACTGCAACCCCCCCTGGCTTCTGCTCCGCGGCTGCTGAGTGATCCCTCATCTGGGACTCTCCTCAGCTCTTTCTGGGACAGTGGCGCGGCTGCCCCTCTGTTGGTCTTCCTTGGTCTCTTGTGTTCTGGGGGCCTCTGGATGTCTGGAGTTTTGATCTCCTCCATACCTGCTTCATGCCCTGGAGGATGGGACTGTGGCCCCCCACACCCTCTAGCAGATCATTACATTAAGGAACCTTTTAGATACAAGCGCGCTCATGCTCACAGGTGTACACACAGGTGATCACACACACAAACTACACCCTTTTTGGCTCCTACCTCAAAGCACACTGTGCGCTGTCGATCTTACGTGCTGCACAATAATGTTTAATATTAAGTATTTAGTGTTATATTCCCATATATCATTGTGATGTTGTTTATTCTATTACTCTCGTTTTCTTCTGCTTGTTTTCTTTTTTCTTTCCCAACAGGTGATCCAGGTGATCGATATATGTATTTTTTGTCTGCTTATTTTGTTGGTTTTTGTTTTTTGCCCTTTATCCCCGTCCCTCTTCTCCGCTGTTTTTTTTTCCCCCTCTTTCTTTCTCCCTTTTCTTTTCCCCTGTCCCGTATCTAGCAAGTAAAAATAAAAAAAAATAAAATAAACAATAAAAGGTAAATCAAATGGACCATTACGGCAAGGCTGGGATGGTCCATTTGGTAAAGTAAATCCGTTGGGCATCTTTCTTTACTATTCTGGAGACTATAAGCAGAATAAGGTGTTGTGGTGGCAATATTCACTTTCTTTGGGTGCCAGCTCATGTAGGAATCAGTGGAAATGAAAAGGTGGATAGGTTGGCAAAAGGAGCATTGACTAAACATAGGACTGAGATGGAAATTTATTTATTTATTTTTATTTTTTTTTTATTTTTTTTGTCTGTCCCATTTGGTTCTTTAGCCGTCAGAATTGTTGTCTGAAGACCAACAAGGATACCAAATGGATTTATTTTGCCAAATGGATCATCATGGCATTGCCGTATTGGTCCATTTGATCAACCTTTGTTGTTATTATTTATTTTATTTTCGGTTGTTACAGATGGGACAGACATGACTGGGGGATAGGAAAGAGAGGACGGAAAAGAAAAACAGAAGGGAAGAGGGACAGTGAGAAAGGGCACTTACAAAGACAAAGAGAAAAAGAAAAAAAAATCTCCTGGATCACCTGTTGAGAGAAAAAGAAGAGAAAACAAGCAAAAAAAAAACCAAAGCAACATACTAAACACAACACCATCCCGTTAATCTAGCTAAGTGTGAACAGCAGTAAATACTAAATATTGAATGTTGTTGTGCAGCACACAGGACAGACAGCGCACAATGTGCTTTGAAGTAGCAGCTAAGAAAGGTGTAGTTTATGTCTACGAACAGTGAACACCCGTGTGCACACCTGTGTGAATCAGCGCGCTTGTATACAGAAGGTTTCTCCATGTAACGGTCTGCTAGAGGGTGTGGGGGGCCATAGCCCCGTCCCCCAGGGCATGAAGCAGGCATGGAGAAGATCCAGGCTTCAGACATCTAGAGGCCCCAGAGTGCGAGAGCCCAAGGTGGACCACCGGAGGGGCATCCGTGCCACCCTCCTGGGAAGGGCTGAGGAGATCCCCAGACGAGGGGTCACCCAGTAGCCACGGAGCAGAAGCCAGAGGGGGCTGCACTGGCGTGCCCGCCGGCTCTGCCGGCAGCCAGCTGTGCCAGAGTGAACCGAGCCGCAGACCCCGAGGCCGGAGGCCCGGGGGGTCCCCTTTGCCCCGGAAGAGGCCTGACCGAGCGACAGGCACCAGGCCCCGCCAAGTAGCCACCGGGAGTGAGCTGGTGCATACCTGAGCGCCCAGCCCTGGACACCAAGAACCACCAATGCACCAACCCCTGAGGGCATCAGTCACTGGCAGGGAGTGTGGTGAGGGGAGATAGACCTCCACACTTTGGAGGGCCTGGGTGTTCCCAGAGAGGTGGAGTCTAAGACCCGACCTGACATATAGACACAGACAAACAGGCACACACAGACACAAACATGCATTCCCACCCTCATGCACACATATACAAACACTCAGCACTCACCCAACGTAGTAATAGACATACATGGACATGTACACACAATCACACTCCCCAAACATACTCTATACCCCGGGTCCAGGTACCCTCACCCCCAGAGGGGGAAACGGCACCCAGACCCAAGAGATGTGACCCTTTCCCCCGGGGTGGAGGCAAGCAGACCGCCCCAGGCTCCGCGGCAGCAGGGAGGCCCATCGGACAGCCAACACCTCCTCCCAGCCCCCTGCCCCGATGGCTAGTAGAGAACGGGGGTGTGTGAAGACCCCATACCTCCCTCCTCCCGCTCATGTGTAGTGTTGCTGCGTGTTGTTCTAAAGTGCATTTAAAACAAGGGAGGGCATGGTGCTGCTGCCAGAGAGCAGCAGGTGTTAGCACGGCCCCTCCCGAGAACCCTCAATATCTACATGGATTTAAAATTGAGGGGTGGGCACCGGTGCCAGAGGTAAGGTTGAATACACAGACCGTCCACTGGACGCCGTTAACGTGGTCACCCTCAAGACCCTATATATATATGTGTGTGTTATGAGAGTGTGAGGAATGTGGATGTCTAAGTTGTGGAATAAAATTGAGGCACAGGTGGCCAGAAGGGGACAGAGGGGGGGGGGGGGGGGGGATGCCTCCCCTGCACCCTGGTGACACACCCGCACCCCCACAGGCCCTACCTGTGTGGGTGGGTGTGGTGGAGCGGGAAGAGGGAGGCAGCCGGGGATGGGGAGGAAAAGAAGGGAGGGGCAAGATGCCCCTCCCTAGGGCCAGCTCCCCCGCTGACCCCAGTAGGCACCCCCGTCCTCTGGTACCCACCAAGGCAAGGGAGCCCAGGCCCATCCAGACCGGGGCCTACGGTAGCAGCACCGCCAAGCCCCACAGGACCCGGGGAAGCCCACCCTACCCCACCGCAGAGGAAACTGTACCCACCCCAACATTCAATCATCTCCCAGACTACACAAGACAACAGACACCCAGGTTAGGTTTATTCTCCACCTCTCCTATGTCTCTCCCCCACCTGCAGAGTGGACTTCTGCAAGTATGGAACAACCTCCCTGCCAGTTGAAGAGCCCCCCAGTTAGGCCGATGCACCAGAGGCCCCCTGCGCCAGGGCTGAGCCCCTGTGCGCCCACCCGCCCACAACCTCGGCGACACACCGACGAGGACCGAAGCCCCCAAGGCCCAGCCAGAGCCCCATCACGGAGACGAAGCACCCCCGAACCCCATGCCCCCCCACCTGCCCCGGATACACTCAGGGGCAGCCAGGCTACCAGGCCAGTAACCTACGTCCGCCAGTACAGACCATCCCCCAGCCCCGCTGCACGCAGCCACGAGGAGAACACCCTCTAAGAGCGACCAGAGCCACTAACCAGGTTGTGACCACAACCCCCCGGGTTGAGCCCTCCAGGGATAACGTCTCTAGGGGTTCTCCAGGCGCCCTAAGCCCCTCCCAACCTCCACATCAACCACAATAGCTAAGGCGGGACCAAACCACGACCCCCCACCCCCGCTAGGTGATGGAGCCGATCAAAGGAGCCCAGAGGGATTGATCTAATGTGGTGGCAGAGGTTGTATCGAGACTAATGTGATCTATTAGATGGTTTTTATATTGATTAGGATTAAGATTATTTTTATTTTTCCAGTTCATGAGGACCGTTTTCTTGGCAATGCATAGGGCAGTAAAAACCATGTGGACTGTATTAGTTTCTGTAGTGACATCATCCAATTTTCCCAACAAGCATACTAAAGGGGAGGCTGGAATGTTACATTTCAGACACTTTGATAAGTCTTCACATATCTCACGCCAAAACTTCTGCACTGGTGGACAGAACCAAAGAGCGTGGATGTAATTGTCTGGTGTATTGCCTTGACAGTGTGAGCAGTTGTTGGAAGATGTAAAGCCCATCTTGAACATCCGATGACCAGTATAGTGCACTCTATGTAGTATTTTGTATTGTATTAATTGCAGACTGGGATTTTTAATCAATTTAAAGGTTTTTAAGCACACCTGAGACCAGAAGTTTTGATCTAAGCTTACTGATAAATCTGCTTCCCACTTTGCAATAGGAAGGGATATTGATTCATCTATTTTAGAAAGTGTTCTGTATATTTTAGATAATAATTTGGGGGATTTAAGAGTAAGAAAGTGTACCGCACTTGGTGGTGTTTGTAATTCAGCTTGACTGAGGTAAAATTTCTTTTTTACTATGGATTTAATTTGTTGATATTCTAAAAATCTTTTCTTGTTGATCTCATATTGTGTAACTAGTCTGTCAAATGGAATAAATTCTGTTCCCTCTAATATATGTTCTAAGTATTTAATTCCTTTACCACTCCATTCTGGAAAATTAATCATATTATTGTTTTGTAATATGTCAGGGTTATTCCAGATAGGTGTACGTTTGCATGGGATTAATGAAGACTCCGTTATTTTTAGAAACTCCCACCATGCTGTCAGAGAAGAGCTGATGTTGATGCTTTTAAAGCATTCATGTCTTTTGATGTTTGAGCTGATAAATGGTAGGTCTGAAATCTCTAGATCGTTGCATAGTGCCTGTTCAACATCTAGCCAAGGTTCATCTAAGAAGGTATGTTTTAACCATTCTGAAATGAACTGAAGCCTGTTGGCTAAGAAGTATTGTTGAAAGTTAGGCAGATCTAATCCTCCTCTATCCTTGGTTCTTTGTAGTGTTTTTAAGCTGATACGCGGGGGTTTATCTTTCCAAAGGAATTTAGAAATATATGAATCCAGAGATCTGAACCAATCTTGTGATGGTTTGTTAGGGATCATTAAAAATAAGTAATTTATTTTTGGCAAGATCATCATTTTTATAGTGGCGACCCTTCCCATGAGTGATATGGGTAAAGATTTCCATCTAGTCAGATCGCCTTCTACTTTCTTTAGAAGTGGGATGTGGTTTAATTTAGTTAAGTCTGAAAGCTTAGGAGAAACATTAATACCTAAATATTTAATATTTCCAGATTGTAGTGGGGCAGAAGAAGAATTATGGAAGGAGCAGGTAATGGGAAGAACTGTTATTTTTTGGCCAGTTAATTGAATAATCTGAAACTCTTGAAAACCAGTTTATTAGAGTAATTACCTCAGAAAGGTTGGTTTGTGAGTTTTGCAGAAAAAGCAACACATCATCCGCATAGAGACTGATTTTATGTTCTATGTTCTTACATTTTATGCCCTTAATTGTTGTAGCCTGTCTAAATGCTGCCGCTAGTGGTTCGATAAAAATTGCAAAAAGTGAAGGGGAGAGTGGGCATCCCTGTCTGGTGCCCCTCAGGAGACAGAAGCTGGAGGATGTCTGGTCATTTGTCCTGATACAAGCTGTTGGTGAATTGTATAATATTCTTATCCAGTTTATGAAAGAGTTTCCAAAACCAAATTTGTGTAAAGTTGCAAATAAAAATTTCCAGTTAACTCTGTTAAACGCTTTTTCTGCATCTAGAGATAATATTATGGTTTCAATGTTTTTACTGCATGAGTAGTCTATTAAATTAAGTAATCTACGAGTGTTTGTTGATGAGTGCCTACCTTTTATGAAACCAGTTTGGTCAGGATGAATTAAGAGGGGGGTTATTTTCTCTTTTTGAGAGAGCTTTGCAGATTATTTTGAGGTCTACATTTATAAGAGATATTGGACGATAGCTTGAGGGAAATAAAGGGTCCTTGACTGGTTTTAGTAGGAGACTAATGTTGGCAGAATTCATATTTGGTGGTAGTCTGCCATTTTCCTTGATTTCCTGCAACATTCTGTGGAATACTGGTGCCAAAATTGTCCAGAATTCTTTGTAGAATTCTGCAGGAAAGCCGTCTGGACCTGGAGCCTTATTATTGGGCATACTTGTCAGGGCTTCCTGGAGTTCACCTGGCATCAGTGGCGAATCCAGTGCCATTGCTTGACTGTCTAGTAATTTTGGAAGAGCTACGTTGTCAAGAAACTGATCAATTTCATTTTTAGACGGGTTTATTTGTGGTGAGTATAAAGTTTCATAGAAATCCCTAAAAATGTTGTTTATTCTTCCAGGGTCATATATTGTGTTCCCAGATAGATCTTTAACAGCACATATAGTTGTTTTTTCTTTATTTATTTTTAACTGGTTAGCTAGAAGTCGACCGGATTTGTTACTGTGTTCAAAATTCTGCAAGCGAAGTCTTTGTACTAGGAATTCTGTTTTTTTATTAATAATTTCATTTAATGCTAGTTTTGTTTTGCATATTTTGTTCATTATTTCTTGATCTTGGTCGGACGCGTAGGCTTCTTCTAAGGATTTGATGTTTTTTTCTAATTCCTGAATATTTTTGTTTTCTTCTTTCTTTTTATGTGATGAGAAAGAAATTATTCTACCTCTCATCACAGCTTTCCCTGCTTCCCATAGAACAGAAGCTGATGTTCCGGGAGTGTCATTAAAGTCTAAATATGAAGTCCACTCTTTTTTAAAGTATTTGATAAACTCTTCATCTTTGAGCAGTGATGTATTAAATCTCCAGTTTTTACTTGGCGTAGTATTATTCTTGTGCATTAGTGTTAAAGATACAGGAGCATGATCGCTGACCGCTATAGGGTGAATCTCAGTGTCTGAAATGTCACTCAGCAGTGAGCTGCTGACCCAAAAATAATCCAGACGAGAGTAGGAGTGATGAACATGTGAGAAGAAAGAATATTCCTTACTGTTGGGGTGGAGGGAGCGCCATGCATCGCAAAGGCCATAGTCGCTCATATACTGTTTGATTATATTTGTGGACTGCCAATTACGCTGAGTTCCTGACTGAGATGGAAATTAAAAGCAGCGGATCTGAAGCAAAAGGTATTGTTTGGAGGCAGGTTGTTCAGGAGTGGCAGAAGCGGCGGGATTCTGGGAGTAAGGGCAGGCACTTGTATCATTTTAAGAAGGAGGTGGCAGGGTGTAGGTTGTATAGGGGTAATAGGAGAGAAGAGGTGGTCATTACCAGGCTTAGACTGGGACATTGTGCATTAAATAAAACACTACAGGTGATAGGAGAACATGAGACAGAGCTTTGTGGAGTGTGCCAGGAGGAGGAGGAGACGGTAGAGCATGTAATACTGCGGTGCAAGGGTTATGATGTGGAGAGGAAAGTTCTGCAGAATAGATTGAAGGAGCGGGGAATTGGGGAATTTAATCTGAAGAGTGTGTTGGAGGGTAGTAGGGCACAGGTGAGGGAACTGGTGGGGTTTCTGAAGGTTATAGGTGTTTATGAAAGAGTGTAAGGTTTTTTTTTTTTTTTTTGGAATACAGATTGTAAGCTCACTGTCCATACTCCGGAACAGTAGGAGGCGGTAATGCTCCTTTACGTTGGTTGCCAACCGCCGTTAAACACAAAGAAGAAGAAGAAGAAGAAATCGACTCTGATGCGGCTAGGTAGGCGTGGTAACTGATGATAATCATGTGGCTACCGGCTACCGGCGAAAATAACGGAGGAAATCTGGACGGTAAGCCAATTTCTGTCTTAGTGCATTTGCGCCGCTGTGTGTTTTTGTGGTCTTCTTTTGCGGCTCATTCAGTGAATTTTGGTCAGAGTGTGGTGAAACTTGGTGTTTGGAATTGGTGATAGCTCTGGAAGATAACCAGCTTTTCTTTAGCCGGTTACATGAAGTCTGGAGAATTTCTGGTTCGCCTTGTTTGTTTAGCGGACTTGTGCGCATTTACATAACTGCTCGTTTAATCACGGCTTGTTTTCGTTGAGTTTGGTGGTTGTAGAAATGGTTTATATGACATTTTAGCTGAGATTCAGAGGTTTCTGTGGATACCACACATGTCTGGACTTATATTTCTCACCCCGTGTTATAACCGATTAAACGTGATCTCCTCCTTTTTGCTCGCGGTACCGGGGGCATGGGGCTTAAAGCACTTGTTGCAGGCTGCTGAGTTTGCATCTTTTGCTGCGAAGTACAGCCAGACTTTTGACCGCTTCGCCTTGGGCATTTTTAATCTGTAGCTCTGCTCTAAAAGAACGTACGTACCTGGGCCCGCCTACTATCTTTGTAAAGGTAAAATGATTGGCTAGAATCCAAAGTGTATGACATCTCAAGAAAAAAAAAAGCACCAAAATAAAGCACCGAAATGTGCGCTGCTTTTCGGTCTGGTTACTACCGTTTATGTCAGAATGGCACCGGATACCGGTACCCATCCCTACTGATGACATTTGTAAACAGCATATTCCCTCAATATTAAATACATGCACTGCAAGGTTAAACCTAGAATCTCCCCTAGTGTGGATAAAGATGTTACTTTCTTACTTACAGATAAAAACATGTGAATCACTGTGTGCTGTCAGTAAGATTTCCTTTAATTTGCACTTTTTTCAGAACAAGTAGCAAAGCTGGAGACCGAGATCGACCAGCTGAAGCAGCAGTTACAAGGTACTGTGTGGGAATCTGAAATAGAAATGTTGTAATATTTCTATAATTGACACATTTTCACATTTTTATAAACAATGTTTCATATTAAATATTAAATTGACCAGATTAGTATTTATGTTTGAATGTCGTAATGTTAGATATTGAAACTAAAACCTGCTCTGATCAGCTCAACATCACGAGTGACTGGAATGTGTTACAGTTAAAGACAAAGTGTCTGAAGACACAAGGCTGCTCAAACTCTCATTTCTGTGAACATCTGAAGCTGTATTTGTGCTGTAGCGCCACCTGCAGACAGAAACCAACAAACTCTGGAGGCTCAACATATGTCAGAGCTATAAATCTGTCCACAAGGTGGCGCTAGTGTGTTTGAATATCTTTAGTTCATTCACAGGGGCAACTTTAGTACCAACAATGTTTTTATTTCTTCCACATGATATCTGAGGGCAACGGTTCAAACTAACCGACCACCTGGTGACACAGTATGTGGATTATCCAGAGTTTGATTTCTTCTGTGACAATGAAACACTTCCAGCTGTCAAACATTTCTTTCATTGGAGAATCAAGTTTTTGTCATGGTCAATTTTTTGGGAAGAGTCTAACTCTAAAACAGAAAGTTTAAAATAATGACATTTCTCTCTCTCTCAGTCAAACAGGTGGCTTTCTCAGCCTCTCTGCTGGATCAAGGTAGTGGAGATACTGGACCCTTTAACATTGAGATTATTCTGATCTTCAAACGTGTCGTCACAAACATTGGAAATGCCTACAACCCATCCACAGGTAATAACACTGAATGTCACTTCTCAGCTATGTTGATGTCAGGCTGATGTTCCAGATGTTCTAACAGCTGATTTTCCTTTTAACAAAAACAAATGTCCCACAGGTATTTTCACTGCACCAGTGAGAGGAGTCTACCACTTTGACTGGAGTGTAT
Organism: Pelmatolapia mariae; assembly: GCF_036321145.2. Taxonomy (NCBI): domain Eukaryota; kingdom Metazoa; phylum Chordata; class Actinopteri; order Cichliformes; family Cichlidae; genus Pelmatolapia; species Pelmatolapia mariae. Next base: position 3,122,421 of record NC_086236.1, on the reverse strand, counting down.
ATGGATATGGAAACGTGCGTGTAGGTGCTGTGTTATTTAGGAACGGAGAACATATTTTTCTTGCATATGAACATCCAACATCTGGGTGGGTGAGTGCCTCTAATGGAGCCTCACTGCTTCTAGAGGTTGGAGATCAGGTGTCTGTACGTCTCTTGGCTAATGCAAGGATGCATGCCAATCAAGGTCATCATAACACCTTTAGTGGTCATCTGATCTTCACCATGTGATAGGTGTGACAGCTCCAACACTTCCTGTTCAGACTGTCCTGTGTGGGCGGAGCTTAGCCATTTTTAGAAAACAGGAAGTAAATCACCTGCTGGAATCAGTTTCTTGCTCTCTCTCTCTTTCTGGTTGGGTTCTAGTTTAGTGTTTATTTGTTTCTACTTCTCCTCTGATTCTACTGACTCAGATAATTTACTTCTTCTTCTTATCTTTGATTCAAATAAATCCAGTTAAATGCTCAGTGATTCTCTTCTCTTTGTCCTTTCTTTGAGTCGGCCCTTCATAAAGTGCTGCTCCTCCATCAGGTCATGACTATTTTCTATAAGTTGGTAAACTGCATTATTTTTTATTGGCTCCACTGTCCTGTGTTGGTCAGTCTGTTATTTTGGTGACTGCTGGCCCACATGTTTGCTTTTAACTGGAGTCTTTCCTGTTAAGTTTAGCAAAATCCAACAGTTCCTCTTTTTTCTCTTCTTTGATAATCATGCAGGTATTTTTCTTAAACACTTAACAGATGTTAAACTTAACTATCATGATAAAAATGTAAACAGCTGATTTAGTTTAATATAAAAATGTGTGTCAGTGCTGTGGAGGAATTTCTAGAAGCTGAAATGTTTCCTTATTTTTCATCTGAATCCAGATCCAGACACAGATACCTGACTGTAAACTTACTCGGGTTTATTTCTTTCTATTCTTCAGTTTCAAAATAAAAGCATCATTGAACCAACACTGTTGATTTCTTTATATGTGTTTCATACATAGCGCAGAGATCAAACCTACACATGCTGGGAGTTACTATCACAGGTTAAGTGACACCTGAGGGGCGACCTATGATGTGAGACTAGTGGTTTAGCGAGCTACGTCGAGCTCAAACTCAGTTTTTCTGGCTAAATCACCATGGTAACGTCTGCTGAACCTGGTCAGGAGCTGATTATGTCCTGAGCTTTGGCTTAAAATCTTGTGGAAGCTTCTATTGTTTCTCAGCTGCTTTGTAAATGGTGTCACCACATTTAGAAAATCCTGCAGATTTAGGTGTTCAGAATGAGAGGATCAGTTTGGATGGAGAGAATGCTCAGAGGCCGACGTGATCGACTGCGCTTTCCTGATGATGTTCTGCATGAGAGATACAGATTCTAAGCAGGGAGGGGGAGAGAGAGAGAGAGTTTGAACAGCCTGGATCTCTTAAAAGAATTGTTTATCAAAGAGCAGGTGTATTCATGCATCTATTTATCACTGTTATCATGGGCACAGTCACCTCTGAAACATTTCAACAGTGGGTATAAGAATCCTTTTTAAGAGGAATGAGGAGGACACAGGTGAGGCGAGAGGAGGTGGAGAAGGAGCTGCCTGCTGCTGGCTCGGATACAAACTCAGATCAGAGAGTCAGAGGCTCTCCGTGCTTCTACAGTGTTTCCTGTTACAGGTGAGTGCTGACACACTGAGCCAGAGACTCACACGTCTCACAAATTTTCTCATGACAAAGTCATGAAGAACATCAGGTTTGTAATAAACATGAAACCATTCAGCTGCTCAGAGTGACATCAGCCTGCAGGACTCTCTGTTCTCCAGTCAAATCAAACAAAGTGAATCCATCCACAGGAAATAAAGTCTGTACTGTGTCACTGATGGAGAACATGAACCCTTCTCTTGAGTCTGTTTTGAGTAATTATCAGGTTTGTTCATGGATATCTTTGAATTTCCTGTAATATTCAAAGATATGCACGGCTGCGTGTTCAGAGCCTGAAATATAGAAGATGATAGAGGGTAATGTACTATGTTATCATTTACGTCGATTGAGGATTGATAAAATTAGAGGACATTTGAAGAAACTACACAGAATAGTTTGAAATAAATCAAATGCAGATAAATAAAGTGCAGTTACAAGTGGTTATTAAAGTACTCTAAAAATAAAATACTGCAAAATAAAATAGAAAATATAAATGGACAAAAGAGGAAGTTATGTGAGGACAAATGTGATTGTATGAAAAGTGCACAGACTCTAGAATAAACAGCAACAGAACATCTGCAGTTGTATTAAACACTGGCCTGTAGTCACATTCAGTGTTGGCTCTGATTAAAAATTCAACACTTTGAAAAAAAACATGAAATTTACTCCTGATATAGAGAAGGTAAATTCACCGCAGAGCGGAGAGAACTGTGGGTCAGAAACACAGGCTTTGGTTTTTGCTGCCCTGACATGTTCTGTCCATGTAACTGACTTCTATCAGCAGTCACATCATCAATAAACACCAGTGACCCAGCCATACACACCAGTGCCATAACACCGACTCTACCATGTTACGGTGTGTTCACACCGAACGCGATAGATGCGACCAGAGCGTCAGGTTTACATGTAAAGTCAATGGAAAAGTGCGATGACGCGCGATTGTGGGTCCCGCGAAAATTCAAAAGCAGATCAGTATGGCAAGCCATTAGTGCCAAATAGCGCCACTTTGGTTAAGAAATGGTGTAAAAAACGCTGTTTAATTATTTAAAACGCCGAAAAAAACGGCGTTTGTCCCGACAGAACGCCGTTTTTTCCGCCACTCACATGGCGCCTTGAATGCACCACCCAAGTGGCGGAAAAAACGGCGTTTTCGTCTGTCTTTGAACGCCGCTTTTTACGTGACTCTGCAGAAAACGCCGTTCAAAGACACATAAAAACGACGGTTTTTACGGCATTCTGTGTCAGCTGTAACGGCGTTTAAAACGGCGTTTTATTGAAACTATGCAGGGCACTCCCTATGGTTCCCTCATCCAATTACTTTCAACTCATTTCACCCAATCAAAGATGAGGAAGTGCAGACCACACTAATGCATCACCGAATCACCTTGCTGCTAAGTGATTGCCTGTTCAGTACCAGTGCTTGTCACAGTATTGACTTGTATTATAATCCCACTATGCATTTTGATGTGTTTAAAGCATGATCAAGCAAACAAACGACAGAATGCTTTTTCTGAAACGTTAACTGCGTTATGTGTTATGGCAGCTCTGCTCATTTCGACCTTCTTTCTTATTTTACTCTTTACTTCTCTTAACCTTTAACTTATGTATCAGCAATCAGATACTGGTGATGTGCGGATCGATCCTGAAATATCGATTCCTCCGATACCAATCATTTATGATCTAGAATCGATTCTCAGATTAAAATATCGATATTTTAGTAATTTAGGGTAAATTTGTAGTTTATCATTAACAGGAACACAGTGGAAAGAAACTATATCATTCGGATTGTCTACATTCAAAGGAACTACTTCCTCTTCCGCCTTACCGGCAGACAGACCCGACATCCCCAGTGAGCTGAGGGGGAAGAGACGGGGGTGATGTCTCCCGAGAAGGACACCTTACACACCATCTCGCCTTCCTGTAATCACTGTAAATGTGAGATCGCTCCCTGATATGATTGAGGAGCTAATGACGCTAACCCGGTCACAGTGGCTTTACTCCAGCACTGCCCGGTACTCCCTCTGTGAGTAGGCTGCCCGGCTTCCAGCTGCTGCGGGCGGACAAGACGAGAGACAGCGGCGAGAGGAAAGGAGGGGGACTAGCAGTGTTTGTTAAAGACAGTTGTGGTACCCCTGGGCACATCGCTGTGAAAGAACAACTCTGCAACAGAGACATTGAGCTATAAGCCGTTAGCATCCGTGTAGGCAGCCTGTGACTCTCTGTGGTCAGCAGACTGCAAACGCAATCTCCGAGAGCTCTTCTTCTAATATCAGGGAACTTTAATCATGTCTCGCTGGACTCCACACTGCCCCCCTTCACCCAGTATGTGACCTGCCCCACTGTCGGCAATAAAACATTGTACTTAATGTATGCCAATGAAAAAGTGGCATACAGTTTCTGCTGCCCTCAGGTGAATGTATGGCTAGTCACCCTATGCAGCGAGCTTAACATAAGAGGAGATGGTTCCAGGAACGACAGGACACATCGCTTTGTCTTTGTCTTTAACTGAAGACCGTTTTTTCCTCTTTTAATTTGTAAGACTGTGAACATACAGTAAAATAATATGTAAGCATCAGTATCGACATATTTTGCAACCAAAAACAGAAGTTAGCAACATAGCTTTTCCTATGCTTTACATTCACCATAAACATCTTTCCTTATACGTTCAAATAAGCTTTTAAGTAACATGAAAGTAACAAATCTTACAGAAAATAAAGCTAGACATTGCTTACTTACAGATTATGGTTCAACAAACTCCCCAACGATGTAAACTGGGCTTAAATTTGTGCAGCTTGTTTTCTGCTCCAGGCATTTTCTCACACTGCCTGCGTGAACTTCTCCTGCTGCTTATAACACATCACCAAAAGGGGGCAGTGAAGTGCACACAAAATAACTAAAGAAGAAGCCACAAAACTCAAGGGGTAATACTGCCCACTGGTGGGAAAACTGAGAAATGCCCCAGCCAAAGAAACCCAATAAAGCAACAACAGAGGGGCAGAATACAGTTCATCACCTCTCCCTGCCCTGGGAAGATTTGATCGTAACCTAGTGCGCCTTGTCCCTGTGTACAGCCCTTAGTGTGCAGGGAGCCACCAATCACCCATGCAGTGCAGAGATGGTCAGAGGAGGGCATATAAATAAATAATAAAAGCAAATAAATGACAGAATGCTTTTTTTTAGACATTAACTTTGATCAAAATCCTTTTTTGTTCAGTTTAAATTAATAACACTGTATAATAGCCTTCAATTGTAATATTATTAACAACATCTCAGAAATATTTTGCCCCTTCAACATGCATTTAAAAAGAACCTGATATGCAGTTTTACACCACCGTCATTGGCCTCATTCAAGATGGTGTTGAGTCTGCACACCGGCAGGTACTAGCGGCTAGTACTCTGGTGCAGTCAGCACAAGCTGGAACTGAACACGCTTAAGACTGTGGAGATATCCCTCAACACTGCCTCCCCTCACCATATCTACACTGCAGTCACTGAGTCTGTCCTGTGCTCCTCCATCACAGTCTGGTATGAAGCAGGACAGGAGCAGGCTGCAGTGGACTGTACTGGCAGCAGAAAAGATCATTGGCACCCCCTGCCCTCCATCCAAGACCTGCACCTTTCAAGAACCAGGAAACAGGCATGGAAAATCATCAGAGACCCCTCACACCCTGGACACAGACTTATTGACTCACTGCCCTCTGGCAGACAGTATAGAAGCCTGCAAACCAGGACCACCTGACATAGGAACAGTTTCTTTCCCCTCGCCATCTCCCTCCTAAGCTGTTGAACTGTCACACTGCTTCACACTGCTAGACTGCAACTGCACTCTTTGGTATTAACTTCTGTAATCCTATAATTTCTGTATAAAAGAATTAGATTGTGTATTATATTGTTAGTTTATACACCTGTGTGCATACGTGCATGTGTATTTATGTATGTCCATACACATAGATGGATTGTGTTTTACATTTTTGTGCTTGAGAGACGCCCTCAATCGGAACCTAATTCCTTGTATGTGTTTGCGCATATACTTTGCCAATAAACGCGATTCTGATTATGAGGTATTTCCCTCTGGATGGCACACACGCGTAATTTAAGTAGAAAAAATGTCATGTGTATTGCCTCTTTTAAAATTCTTTTTTGGAAACCACAAGAAGAGAAATATGTGGCATTCCCTTATGTCATACTACATCTTCACTGTCAGTATACAATTGTGAACATATTTTGATCTGGCTCTTTTTTCCTTAACTCAATAGACTTGGCACACATTCTACAAAGACAACTCTCTTCCTCTGCTTCAAGCTCTTTGCTTTAAGCAGCTAAAGGGGAGTTAATTTTCTTCTTCCGACTTAGTGCAATGAAGGTATCTTGAAGTTAGTCACTTCATATCTCACCTTTCCCATTATTTTTCAGAGATTACAAGTTCATGTGTGACATTTATTTAAACCACCCTTTAGCTAAAAGTAAAAACAAACACTGTAGAAGCACTTGTGGCTGTGTCCTTTGTGCACACACATTAGTGAAAATGAAAAACATAAATTTTTAGAGTGTTTGATCTATAAACATGTACCACTGTGTAATCCCGTTTTTGGATGAACTGAGGCTTAAAAACATAGGCCAAAATATAACTGTGTTTTGCCAGATATGCCAGATTCTCAGATTAAAGCTCACAAAACTATTTCAACAACCACCAAACAGCAAATGAGAGCAGGTACACGGATTCCACACAAAGACGTAAACACAGAGCGGACCCGACGCATCAGAATCAGCTTTCTCTTTCTCGGCTTTCTCACCCGACGGCACGTAGACGGACACGCTGTCGGAGCTCACAGAGCCCACCGTCCGCGCTGTGTTTACGTCTTTTTGCGCTGATTCTGAGCTGCAGGTTTTGTCTCTCTTCAACCAAAATTCGCCGAGCCAGCAGCCAAAGAAGCAGCAAACTACGCTTCACATTTGATCAATTTCGTCATGAATTCCCTCTGAGTTTTGCTGTTTTGCTTCCACCACGATAAAAAAAAAAAATCACACTTCATGCACAGTTCTCTCTCTCTGTACTAATATTTCTGACTGTCTGAGGCTAAATTGAATCGAATCAGGACTTTGAGAACCGGAATCTAATGGATTATAGAAATCAGTGTTGATACCCAGCCCTAGTGAGCAGCCTAGGCCTGACAGAAGTGGATGTAGCTGTGGGTAATAAGAAAAGATGAAAGGAACTATTGATAACTTTTTTGTTAAGTTAAGGCCTGATCCGTCTGAAGTTCATAGCCAGCTCTGACACGGTGTCATCAATCTTTGAATGCTGAAAAAGCAGCAGTGTATCCAGAAAACACATTATATGCTGCAATAAATGCACTGTCCAAGTGTCCCCTCTCCCCACTGCCTTTCAGCAGCAGGCAGCAGCAAACAGGTCGTCAGAGGAGCCGAGATGATGATTAAGTTTAACATTTTCTACAATATTGACAAAGCACTTTAAGCACAAGATTGTTAGTTAATAATTTAGAAATGAATATTGTCTGTATGGACTGCAATTTCCCCCCCAAAAAAGTGCACATGTAAAACTGCGGTGTTAAGCGATGCGGTTGAAAAATTTGAGTGCGCCTAACTTTTCTGCCTGGTGCGCCCATGGCAAAAAGTTAGTCTAGAGCCCTGTATAGGAATATATGTTATTGTTTATTAATAAACAGCACACAGTGGTCCCGCTGATCCGTCACTGCCTCGCTGATTTTTTTATTGCACAGTCCAACTGTCAACAATGCGCATTGCATTCTGCAGCCTGATTGACAAATCTCCTCCTTGTCGTGTCTCCTGCGCTTGCCAAATTTGTCATGCTTGATATTGATAACCATCACGTCCAATAAAAAAACAGCACAAAATCACCCATAACTATGACCCTCATTCAGAAATAGACACCTGCACCGCGAGGGAAAAAGGCGCACAAAAGTGGCGCGCAGACGAAGAAAAAACGCGGCATAATAATAGTTTTACATCTTGAAATCTACAAAGGTTTGCACTTTGAGAATCAACTTGTGAGAACTGTGACTAATGTTCATGTGTGTGGGGAAAAAAGTGTATAAAGTGCGTGGCGAGGGGCTAGTTATTCTGACAACCCCTGCTGCAATAAATGGGGGACCACTGTATATACTTTCTCTATGACTATTGTTGAAAACCTGTTAACATTTAATATTGTCTTGACTGAGACAAGACAATATTCTGCAGCAGGTCCCTCCGCTCCTGCTGCTGCACCCACAGGTATGTAATTGTAGCAACAGATGTACAGCACGCACTGATAGCTTTTTACTCGCTTGAATTCCCTTGTGATCACCTTTACTAAATATCTACAACCAATCTGTTTATATCCTGTTTTTTTCAATGTTGAAAATGAAAATCTAGTAGCAGCCTTCTCATTTCTTTGTGTTGTTTTGTGCTGTTTTACAGGCCCACAGAGGAGGACAGCGCTGAGGCGGACGAGGGACGGGTCCCAGGACGGTCCATCGGCGGTGGAGCTGGCCATCCTGGAGTCCCTGAAGAGGCCACGCCAGTCTCCAACAGAGCATTTCCTCCTCAGCCTTGTTCCTGCTCTGGAGAGCATGCTGCTTCAGACGAGAGTATTAGTGAAATTTCAAATTTATAAATTAGTTTTTGAAAACAGCACAGCTGTGTTAAATTTGGAAACATTGGACCCTAGCAATCAGTAGCTTTCTGATGAGGCAGCAGCTCTCCAGGGCAGAAACAATGTTCTTATTTTTCTCCTCCTTGTCCCTGAGCCTCTTCCACTTTAAGCTGGGTCCTTTTTACTCCTGTCTCTCTGTAAATAGTTATATTTTATATATTTATGTTTAATGTTTTTCTGTTTGAGAATTTTAATATTATTTCAAATACATTTTTGTAATGACTAATGTCTCAGTTCTACTGCACAGCAAATGTTGGCACACGACCTGACACATGTAGAATTAATTTCATATTATACTAATGAAAAAATATACTACTATATAGAAACATAGTGAAGACCAATTATTTAAGAGAATAAAGAGAGGTTAGTTTATTTTGGAGTAGAGCTCCATTTATTAAGAAAGTAAGGGATTATATACAAATATTCAACTGGTTCTATACCAGAATTAAACCAGGTCTAAATAAAAATAAAAAAAAGGAGTGAGTATCACTACAAAGATTACCCACAGTGGTCCTCATACCACAGTTTGATATCAGCAAACACTGAGAGCATACATTGATATGACACCACAGCCATGCTATCATTGCTAACACTGATAACAGCATAAATCGAATTAAATCAGGACTTGGTGAGACATTTGAGTATCACTAGAAATATAAACAGTCGTCTCCATACCACAGTTTGCGATCAGTAAACACCGACGGCATTTACTGATAGTAAATTCACACCGAACGCGATAGACGCGACCAAAATGCGCCAGAGGCCCCTAGCTTGACACGTGCACATTCGCACCTCGACGCGCGTCCAACGCGAATTGCTCGCGCGTCAAAATGAAGCGGAAATGTGGGAGGAAGTTGTGCCAGACGGTATGTTTGCAAGATGGCAGCTGTCGAGTTAGCGGTTGAAGAGAGAGTCTCCCTTCTCTATTTACTGTGGAGAGCAGAGCAGCGGCGTTAAGGACGTCCTCGCCGTACCTGGATCCATCAGGTCCTCCAGAAGCGTGAGCAGTTTGGTGAGTTTCACCACTTGCTCCAGGAGCTGCGCCTGGATGACGGCCGCTTTCAGCGGTACCACTGTCTTTCCCTCGCCCAGTTTGAGGACCTGCTGTCCCACGTCGGTCCAAGCATCGCTAGACACCAACTACAGGCGCTCAATCCCACCTGCAGAGCGCCTGTCCGTCTGCCTGCGGTTGGTAAAAGTGTTTAATACGGTAGTCCTTTATTGATACCTGTGCTAATATATGCTAAACTATCCGTTTATACACTGCTAACATGGATGTGGTATGCTATCAGTGAATGCTGTCGGTGTTTAATGATAGCAAACTGTGGTATGGAGACGACTGTTTATAATATTTCTAGTGATACTCGAAAGGTCTCATCAAGTCCTGATTTAATTCGATTTATGCTGTTATCAGTGTTAGCAATGATAGCATGGCTGTGGTGTCATATGTGGATATGAGGTTCACTGTGGGTAATCTTTGTAGTGATACTCCCTCCTTTTTTTTATTTAGACCTGGTTTAATTCTGGTTTAGTTGAATATTTGTATATAATCCCTGCAGCTGTCAGACTCTATAACAGGGGTCACCAGCCTTTCTTAAAACTGAGAGTTAGATAAAATTGTGAACAGTTTGGTTCATCTTTAGTTATATGGTTCTATCTAGCATATTCTATCTTGATATGCTGTCTTATCACAGGTTAATTTTCCAAAAATATTAACAATGATTTAAGAAAGGAAAGGGCTACATGTCAACATACAACTCGTTATTTCTATTAATCTCTTACTTCATTCCTGCCCGATTGACATGTTTAGGAATTATGAGTGATTGGCACACTGTAGTGGTAAAAGTTACTACCAATCAAATTATTATGAAACGCAGCCTTAAAGGCTGCATTTTAAGGCCGATTACGTCACAGCGACGCGACGAAGGCTGTCCCAATTCAAAGGCTGCTCGAAATGCGGCCCTCAAATGCGTCCTTCATTTCCCTGAATTTTAAGGATGGGTCGGTGTAGACTTCATGGCCCAACATATCCCAGACTTCATAGCGCGGTGGTGGTGTGGATAATTTTGCATTAAAAAAAATGGCGGAAGCGGAGCCGCCGAAGAGTGAACTTTCAAAAGTAAGTACTGAATATGATGTCACTTATTTATGTGCAAATGTTTAATAATGAAGAACATTAAAACATTACTGTTGGCCACATGTCGGGAAAGTTATGTGACATTAGTGATGTTTGTACTAACTTGGTTTTAAAGCCTTTACTTCAAAATATACACCGTTCAATAGTCGACATTAATCTTACACAGAATGGGATGATTTTATGGATAATTAAAGTCAGTCATATATCCACAAACACAACAAGCTGAAAGTCAGTGATGCTGCTCGGTTTGCAGTCCTGAATATCACGGCACAAGCAGGATTCACTGCACTGTTAATGTTAGCTATGTTATATTGCTGCCTCTGTTCGGTGGTGTCGAGCCAAACGGACTTTAACGTGTGTTTGAACGAGCTGACGGTTCACTCGTTAAGCTGAAAGAAAGATGCTTTAATCACAGGAGTCACACATGTGTCCACTGTACCATCTGGGAACTCTTCTTGTTTAGCACTCGTAATAACACAAACACTAAATCCTCCTTCTCTTGTGCTGTTTTGTAGCAGTGTATACACCTGAGACTGTCACCTGTCTGTCTGTCCTGCAGTCTCTCTCTGTTTCTTTCTCTCTGATTGTAGAATAAAAGTATGAACATGTATTTATAAGTTACACTTGTGTTTGAATCCTGCAGCTTATCACACATTTGATTTCCATGTGTGACAACTGCAAGTGTCCAGAGTGAGGACAGACTGAGGGACCCACTGCTGCACATCATCTGTGAGGCTTTGCACCCCTGATGATCCACCAGGACAAACTCAGCAGTGTGTGAGGAAGAGGAGGAGGAAGAGCCAGCAGCAGCTGACAGATGGAGAGAATAGACAGACTGTTCCCTGTTTGTGAAGGACTGCTAGGAAAGTTTAAAATAACTAATTGTCTGTCCTGAATCAGTCTTATTAGGTAATGTTAAAATAATTATATCATTCCAGTGTTTTCAGTGTGGGAGAAAGTACTCAGGGCCTTCAAGTTACACACTATGAAAGGCAGCAACAAGTTTAATATTCAGAAACCTAAAGTATGTATCAGCAGCAGAATGGAGCTAAAAATAAATGTTTGTTTCAGTTCTATGAAGCTTTGAGTATTTTGGATTAGTAGCACTGCTGTGTTTGTTGCATCATATTGCTGTAATTGTTTATATGCTTTATATATTCTGAGCTAAGTTGATCTATAGTGTTACATCATATTCTATAAGGATGTTATGTGTTTGTTTACTTTCTGCCCAGTTTGGCCCATTTAGCAGAAGTCAGCCTGTTTAAGGCTCTGATATCTATTCTGTATGACTTAAAGCAGTTATGACATGGTCTGATTTTCTCACCCAATAAAGGAATATTTAATATATCAGTCTACTCTTCATTCTATCAGCAACAGTTATCACAGCTCGTACATTTTCTTTTTATAAATATATGTAAGCAATGAGCCAAATTTAGTAATGCCAACATACTGAAGGAACAACATTTGTCTCTTATATATAATACATCTATATATACACTGTCAAAGATACTTGTCTTTGAGTGAAGATTTAAGGTGATAGGAAATATAAATAACTGCAACTTGAATCTGTACTGAGGCTCAGTATTTGACACAGAGTTCATGTTCACTGCTGGAATAACTAATAATGATTAATATAATAACTATAATATTGGCCATATTATATTTACATTACCAAAGTGATATGACTTTAGTCTCATGAACAACATTAGCTAAATGTTATTTACTAGCTAATCTTAAATGACTGTTCAGTACAGAAATGAAGCCCAAAAATCATGTTTTACTGTCCTGTGGTCTCAGCCTCAGATACTTATCAAATCACACAAAGCTCGTAGAAACAAACAAACAAATGAACAAAATGTTTTTCTTCATTTCTGTCAAACAAAGTTGTATGACGCGTTTCCAGCGGTTAGTATCATGGTTGCTAGGCAACCTGGGCAGCGCAATGGAGACTAGGGCTACGTCCACACGTACACGGGTATTTTTGAAAACGGAGATTTTCCGTTTTCATTTTAAAAAATAATCCTGTCCACATGTAAATGCAGAAATGAAGGAAAACGCTGCTAGGAACATGCCACAGCAACAGGTGGCGATATATTCCTAACCGTGTAGAAATGTTGGCCAATCAGAAGTCTAGAAGTCTAGGTGGGAAATAGTAAACAAAGATGGGGCATAGAAGCAGAACCGAGTCCTATGTGTGGAGGGACAGTAACTGTGTGTGTATATGTAAGCATTTAAACACTGCAGAGAGTACAATTAACAGTAACAGTATTGTCGAAATTCATTTCACCGAAACAATAACGTGGTGCACAGTGTGACGTCAAAAAAGGCGCACACCTTTGACGCTGCGTTTTCTCCGTTTTCCTCGTCCACACGTAAATGCAAAAATGGAGTTTTCGAAAATATCCACCCTGGCCGGCGTTTTTAGAAATCTCCGTTTTCAGTGACCGAAAACGCTGTTTACGTGTGGACGAAAGGTGCAAACGCATAGAAAAATCTCAGTTTTCAAAACTACGCGGGTACGTGTGGACGTAGCCTCGACCGTCCCATACAGCCCATGTGTTTCCAACAAACTTGCCGTTTATTTTGCAAATCGAGCTCAACACTGCCCCTAGCGTCCTGGAGCACTTCCGTTGTGATTTGGATTTTGCATGTGTTTTGGATTTTGTACGTGTTTTGGATTTTGTACATGCTTTGTCTCTAGGGGCCACCGTAGGTCTGTGCTAGACAGACCCATCAGTGGGACATGGAGGTACTGTAGGTGGGGCACAGTAGTAACAGAAAGTCTGTTTGAAATTTCTATGTTAAGTTATATATTTATTTAAATATATATATATTTTTTTATATAAAAAACAAATAAAAACTGGTAATAGGAGGTGGTTATTTTGTGATATTACTCATTACTCTGATTTACATTTACTGATCTACTTTGGAAGTTTGTGTCCCAGTGGCAGGTGGGTCACAAACTGGCCTTAACACTGTGCAGCCTGGGCAGCATTAGAGTTTACAGTAAACAGCCTGTGTTTTTAAAAAATGTTTATTTCATACATTTAAAGAGAAAAAGTCTTTCTTATATTTTGACTACAGTGAAGATTTTGGATTGGGGGCGCTCTGCGGTCTGTTCTGGTGTTTTAACAAATTTCCCACGTGTGGGACTAATAAAGGTCATCTTATCTTAAGTGTCCGCAGCACTCTTGACTTTGGGCAGGGCTGAACTAAACCGGGCTTTGACTCCCCGACATGGAGATAAACTTTTTTCTCCTTCCTAAATTCTGAGGACAGTGCAGGACCTCCTGTTACTAGGAGAGTGACATCTCAGTATCAGCGCACAAATCATGTGCAGCTCCTGAACCATCGCAGCGATTTAGTTTCCCTGCTGTGTTTTCTTCATTGTGTGTGTGACCACAGGAAGCAGGAGTAACTCATCAAAGTGACAACACTTTTTCAGTTTGTGACTGAAGGTCTACACTGGGGAGTAAATCAGGAACATGTTAAACTAATTTAACAAAGAAATAAAAATGAGAGTTTCAGATATTGATTTATAAATCTGTGAGGGAGTGAGGGATCCTCCTCTGGAAACAGATTTCATCTTTATTTGCTGATGAGACACATTTTTACACACAAAACCTACAAAGAGCTTAGAAATGAGTTAAATAAAATAAATAAATAGTCAGTTAAGGGAACTGAGACACAGAGAGAGACAGAGAGATGAGGGGAAGGAGAGGCATGGAAACATAAGGAGAAGAAGATAGGAACAGAAAAGGGAAAGAAGACACAAGGACACACACATAAACAGACACACAGAGGACAAAGACACAAGGGGAACCTACTAAACAAGAAACTGATCTTAACAAACTAAGTAAACTAACTTTATGTGATTCAGTGGCATGAAAATACTGGTAGTTTAGCTCAGGATAAACAGGTCAGCTTGTGTTAATGTGGTGAAGTTACAGTGAAGCTCTGTGTTGGACGGGTGCTCAGTGTCCTAAATAACCGATTCAAGCTGAGTGCGTTCATTAGAACTTAGAAGGGAATAACATTTGTATTCTCATGTGTTGATGTCAGTTTTGTATTATTTTTACACAGCAGAAGTTACCTGTGCATAAACATAGGTGGTAGAATCGTCCTTCAAGGAGCTACTTTTTACTTTCTTACTCTGAGTACATTTCAGTGCTTTTTCACTTTTACTGAAATGTTCGTTAAACTGTAGCATCTGTACTTCTACGTACAGAATGTGTACTTGTGCCACCTCTGGTGGTCAGTCTGTGGTTACTGAGGTTTTTTCATCCCTAAAATTTAGTTTAAATAAGAATCTTTTTCTTTTCACAGACTTGGGAGTAAATAAAAGTAGACTCATGAATAATAGATAATAGACAGATAATAATCTGCGGATGGAAAGAAAAACAGACACTCGTGTTTCTCTGTGGCCGTGGGCGACAGTCAGCTGATTTCAGTTTGGAGGAGGTGGAGGAAAATGGTGGAGCTGTTTACAGATGTTGAGGAAATGAGACACGGACGTTACTTTGGTTTTTACCGCATGAAAGGAGCAGAGCTGCGTTCAGCTGTTGTGTTCGTAGGTGAGCAAACATTGATGATAATAAAGGAAAACTTTGTTTGTATCCTCAGGATTCATGTTGGTGTGTGTGGCCTCAGGTTTATACTGTTAACTGGTAATTATGTAACAGCGAGTTTCAGCTAATGATAGAGTAACAAATGACTTTCTGGCGAGTAATTAAATAGATTACTTTGACGAAGAGCAACGAGATCACAAGGAATAAAAGGCCTGTTGGGAAGAAGGTAAAATAAAAATAAGTGTTTGGACTTCAGTGAGCAGCACTGAAGCTCAGGGATGTGTGTTAGACTGTTGAAGCAGAAAGTTCTTACTGGGAGGACACAAATCCCTCTGGACTTACGCCAGGAAACCTTCGTGTGAGGTGCCATGAATAGTTTACTCTGTAAACATCACACAGAGTTGTTAACACTTACACACTCAGCGTGCAGACGGGGATACTAACGAGGAAAGCCGTGGTCAGCTGAGCTGCAGCAGAAAGCTGAGTTCTGTCGTTTTTGACCGCGATAGTGAACACTGAGCAACGCTGTCGTTGTTTCACTGTTACTTTGATATTTACCATAGAACGTAAACACACCTGTGACACTCACAAACCCACACCTGAGCCTTCATATGTGATCTGTCCTCATTCGTCCTGCGCTCGTTTTCTAATCATATTCATTGTTCAGGTTACACAAAGATACTGAGGCGCCAGAAACAAGGAAAACAATGTTGTTTCAGGAAACATGAAACTCCTACAGGTGTGTGTGCTGTTCTGGTTGTTTCAGAATTGAAAAAAGGGAAGAAATGTTTCCGCCCGGTTTTGAACCGAGGACCTTTCCACTACACTACGGAAACACATCATTTGTCATGAAAGGGTCACGTCGTGTCACAGCTGTGACACGGTGTCAAACTGAGGGCGACAGTTACTATTCCTGCAGGTGTGTGTATTTGCCTAAAGGTTTTGTCAGAGCGCTGGTTTCTCCTCATAGATCAAATCAAACACACTGAGAGCTCCTCACCTCTGCACACCAGCGTGGACTCTGTGGGTCTCAGCTAATAACTGAGCTCCTGTCTTTGTGTCTCGTCTCTGAGTTATTTTAGTTTGTGATATTTGGTTTTATTGAGAGATGTTTTTCCTCTTTTTGCTGCTGTAACAGGGTCACTTCTCGTTTTCTTACTGTCTGTGTTTCCAGCTTTATCAAAGAGGAAAGTCTTCAGTCTAATCATCAAACTTAGAAAGAGCGTCTGCCTCCTGGATCCAGCTGGGACAAAGCTTTCAGGCTCCTGTTTGTGAGTTCCTATAATTAGTAATCACCCCTGGGTGCTTTAAGAAATCTTATCCAGTGACTCACACCAGTGCTGATCATGCTGATTACTATAACAGGACTTTAATTTATTGTGTGTGTGTTGAAAGATTCACTTTTATTTCCAGATAACCAGCTGATGGGTTATCAGCTGGTTATCTGTGCGTCCTCTCCCCGTCAGCACAGAGTGACACTGACAGTCTGGACTGTTCACTGGTGTTTTGGATCTGGATCCTTCACCTGATCATGCAGAAACAAACCAACAGCAGAGGATTTGATGAACTTTTTATAGAAAGTCAGCATTTAAGGCTGGAAGACTTCAAACAGGAAGCACGGATATATGGTTTTGGAAACCAGTACCTTCATAAAAACATGCGTCCATACCCTCAGCCGGAGCTTCACGTGTTTCATCTGAAACACGAAACAAACATGTTAGGAGGAATCAGAAAGGAGGCTTTAAGGATCCGAACAGCAGCTCAGAGGATCCAGACAGACTGTCCCTGGTGTGGTGGAGTCTGGCTGTGGCACCAGAGGAGATCCAGTCAGCTGAGAGGAGGCCCCTGGAGGAGACCTTCCTAAACCGGACCGAGGAGCAGGCCCAGAGGCAGCAGAGCTTCCTGTGGAAGTTCGCCTCCTCCAGCCTTCAGTGAGAAGTCCAGGTATGGATTGTACCGCTTTACCTTCCCAGTGGAGGAGGTGCTGGAGGCCTACAGCGAGCAGGTACAGACTCCTTTAATTTCAATTAACACTTACAGAAGAGCTTAATGGTGTTTTATCGCAGGAGACAAACTTTCATGTGGCACTCTGAGTTTGTTAAAGTAAAAATGTTTTTAAACCGCTCAGTCCGTCCATCACATCAGACTGGAAGAGAGCAAACTGCAAAGACAAAAGTCACGTGACCACTGAGGACCTGATACTGTCGATCTTTGGGGCCACCACCCTGGATCAGCTCTGTCCTAATCTCTGATTCTCTGAATCTTACCCAGAGTTTAGATGGAGCCGGTGTGGGTGAGGGGACTCGCCCAGCACTAACGTCCCCACTCCAGGT
The DNA here is from genome assembly GCF_036321145.2 of Pelmatolapia mariae. NCBI lineage: Eukaryota > Metazoa > Chordata > Actinopteri > Cichliformes > Cichlidae > Pelmatolapia > Pelmatolapia mariae. The sequence goes on along the minus strand of NC_086236.1, from coordinate 3,105,041 downwards.
GTTGACCCACCAGGACCGCCAGGGTCCTGAGTAACCAACCAACCACACCTGTTAACAACAGCTCCCCTCTAGGTCGGTGCGTTTGGTAACTAACTGGCTTAAATTTCATGGCTCTGTTACTTTTAAAGGGCTGGAGGAACCTGTAAGAGCCATTTATTTGACCTTTACTGTTTCACAAAGGGGTCAAAAGGACATTTGCACAGTTTAGACTTTAATTGCAGCATATTTCATTAAATCAATTTAGCAGGAGCAAAGAAAAGGCAGAATAAAATAACAAAACAGTCAGACTATTAATCAGTCAAATCACTTGTGTTACAGTAATTTAACTAACATGCTCTGAGCTAACGCTGAATTTGTTCTGATGTTTGGAGGAGAGAGGCTGGAAAGAAGAGCACAGCTGGATCCAAAGATGCACTTATCCCTGTGTTTCGTGCTGGGTTCAAGTCTTCTTGATTCTTTAACACGGCAAAAATGAGCCGAGAAAAAGCAAAAAAATACAAAAACCAGTTTGAAGCCCACAGTCTTGGGTGGCTGCCGCCCCTCTGACATAACTTGCTGTAATTTGTGACTGTGAGCTACCCAGGCTGAACCTTCAGAGGATGCAGGCATGAGAGAAAGAAACCCTGTACAGCCTTTCAATGCGAGGCCTGTCTTTGAGTTATCAAGCTGAACTGGAAAGACTTAAAGATGGTTCATGCCAGAGAGCAAAGTGGAAATGACAATCTGGTGGCTGTGTTAAAGAAACAGGAGCTAGGCACAATGAAGGGAATTAAAGCCAGACTGACTCTTAGGCCTGATAGTGTACCCAAATTCTGTCCACCACGTAATGTGCCTTATGCTCTCCGCCCTTGGGTGGAGGCGGAACTGAAACGCCTGACTGAGCTTGGGTTGATCACACCAGTGGAGCATAGTGATTGCCCGTGGTTCCTGTCAACAAGAAGGATGGCTCAGTGAGACTGTGTGGCGATTTCAAAGTCACTCTCAGTTCGCAGCTCTGTGTGGATAAGTACCCACATCCACGCATTGAGGCCACATAACTGATGCAGCAGGGTTATACAAATCACCAGAAAAGCTGCGTGCCGTTATGGAGGCTCCAGCACCAGCTGATGTCAGCCAGTTACGTTCTTTTCTGGGAATGCTCAACTATTATGGGTGTTTCATACCTGATTTAGCTACGGTCCTGAAGCCGCTGAATGAGCTGCTCAGTAAAGAGAAGAAATGGCAGTGGACATCAGCCTGTGAGTCAGCTTTCCAGAAAGCTAAAGAACGTCTGGCCTCACCAGAAATACTCACCCACTACAATCCTGAAGTGCCTCTCCGCTTGGCGTGTGACGCTTCACCATATGGAGTTGAAGCCGTGCTCTCACATGTCATGCCTGATGGCCAAGAACGGCCAATTGCTTATGCTTCACAAACTCTCAGCAAAGCAGAACGAAACTAAGCTCAGATTGAGAGGGAGGCGTTGGCAATAGTTTTTGGAGTGCACAAGTTTCACCAGTATCTCCATGGTAACAAGTTCAACTTGCTCACTGATCATCGCCCACTGACGTCCATTTTGAGTCCAGTAAAAGGCACACTGTCAATGGCAGCTGCGCGAATGCAGCGTTGGGCGCTCCTTCTGTCAGCCCATAATTACACCTTGCACTACCGGAAGGGTGCACATCATGCAAATGCTGACGGACTGTCACGTTTACCTCTGCCACTTGCACAGAAAGAGAAAAGGGGAGCAGTTGAGGTATTCTACGCATCTCAACTGGACACATTACCAGTCAGTGTCGCCGAGATCAGACGTGATACTGTGTCTGATGTCACTTTGTCTCGTGTCCTGGAAATGAAACAACTGGACTGTTAGATTGAAATAGTTAAATGTCAGTGTGTTACTTAAATTTGTAAACCGTGTCTTAAACAGCATGTTCAGATATTCTTTTGTTCTCCTCCCCGGCCTTTGAATGGTGGGGAGGCCGTAATGTTTAACTGCAGGCACATTCCACGTGAGATCCTGGTTTCTTTATCTTCTGGGGAATGGTCACTCCCGGCCATTTGGGGGCTCATCTATGCTTGTATATGGTGAACCATTAAAGTTAAGCCGTATACGGGTGTAGGGAGATGACCTTTGGATAACCAGGAAATGTGGTTAGCAGTTGTAAGCATATATTGTGTGGTAGGGAGACACCCCCCCCCCCCCCCCCCCCCCCACACACACACACACACATAGAATACAGACACATGCCTGCTTAGGGATGTCTCATGTATTTGTAAAATGCATATTCATGAGTGTAACCAATAAAAGCAGCCTGCAGAGGGAAGCTAGTTGCAGCAAAGAGCGCTGTGCGATCTCGTTCTTGGGTGAGTGTCTGTTTATCCAGCAGTTTCAGGAATATATCAGGACACAGATCCTGAGCTGTCACCCTATCTGCTGCGCAGACAAGAACTCACAATACAGCAGGCATGCCTCACGTGGGGCGTAAGGGTGGTTGTGCCACCTAAGCTGCGCTCTCATGTCCTGAAAGAGCTCCACACAGCACATCCAGGAGTGGTGAGGATGAAGAGCTTAGCTCGCAGCTATGTTTGGTGGCCTTGCACTGATTCTCAAATTGAACTTCAAGCTAAAGCCTGCCACTTTTGCCAGCGTGTGCAGAAAGAGCCTGGGTTAGCACCTTTGCACCCTTGGCTGTGGCCTTCCTGTCCGTGGGAACGGATCCATGTGGATATTGCGGGTCCATTTGAAGGTGGTAGATGCACATTCCAAGTGGCCCAAGGTGCATATTATGGATAGCACCATGGCTGGTAAAACCATACAAGTGCTACAGGGTCTTTTTAGTCGCCTTGGCATTCCTCACATCCTGGTGAGTGATAATGGACCCCAATTCTGTTCTGAGCAAATCAGGGTGTTCCTGGAGTCAAACACATCCGCGCCGCGCCGTACCATCCTGCCACTAATGGTTTGGCTGAGCTTTTGTGCAGACATTCAAGCATACATTGAAAGCTTCCAGGGGTACAGCACCTGTGCAACAACGTCTTGACACGTTCCTCTTGACATACCTCAACACTCCCCATGCAACGACTAGAGAAATGCCAGCTATGTTGTTCATTGGATGCAAGCTGCGCTCTCGGCTGGATTTTCTGAAGCCCAGTGTGGCCGGAGCAGTGCGTCGGTCACAAGATGCTCAACGACAATGCCGACAGCAACACTCCAGGGACAGACGGTTCACTGTTGGCGAGCCTGTCCTGGTGCGTGATTATAGGAAAGGAGAGGACAAGTGGACGCACGGTGTCATACTGGAAAAGACTGGGCCAGTGTCATACAAGGTGAATGTGGGAGAACAAGGAGTGTGGAAATGTCATGTGGATCAGATGCTGACACGACCTGAGCCAGTATCTCAGCAGGTCGCAGTGGATCCTCCGACAAGCTCTCAAATGCCACCAGCCCAGAGTGGTAGTGACACCATGCTTCATCCTTGTACACCTCCGCAGGTAGAGATTGCTGAACAAGTTCTGGGGACCACAATACCTCCAGAAACACACCAGTCTGTTAAACCACCACCATCTGACTGTACACAGGTTACAGAGACTGTAAGACGTTACCCAGTTAGAGTCACTAAGCCACCCGCTCGTTATCGTGATGGGTGAGCATACTGAAGTAGTTCTGTGAGAATGTCGGGTTCAGAGACATTATTCTCAACTAAAAATTTAATACAGAAAGCAACATTAGTTCCAGTTTTCATGAATGTTGTAAAAACAAAAACAACAAAAAGAAAGAATAAGATTTTATTTTTAAAAAGTACCACTTTAGTTAAGGGAAATGTTTCTGTGGGTGGTGCCACGGTCACATAGCTTAGTGGGGAGGAGATGTTATGTATGAACCAAATGGTGTGCTATACAAGCCATTGCCAGTAGGCGGGCACCACGCCCAGTTATGTGTATGTGTAACTTCTGTGTTATGTTAAATAAAGAAAAGAAGTCAAAATGCAAACAAACTTCCGTGTTGTCAGTCTGACTCTATAAAAGCCCTAATTAGTGTACTGACACGACAGGAGGGAATATAACAATGATGATTTCCACTCAATACCTTTTGACTGCAGCTTCAGCTGGTCAGTCTCAGTCTTCTGAATCTCCAGCTTTGCTTCTTGGTCTGAGAAGAAAATGAAATTTTACTGATAGCATACAGTGATTCACTTGTTTTTACCTGTGAAACATAACCAGGTGACCCATATGGACTACAAGTCTCATCCACCCAATCACACACATTGTTTTAATCTTTGTCTAAGAGCTTTGTCTAACACACACTCTGATGGAGGCATCTCGCCCAAAGAAGCTTCAGCATGTGGAGCCAGAGAGCGATCCACCAACCTTCCAGTTGGTAGATAAGCTGCTACCACCTGAGCCACAGCTGAAAGACTGCAGTGCAGCTCATTTCCCCTCGCTCTCTACCTGCTTTACCACAAATAGAAACATTGTTGGTGGCCAAGTTGACTCTGTGATGAGCTACAGATGTTCTAGCACAGTAGCGCCACCTGGTGGACAGATTTATAGCAGTGACATATGCTGATCCACCAAATTTTAGAGTTTGTGAGCTTATATCTGCAGAAAGAGATATAACACAGGAACAAACACAGACTTTAAATGATGGTTAGAATTGTTGTATCAGCACAGAAACGGGTGTTTAAGTAAATGTTGAAGTATTTGGTTTGGAAGGTTTTGCTATGAAGAGGAGCTGTGAGCCATTTCATTATAAACATATTGCAGTCAGTTCCTGTTGCTGAGATGAAAAGAAATGTTTTTGGCTCCAGTGTCTGATATTAAGATGTTTTACAATGAACAATGAAAACAAATCTGGAAGATTACATTTTATACTTTACCATCAAAAGTGTGTCAGAAACAGACAGACTTCAACATTTCTACAGAAATGATCAGACATGATGATTTCCACTCAGTACCTTTGGACCGCAGCTTCAGCAGATCAATTTCTCTCAGCTTTGCTGCCTGATCTGAAATAAATGAAAATAATTTTTCTATTTCATTGCATTTTTTTATTGTCCCAAATACCAACATTTTAAAAAATATTTCTGTGCTTTCAAAACAAAGCACAGAACCATTGACCATTGTCATTTCTCATTTCTGTCATTGATGTCTCTGTAACACAACAGTGGATCATATGAAGGTCTCCTGATGCTGTTACTTCTGTCACTACCTGACATGACGCTGTACCTTGATTCTCTTGTTTTAATGTCCTGATTTCCACTTTCTGTTCAGCAAGTGAGACTGCCATCTCTCTGAGCACAGCATGGATGTCCTGTGGACAGGGTTGTTGGTTTGAAATCTGCTGGTAAAGAATTTCATTATCTCCCTCTGTCTGATTTGTGGAAACAGAGCAGACCAGAAGCAACAGCAAGAAAAACACCATGATCTCCATTCTGTCAGTGAAAACTCAACAGTATCTGTGTCATCCGCAAACCTGACTGACTTTTATATTACACAGTACAAAGGGGAGGTCACTGTATCATTAGATTCAGTAACCCTATGATAACTGAGGGCATAAAGTAATTCTAGTAAATCAGCGACTAATGTAATCTTTATGACTTCAAGACAGACTAGAAGGAAAACAACAACTAACTATCAATGATTGTTAACTGACAGTAAATCAGGTCAACACGTGTTCATTGTAAATAAGAGCAAATATGATCTCCATGAAGGGATTTCTATTCAGAGGAAACGACAAGATAAGATAAGATAAAATAACTCTTTATTGTCATTGCACAGTCATACATAGTACAATAGTACAATGAAATTGGAAAACTGTCCTACGTCGGCACTACATATAACACAACACGATACAACACATCACAACGCAGCACAGACAACACAACAGAGTATATTAACTTAGTAACAAAAAAAATGAAGAATAAGTGTATGTGTGTTGATGGTGTGCATCCCGTAGGATGCTGCATGCCCTCTTGAGACAGCGAGTGCTCTACAGGTCCTTCAGGGAGGGAAGAGGATGTCCAACGACTTTTTGGGCCATATTAATGACCCTCTGGAGTGCCTTTTTGTATGCTATGGTGCAGCTGGAGAACCACACACTGATGCAATATGTCAGCACACTTTCAATGGAGCAGCGTTAGAAGACGGTTAGCAGCTCCTTCTTCAGGTCCATTTTTCTGAGGATTCTCAGAAAGTGGAGACACTGTTGGGCCTTCTTTAAAACCGCAGAGGTGTTAGAGCTCCATTGGAGGTCTGTGTCTATGTGCACACCCAGAAACTTGAAACTGGAGATCCTTTCCACGCACTCCCCGTTGATGCTGACAGGCTGCAAGCTCAGACTTCCTCCTTCTGCAGTCAACTACCAGTTCTTTTGTCTTGGTGGTGAAGCGAGATCGATCAACTGCAGACCAGACAACAAACGACGGAGGCTCCAGAAAAGTGCAATCAAACGAGGAGTTTATTAACACAGGAGAGGCAAAATCTGCATATGTCTTCCTCTGACAAAAATACACTGGATGGGGGTTATATAGCATAGAGGATCACGCCCCCACGTACACGTCAAGTACAGGTCAAAAATACATTGTTGACAGGCAAGGTACATCTTGTACATTTTTAATAGCTATAAACAGACAGATAACTTCTCTTTTCTATAACAGTTGCCTTTTAAGGTAATAAACTTCAAGCCTCAGAGTCTCTAATGGCTAATTATGGACCCTCGTCACCAATCTCTAAGCAGACTGATTTGCAGCAGGTCTCTAAGAGAAGCAGAAGACACTTGGGCCTTCGCTCAGGCCTGCTACTAGATTTATATGTGTATTGTAAGCATGGATGCAATTAACCTGCTATGTTCTCATCTTCCCTCAACATGTATCATCTGGACACTCTCACCAGTGAAGCTTAAAACCTTCTTGGATGGAACATCAACTCTAAACAAGCACAGATAAGCAATGTGTATAAAATGAACTAAACCTGTGAATAGAAAGGTCAATGTGATCACAAACATCTTTAATGTAATATGAGCCCTGTAAGAAATATTACTGATAAAATAATGCTGTAAAACATGTTCTTAATGCATTCATCATAAGGCAGATTATATGATAGCAGTAAAAGAATCTCTGAATCCCAACAGTGGTATTGAGATCCAGGTTGCACTTCATTATAACAGGTGTTAGAGCAACTGGTCGGTAGTCGTTGAGGCTGCTAATGTTAGTACGCTTTGGCAGTGGGACAATTGTGGCAGACTTTAGGCACAGTGGGATGCAGGACTGGGACAGTGAAGTGTTGAAGATCTTAGTAAAGACCCCAGCCAGCTGGTCTGCACACTCTTTTAGGACCCTTGCGTTTACCCCATCTGGTCCGGCAGCCTTCCTGGGATTCACTGCCCTCAGTGTGCACCTCACCTCATATTCCTGCACTATGAGGCTTGGGCTGCTGCTGCTGTCCGATATTTTTGCTGCTGCTGCCTCTGGTCCCTTCACCTCAAAGAGTGCGCAGAAGTGGTTCAGCTCCTCTGCAAGCGCCGCGTTATCCTCAGTCAACGTGGTATTGCAGGGTTTGTAGTTGGTTAAGTGCTGAACTCCCTGCCATACCTGTCGTGAGTTGTTGTTGCTGAAGTGGTCTTCGATCCTTCTCTTGTACGCTGCCTTGGCCTCTCTGATGCCTCTTTTCAACTCAGATCTGGCTGCACTGTAATGCATACCATCACCGGATCTAAAAGCGGCATCACGTTGCTTCAGCAGGACCTGGACCTCTTTATCATCCAGGGTTTCTGGTTGGAATACACCCGGAGACGTTTGTCCACAGTGACACTGTTGACACAGAAGTTAATATATGAGAGCACTGATGTTGTGTGCTCTTCACGGTCCTGATGTTCGAACACGCTGCAGTCCGTGTTTTCAAAACAGTCCTGCAGCTGATGTGATGCACCCTCTGGCCAGGTTTTCACAGTTTTTGTGACTGGGGGGCCTCTTCTCTTAATGGGAGTGTATGCAGGGATCAGCAGCATGGACATGTGGTCTGACAAACCTAGATGTGGTAGAGGGGTTGCTCTGTAGCCTTTTTGGATGTTGCTGTATGCTTTATCCAGTGTGTTTTCCCCCCTTGTTGCACATTTAATAAGCTGTTCAAATCTGGGGAATACTGACCTTAAATCAGCATGGTTGAAGTCCCCAGCTATAATGTGCACTGCGTTTGGGACAGTGAAGTGTTGAAGATCTTAGTGCAGCTCCTCCATGGCCAAGTTAGCATTATCATCGGGTGATACATACACGGCCATTACCATGACAACAGTAAACTCGCGGGTCTGCACTTCACAGTCAAATATTCCAAATCCGGGGAACAATGGCTGTCTACAGTCTTTGTGTTTTTGCACCAGCAGTCATTGGTGTAGATGCATAAACCCCCTCCTTTGTTCTTACCGGAATGGCCGTTCCTGTCGTGATGGTGGACCATGCAGCCTGCTACTACAGCGGAGATTCGTGTCTGGCAATCTGGTGCGTGGCTATGAAAAAGAGATACAAGATGAGACAAGGTAGTTTGCAAGGCGTGTACAAAGTCACAGCGGTGGCCTGCACTAACTAGGGTTAGCTGAGAATCTGGCAAAGAGAAGTTGAGTGCGCTGGCCTTATGAGGCCACAGCTTAATTACCCACAGGTGCGAGCAATTAGCAGAACACAGTGGCTCCTCCCAGGGGTGGAAATGCTGGCTCAGAGGAAGAAACACTGGCACACACCCAGACCACGACACCTGGGGCTGTCCACGGAGTTCTGTTTGTGGAGCTGACGCCAATGGACGAGGAGCTGGTCCAAAAAAAATAAGAGACTCAACTTGTGAAAGAGTGATTGCTTACGAGATGATCTGTGTTATGACTGTTGCACCCATGCACATCATCACATCAGAGTTTGATCTTGTGTCAACCTCCTGTTCATCACAGAGTTCACATTATGAGCTACAGGAATGGAAATTAACATCTCAGCAGAGGACTGCAAACCAGCTTGTGCTGTACCTCAGATGGTGAATACAAATACTAATAAACCAGAATATTGACATAATTCTACATTATTCCAAGAGTTTCGTCTTGATGCATTCTCAATCATCCAGGAAAGTAAATCTCCAAAAGTTGATTCGGTTCATCTGGACGTAGCGTTTTGTGGGAGAAACGTTTCGTCATCATCCAAGTGACTTCTTCAGTCTCAGCTGACTGCAGGTTTCAATCTTATAAACAGTACATTTGCATAATGACTGAAACCAGCCCACTGAAGGAACAATGGGCTGGGAGGTCAGTTCCTTAATCTTAATTATGCAAATTCTCATGACCATTGATCAACAACCACTGACCAAAACCCACTGATCAAAGAACACTGATCAATGGCTATGACCTCATACCACAGGCTGTACCCAGGGGAGTCTACACCAAGTCTGTATGGTTTACCGAAAATACATAAACAGGGTGCACCTTTAAGACCGATTGTCTGTATGATCAGCTCGGTCACCTATAACATCTCCAAGTTTCTGGCTTCGATCCTCAACCCGCTGGTAGGCAGCTCTGAACACCACATCCAGAACACCCTGGATTTTGTTGAGAAGGTGAGAGATGTCATTATGGAGGCAGATGAAACCATGGTCTCGTACGACGTTACATCTCTCTTCACTTGCATCCCAGTCACGGAAGCGTTGGAGGTAGTCCGTAAGAGATTACAGGATGACACCAACCTCAGCAACAGGACCACTCTCAGCATTGACCAAGTGTGTTTGAACTGTGTCTTCATTCCACCTGCTTCACATACAAGGGTCAGTTCTACAGGCAGAAACATGGGTGTGCCATGGGCTCCCCAGTTTCACCCATCGTGGCCAATTTGTACATGGAAGAAGTGGAAAAGAGGGCTTTGCTATCCTACCCTGGAACACCACCAAGCCATTGGTTCAGATATGTGGATGACACCTGGGTGAAAATCAAATCTCAGGACCTACTACACTTCACGGATCACATTAACTCGGTGGACCGAGACATCAAATTCACCAGGGAGGATATGAAAAGTGGCAGGTTAGCCTTCTTAGACTGTGAGATTTCCATCAGTAATAGGGGACATCTAAAAGCTGACGTGTACCGTAAACCTACACATACGGATCAGTATCTAAGGTTTGACTCTCATCATCCACTGGAGCACAAACTGGGTGTCATCAGGACGCTACAACACAGAGTGAACACCATCCCCACTGACACAGCGGCCAGGGAGGCAGAAGAACATCAAGAAGGCCCTGAGTAAATGTGGTTATCCCAGCTGGACTTTTGTCAAAGCTGGAAAGGCTCCTAAAGAAAGCTCCAGCCGATCCAGGAGAGAAGGACAACCGCTGCCTAAGCAAAAAACTTGTAGTGATCCCATATGTGTCTGGAGTATCGGAACAGTTGAGACGCATTTTTCTAAACACCGGGTCTCTGTGGCTTTTAAACCCCAAAATACGCTGCGCCAAAAACTGGTCCACCCCAAGGATCGGGTCCCCCCGACACAAACAGAGTAACATAGTGTACGCTGTTAACATCCAAGATCAAATCATCGCGCTAACTTTGAGCTCGCTAATCCGGTTCTCCGAACACACCTGTTGTTGACGATTAGTATAGCTGGATGAAGTAATGTGAGATCACTGGGTGGCTTAAGGGGCTACGCATCGATAGTAGAAACATTGATCGGCAACCCTGTGATTGGTCGGCGAAGATGTCGAAGGAGCACGCTCATTATTTTACGGCAGCAGAGCAAGAACTCTTGATTGAGGGATATCAGGAGTTTCAGAGTTTAATTAAAATGCAAGGGAACACTGCAAAGGCTGCAAAAGCAAGGAGAGAGGGCTGGCAGAAAGTTGCTGACAAATTAAACTCCTAAGTAATTTATTATATTATATTACATGATATCATATTATATTATATTACATTATATCCTCTTTCACATTAGAGCCACAACAGGACCCACTAGAACATGGGAACAAGTAAAAGTGAAATATAAGAATATTCTACAGAATGGTAATATTTATCACTTATATTGCTTTTAGTCTCCTGAAATAATCTGTTTGTTTGTTTATAACAGCAACCAAGAAAAGGGCAGAGCAAATAAAGACAGGTGGTGGTCCTGCACCCCCTCGTCACACCCCGGCAGAGGAGCTGGCCCTACGGTTGAATGCCACCAGACCCATTGTTGAGGGCATCCCTGGGGGCAGCTCTTCCTTAGACCAGCAGCCGGGGTGCAGTAGCAGCAGCACCTTCATAACTGGTAAATGAGCTCATAATTCTATTTGTACAATGTAAAATATTTGGTTGTTGCCTTAATTAAAATGCTTTTTGTACTGTGTAATTTATTGGCATTGTGTGTTTTTTTGTGTGTAGTTTCACATAACACTCCATCACTTTTACCTGTTCCTGAAACGTGCCACTCGCAAAGAAACGCAAGGCAATGCACACAGTTTGTGCAGTTGTTAATGCCCGACTACGGTGAGTGGAACTCTTAACATAGGGATCCAACAAGTTGGTTAAGTAAATAATACCCTCACGGGAAAATCGATATCTCTCTATGAGCACACTGTCGCGCTGAGCTAAAGGATCCTGTCTATCCCGCAATATACGCTGAATTCTGAGAACTCTCCTTATCAGTCTTGCACCTTCGACAATGGGTTGCTCGCGTACAAACGGACAGGACATGGCTGCGACAGACTTCCCAAATCCACCTTCGCTTTTATAGCCGTGATCTCTCATCTTGATTACAGGAAGTAATTTACTATTACTACCCTAAAATATGAATTACATCTGAAATAATCAAATACATGTAATAGAATGATTAATAGCACATTTCCCTTTTTTTCGGAAATGACCTGTATGTATCTGTATGAAATCAATAAAAGAATCAAATGCTGCATTATATTTAGTTACATTGATAATATTTATTTATGGTAAAACAGTGGTGAAATGTCGCTGTTGCTTTCGTATAAATGCAGCGGACATACCTGAGTGGCCGCGATCTAATCCTGTTTACATAAAGTAAGCCTGCTCCCGAGCAGGTTTACGCTTACGGATCTGTTGCTATGACAGCAAGTCCTGGATGAGCTTCGGAGAACCGAATGATCCAAGATCACGCGAAATCGTCAACAATCAAATCCAGCTAACTTACTTAGCGAGGTACGAAGAACGGACCCCAGGACTCTGCAGTCTATTTACACCTACAGGCCAGTGGACACTCTTTCAATGATGAGGATGTTCACATCCTGGACAGTGAGGAACGCTGGTTTGAGGGCGGAGTCAAGGAGGCCATTTACGTGAAAAGGGAAAGACCATCTCTGAATCGAGGAGGGGGCCTAAGGGTACATCTGTCACCATCTTACAATGCTGTGATTGCAGCCATTCCCCAACTCTCTGTGAATGGTACTCATGGCCATTGATCAGTGGTTGTTGATCAATGGTCATGAGAATTTGCATAATTAAGATTAAGGAACTGACCTCCCAGCCCATTGTTCCTTCAGTGGGCTGGTTTCAGTCATTATGCAAATGTACTGTTTATAAGATTGAAACCTGCAGTCAGCTGAGACTGAAGAAGTCACCTGGATGAGTGACGAAGTTTTATGTTTGGTCTCTTAAAAATAAGGAACAAGAAAAGTTTGCAGAACCCAGAGAGTTTAAACTGAAGCTGCTTTTTTCTCCACTTGAGAGCTCTGAAGAGGAGGAAAAGACAGAGGAGAAACTGTTAGCTTCACCTGTCCTGGCTAGGACAGAGCAATCACAGGAGGGCATGTTTACAGCGAGCAGGAACTGAAAGATGAAGCTCAAGCACCAAAGCTGCAGTTCCTCTAATGTCCACTAGAGGCTCCAGCAGTGAGTCCCATGTTAACATGTCTGACTTTACGTGAGAAAAAAACGCGTTTCCAGCCTGGCTGCTGATCATTTTCTCCTGAATAAAAAGTGTTGATTTGTTTTTTTACAACTCACCTGTTTAAATGGTCTTAAAGTGTGAAATTAATTAATAATTAGCATTTGTGCTAATTTTAAATTAGCTGATATTTTTTCTATTTTTTTCTCAGCTAATCTCAATAAAATCAAACTTCAAACTTCAGCACCTGAACAAGAAAATGAACAAAGAGAAAAAGATGAACGACAGTTTTACAGAGGAACCTGCAAAGAGCTCAGAAAATGTGTTTTGTTACAATTTAAAGTATAAAAGTGAGTTAAAATGTTCATTTACAATAAAATGTGCTTAATGACTCCTTTTACATCCAGTTTACATGTGTGGAATTTGTACTGGTCCTGAGCACCTGAGGACTCTTCACCAGTTAAACCAGCTGTTATCTGAGGGCCGCTAACAGCTGCAGCTTTAAGATGATTAAATATGAAATAATGTTCCTGCAGGAGGAGCAGTGAAGGTACCTCTCTGCTCTTCACATGCAGGCGAGGGCGACGTGAACAGGGACGTGAACGTGACAGGAACAACGACTGCCAGGTCGTTCTCCTCGTCTTTACTCAACTCATACCTGAGAAGAGAGCAAAAATTTAAAATTGAGTTCAGAGATTTTCAAACTGTTTCAAAACACCTCACTGACACAGCTCAGAGAGAGAGACGTAAAACTGAAGCTGCAGGTAAAGTTCACAGGTGGAAATTATTTTTCCTACCGGTTTGTCTCACACATGGCCTCTGGTCTCCAGATGAAGCATCCATCTCTGTAAGCACAGACGGTGTTTGGATCATCGGGCAGTCTGGGATCCTGTTTGAAGTTCTCGTCATCATCCTGGCTGTGGATCAGCACAGCATACATCACTTCCTGTTTGTACAGGGAAGAGAAGTTTTGTTAGAAGAGATCTATGAATCAGTAACCTGAGGAGCTGACATAAACAAACACACCTGATTATTGTATTCGGAGTCATCTCTGCTTCTTGACCGTCTTTTTCTGTTTTAGTGTTTTATTTGAACAAAATTTACTGGTTTTCTATTCAGTTGTTTTTTGATTTTTTCTAATCAGTCAGTGAGTTTCAGATTAATGCTCTGAAATGCATCTACTGGAAGAAAACATTTAAGAGCCTTTGTAAATCCAAACATTCATTTAAACTGAAGGAGTCCGTACCTGCTCGCTGTAGGCCTCCAGCACCTCCTGCACTGTGAAGGTGAAGCGGTACGATCCATACCTGGACTTCTCACTGAAGGCTGGAGAGGAGGCAAACTTCCACAGGAAGCTCTGCTGCCTCCGGGCCTGCTCCTCGGTCCGGTTTGGGAAGTTCTCCTCCAGGAGCCTCCTCTCAGCTGATTGGATCTCCTTTGGTGCCACAGCCAGACTCCACCACACCAGAGACAGTCTGTCTGGATCCCCTGTGCCACTTAAAGGATCCTTGAAGCCTCCATCCTTGCTTATTTGATACAAAGCTTCTTGGCCTGTATCGTGTTTCAGACGACACACATGAAATTCTGGTTTGGGGTATTCAGGAATATTCATTTGTAAAGGCACCTGTTCCCCAACCCAGAAACTCGAGCTTCCTCTTTCAAAACATCAAGCTTTAAATTTATATATTTTTTATAATGTTCTTCTTTTCCTCTTCTGTTTATATGAATCTCCATGATGAGATAGAGGAGAGTGTAGATCGGCAAATGAAAGCTTCACTCTGGAGTGTCAGAGGAGAGGAGTGACAGCCTGGATATTTACACAGCTCTCACCAACTGACTGATTACCATAAACTACAAGCTCACCTTCAAACACACCCACACTTACAACCAATAAGCCACTGAAAGTCCTGTAATTGTAATCCGTGTGGTGTAGAAGTTGGTGTGTGCTGTAGGTCAGCGGTCCCCAACCTTTTTTGCGCAACGGACCGGCCTTTAAGGTGTCGCGGATAAATACAGCAAAATAAAACCAGTACGGCTATCAAAAAGATTTATTCATAACACAAAAGACCCAGGGAAACGGAGTTAATGATAACAATTATTAAAAAATAACATTAAAAACTGATAAAAACCCTGAAAACCATAAATTTCACACCCGCCCCTCAACTCTCGCGTCCCGGTATCAAACCACTCATGGACCGGCACTGGTCCGTGGTCCAGGGGTTGGGGACCGCTGCTGTATTCTACATATGTTCATCCAAAGCCACAACAGGCGAGGAAATCCTTTCACATCTTTTGGGCACAACGAGCTGCTGAAGAACAAACTCAAGCAGAAGTCGACCAATGAAAACAGGAAATGCCACCAAAACCTTTCTTATTCTACAACTTCAGTACAAAAAGTTTCTCTTGTCTTTGTGTCTGAACATGCTACAGTCATATATATTACAGACTGTTGAGGTTGTCTTGTGTTCTTTAAAATAAAATAATCACAGATTTTCTGAATATCCCCCAAAATATATTCTGTTCATTTGAACGCAGCGTTATCAGTGTGAGAAACCTTTCATCATCAAAGTGACATTTTTAACAAATCCATTTTTTAGGATTTTCTTACCAGGCTGATCGAGCATGCGTGAAGACAAATGAGTATGTTTGCTTTAAAAGTTCAAAATAATGGAAACTTAATGAAGCTAAACTATTCTAAGTTATCGTTTCTGTGTCTTTCAAGGAGCTACTTTTTACTTTCTTACTCTGAGTACATTTCAGATTCATTACTTTTTCACTTTTTACTGAAATATTCATTTAACTGTAGTAGAGGTTTTTTCGTCCTTAAAATTTAGTTTAAATAAGAATCTTTTTTTTTCACAGACTTGGGAATAAATAAAAGAAAAGTAGACTCATGAATAATAGATAATAGACAGATAATAATCTGCGGATGGAAAGAAAAACAGACACTCGTGTTTCTCTGTGGCCGTGGGCGACAGTCAGCTGATTACAGATGTTGAGGAAAGGAGACACGGACGTTACTTTGGTTTTACTGCATGAAGGAGCAGAGCTGCGTTCAGCTGTTGTGTTCGTAGGTGAGCTAACATTGATGATAATAAAGGAAAACTTTGTTTGTATCCTCAGGATTCATGTTGGTGTGTGTGGCCTCAGGTTTATACTGTTAACTGGTAATTATGTAACAACGAGTTTCAGCTAATGATAGAGTAACAAATGACTTTCTGACGAGTAATTAAATAGATTACTTTGACGACGAGCAACGAGATCAAAAGGAATAAAAGGCCTGTTGAAAAATAAGTGTTTGGACTTCAGTGAGCAGCACTGACGGAAGCTCAGGGATGTGTTAGACTGTTAAAGCAGAAAGTTCTTACTGGGAGGAGACAAATCCCTCTGGGCCTGCGCCAGGAAACCTTTGTGTGTGGTGCCGTGAATAGTTTACTCTGTAAACATCACACAGAGTTGTTAATACTTATTGAGCGTGCAGGCGGGGATACTAACCACTATACTAACGAGGAAAGCCGCGGTCAGCTGAGCTGCAGCAGAAAGCTGAGTTCTGTCATTTTTGACTGCGATAGTGAACACTGAGCAACGCTGTCGTTGTTTCACTGTTACTTTGATACTGTTACTGTTACTTCACACAAACCCACACCTGAGCCTTCATATGTGATCTGTCCTCATTCGTCCTGCGCTCGTTTTCTAATCATATTCATTGTTCAGGTTACATAAAGATACTGAGGCGCCAGAAACAAGGAAAACAATGTTGTTTCAGGAAACATGAAACTCCTACAGGTGTGTGTGTGTGCTGTTCTGGTTGTTTCAGAATTCACTTAAAAAACAAAAATAGCGTTTCCGCCCGGTTTTCGAACCAGGGGCGCAATAACCACTACACTACGGAAACGTACTTTGGCGTACTAGGACGCATCACTACCTGTCACAGGCTTCAAATTGAGCTTAAGTTGTAGTTTTCTATTCCCTGCAAGTGTGTGTGTGTGTGTGTGTGTGTGTGTGTGTGTGTATTTGGCTAAAGGTTTTGTCGGAGCGCTGGTGTCACAGCTGAGCAGCCGGTGCGTTTCAGATGTGAACCTACACGCAGACACAGGAGAACAGAACTTGAATTCCAACAAAAGGCGAGCCTTTATTTGACTGATTGCAGGTGGTAAAACATGAAACTAAGAAAACAAAGAAGACTGTGAACACTGTGTAACTAAAAGATCATGAAAATCAGTGAAAACAAAAACCTGTGACACTCTATGACTGAGAGATAACAGACAATGTGACGCTGAACACAGGAGGACTGAGGACTTAAATACACACATGATGACACAGCTGACTAGAATTAAACATAATGACAACACAGGGGAGAGCAAAACTAACCACATGAACACAGAACACTCACAATCAATTTCAAAATAAAACAGGAAACTAGACATGACAACACTAAGCTTACAGACCTAAAAAACACATAATAAACTAGACATGAATCCAAACCGAGGAAACAATAAATAATGGCTGCCTTTAACCTAAACTAAATAGGAATAACACACGATCACAAAACTAACATGAGAAGAATACAAAAACAAACTCAGAGCGTTGGGTCAGAGGCTGTGACAGCTGTTTTCTTCTTTCAGATCAAATCAAACACACTGAGAGCTCCTCACCTCTGCACAGCAGCGTGGACTCTGTGGCTCTCAGCTAATAACTGAGCTCCTGTCTTTGTGTCTCGTCTCTGAGTTATTTTCGTTTGTGATATTTGGTTTTATTGAGAGATGTCGTTCATCTTTTTGCTGCTGAAACAGGGTCACTTCTCGTTTTCTTATCATACTGTCTGTGTTTCCAGCTTTATCAAAGAGGAAAGTCTTCAGCCTAATCATCAAACTTATAGGAGCATGAAAGCTTTGTCCCAGTTGGCTCCAGAAGACAGACCCACTGCCTGACATATACTGAGCTGTCAGAGCTGCTGTCCACATCAGCAGAGAGTGACACTGACAGTCTGGACGGTCTTTTTGATCGACATCATCCAAATCAGATCATGCAGAGACAAGGAAACATCACAGAACAAAAACCTTATAAAGCGAGGCATTTAAAGCTGAATGATTTGAAACAGGAAGCTCAAGATACTCATTTGTACAAGAAGTACCTCTACAAAGACGACATCCCTCCGTACCCCGGACCTGGAGAGGTTTCACTCGAGTTTCATGTGTCTCGGCTGAAGCACGACACATACAGATTAGAAGAGATCAAGAATGACGGAGGCTTCAAGGATCAAAACAGCGGCTCAGAGGATCCAGACAGACTGTCCCTGGTGTGGTGGAGTCTGGCTGTGGCACCAGAGGAGATCCAGTCAGCTGAGAGGAGGCTCCTGGAGGAGACCTTCCCAAACCGGACCGAGGAGCGGGCCCAGAGGCAGCAAAGCTTCCTGGTGGACTTTGCCTCGTCTCCAGCCTTCAGTGAGAAGTCCAGGTATGGATCGTACCGCTTCACCTTGACAGTGCAGGAGGTGCTGGAGGCCTACAGCGAGCAGTGAAGCGGGTTCGATCAACTGCAGACCAGACAACAAACGACAGAGGCTCCAGAAAAGTGCAATCAAACGATGAGTTTATTAGCACAGGAGAAGACATATCACCATATGTCCTCTGACAAAAATACATGTCGAGAACACTTTTAAAGCAGTGGGGTATCCGCCCCCCAATGGCGTCAACACAAGTCAAAAGTTCATCGTGTACAGTCAATGGTATATCTTGTACATCTTCAATAGCTATAAACAGACATATAACTTCTCTTTTCTGCAACACCTTCCATGCAAAGTCATAGTCTTAAGCCTTCAGAGTGTCTGAGGGCTGGTTATCACCTCCAGTCATCTGTTACCAAGTAGGTAAAAGGGCAGCCGGTTACAAAAAGGTCAAAGACACTCGGGCCTTCGCTCAGGCCTGTTGCTAGATTTATGTATTGTAAGCATGCATGCAATCAACCTGCTATGTTCTCATCCTCCCTCAACATGTATCACCTGGACACTCTCACCAGTGAAGCTTAAAACCCTCTTGGATGGAACATCAACTCTAAACAAGCACAGTTATGCATTGTGTATAAAATGAACTCAACCTGTGAATAGAATGAATGTGATGACAAACATATTCAATGCAATATGAACCCTGAAAGAAATATTACTGTTAAAATAATAATGTAAAACATGTTATTAATGCATTCATCATAAGGCAGATTATATGGTAGCAATAAAAGAATCTCTGAATCCCAACAGCAGGTACGGACTCCTTCAGTTTAAATGAACACTTACAGAAGAGTTCAATAAAGTTTCAACTTTTTAAACTTGATTTTGTCAGTAGTTTGTCAGCTCCACCTCAGTGGAACATTTTGTGTATTATGTGTTTGATTGAGACACTAAACAACCAGAAAATCACATAAAAAAAACTGCAGAAAATGATTTAAATTAAATAGCAATAAATGAAATGATAATTTAAAACTGCATTTTGTATTTACTTGCTATAGGAGCCATATAGAGTGTGGTGATAAGGTAGTGTGTGTATAGTGTTGCATGTCTATTCCCGGGATTGTGGTTGGCACTCCTGTCATGTGTCAGCTGTTTAATGAAAGAGTAGGAAATATATTCAGCTGGTTTCATGGAGAATGGGTGAATAGGGAGAGTGTACTTGTGCAGTAAATGCTCAAGAAAATGTTTGGAAACTGGATCGTTTACTGGTTTGTTTTAGAGCGAGTCAGCAAAGAGGTACTCATACTTCAACCTCGAAATGGCTTAATTGGTGTCACTCAAGCCTTTTGGGTTCTCTTTGTCTGATGATCTAAGGAACATGGAAAGAAAAGTGAATGGACTTCATTGAGTTTCTTGAAGATGTTTCACACTCAGACAAAAATTGGTTCATTCCAAGGACAAAACTCCCTGGCTGATTGTGACCTACACCTGTTTTCACACCTTGACTCGTGTGATTAGGCAGAGGATCAATAGGGGGTCCATGACCCTCTTAGGGACACTCCCACTAGGCCTTAAAATCTGGGACTCTCCGACATTTGCTCATAGAACTGAAAAAGCTTCTTAGATGAGAGGTGAAACGTCTTCAAGAAACTTAAAGAAGTTCAGACGCTTTTCTTTCCAAGCTCCTTAGACTACCATGACTCGGATGACTGAGAACCTACAAAGACCAATTTGACTGATGATCCAAAACATTTAAGTGTGACAAATAAATATGCGAAAGAATGGAGAAAACCACACTTTTTTCCTCTTTCAGCTTTGCTCCGGCACCCCGCCCCTCATGCGTGTTCTCAGGACTTCCCTGTACAGACAGGATGTATACTGTGATGTATACTGTCCTGGTCCACAGCTCAGCCAATGACGAGCTCTTCAAGGAGTATCCCATCCTGTCCAACGCTCCAAACACCGTCTGTGCTTACAGGGACGGATGCTTCATGTGGAACCCCGAAGCCATGTGTGAGAAACAGGTAAAAACAGATGTTACCACACACACACACACACACACACACACACACACACACACACACACACACACACACACTAATCATTCTATTCAAAAACCTGTAAAATCTGAAAATCTCCTCAGAATCTCAGAATCAGCTGATCTTCTTTATATGTACTGAAGTCCAACAACATTTGGTGTATGTTTCCTGATCTTATGAAGACACAAGGGAAAAAACTAAGGTCAATCCCCCCATGTATGCTGAGGTCGTGTAACTCTGACAGCATAAAGGTGACACTTTTTAAAAATACGTCTGCTGGGAGCTCAAACTTCATTGGTGTGTATGTGGAATGACCCTAATGACCTTTAACATTGTGAGCTTATTCTTCCTCTCAGGTATGAGCTGATCCAAAGACGTGAGGAGAACCTGATGGATGCCGAGGAGGTTGCTGGGAACGTTCAGTTTTATGTTTGGGACCACGTCACCATCGCCCTACATGTGGAGGGCGGACAGGTATCTTCAGTGCTCGTCCTCCTCACTCCTCACACACCTGAAGATTTCCACATCAGGGATATTTTGTGTGTTTAATCATCTTAAAGATGGAAGAACCTTTCTCTCCACTGGAGGAGAATTTTTCTCTTTCTGAGATTTGCAGGCAACAAATTAATAATTGAAACTCAGTTTCTTGCCTTTGTGTGTTTATGCCAGTGTTAGGGTGTGTTTGGAGGTTTAAATATTGTCACGAGCGGTGCGAGGATGGACCCAAAAGCCGACACAAGACCCAAAATACACCGAGTTATTGTTTGGCAGGAAACAACGTAACAACGAGAGGCACACGAGGCAGGGTCTTCTGAAACGGAGGACAGCAGAGTTAGCTATGGAGCGGAAACTGAGGCAGGGAGTCTGTAATATGATAGGAAAGTTTATCTTGGTTCATGAACGTGAGCAGCAACAGAGGGGAGGAAGGGCTCCGTGGGAGTCAGAGAGTTGCGGGCCTCCAGAGGTGAGTTCCATTTCTTTCTAGCTAATTATCTAAAAAAATCTAGAGTCGTTGTAAAACAGCTAACTGATCATCTGCAGAAGAATGGCTTACTTGAAGAGCTTTAGTCAGGTTTCAGAGCTCATCACAGAAACAGCTTTAGTGAAGGTTATAAATGATACAAATGACAAACCACTGCACTCATCTCATGTGCAGTGGTTTGTATCATATCTATCTAATAAACTCCAATTTGTTCATGTAAATGGAGAGTCCTCTTCACACACTAAGATGAATTATGGAGTTCCACAGGGTTCAGTGCTAGGACCAGTTCTATTTACATTACACATGCTTCCCTTAGGCAGCATCATCAGAAGACATAGCATACATTTTCACTGCTATGCAGATGACACCCAACTTTATCTGTCCATGAAGCCAGATCACACACACCAATTAGTTAAACTGTAGGAATGTCTTTTTTTTTTTTTTTTGCACCTGTTACATTTGGTTCTTTTGCAATCAGAATTGTTGTCTGAAGGCCAAGAAAGATGCCCAACGGATTTAATTCACCAAGTGGATCATCATGGCCTTGCCATATTTGTCCATTTGATTGACCTTTGTTATTATTATGTATTTATTTTATTTTCAGTTGTTACAGACGGGACAGACATGACTGGGGGATAGAAAAGGGAGAAAGAAAGAGAGGGAGGGAAAGAAAAACAGAGGGGAAGAGGGACAGTGAGAAAAAGCACTTAAAAAAAATCGCCTGGATCACCTGTTGAGAGAAGAAAAAACAGAAGAGAAAACAAGCAAAAAAGAGAGCAACATAATAAACACAACACCATCGCAATAATCTAGCTAACAGTAAATAACAGTAGATACAAAATATTAAATGTTATTGTGCAGCACACAAGATCGACAGCGCACAATGTGCTTTGAGGTAGCAGCCAAGAAAGGTGTAGTTTGTGTCTGTGAACACTCGTGAGTACACCTGTGTGCACACCTGTATGCGTGAGCGCATTTGTATTCAAAAGGTTTCTCCATGTAACGATTTGCTAGAGGGTATGGGGAGCCATAGACTCGTCCCCAAGGCATGAAGCAGGCATGGAGGAGATCCAGGCCCCAGACATCCACAGGCCCTAGAGTGTGAGAACCCAAGGAGTATCAACAAAGGGGCAACCATGCCACCCTCCTGGGAAGAGCTGAGTAGAGCCCCAGGCAAGGGGTCACCCAGCAGTCACGGAGCAGAAGCCAGAGGGGGCTGCAGTGACGTGCCCGCAGGCTCTGCTGGCAGCCAGCTGTGCCAGAGTGGACCGAGCCCCAGGCCCAGAGGCCAGAGGCCCGAGGGCCCCCCAGTCCCCACCGGGATACCCATACACACCCAAGCGCCCAGCCCCGGGCACCAAGAACCACCAACGCACTGACATCTGAGGGCATCTTCCACCGACAGGGAGGGTTGTGGGGGGAGATAGGCCTCCATACCTTGGAGGGCCTGAGATGTTTCCAGAGAGGTGACATCTAAGACCCGACCTCACACATAGACACACACATAAAGGCACACACAGACACAAACGTGCATTTCCACCGTCATGCACACATATACAAATACTCGGTACTCACCCAACAGCACTCACCCAACGTGGAGACAGACATAAATAGACACTGTACACGCAATCACACTCCCCAAACATACGTTATACCCCAGGTTCACGCACCACCACCCCCAGAGGGCGAAACCACACCTAGACCCAGGAGATGTTATCCTTTTTCCTGGGGTGGAGACAAGCAGACCGCCCCTGGCCTCGCAGTAGCATGGAGGCCCCACATCCCAGATCCCAATTGGACGGCCAACTCCTCCCGCCCCAATGGCTAACAGAGAACGGG
This sequence comes from Pelmatolapia mariae, assembly GCF_036321145.2. NCBI lineage: Eukaryota > Metazoa > Chordata > Actinopteri > Cichliformes > Cichlidae > Pelmatolapia > Pelmatolapia mariae. Next base: position 3,081,911 of record NC_086236.1, on the reverse strand, counting down.
GGGGGGGGGGGGGGGGGGGGGGGGTGAAGACCCCAAACCTCCCTTCGCCTCCTCATATGGAGTGTTGCTGCATGCTGTTCTAAAGTGCATTTAAAACACGGAAGGGCATGGTGCTTCCTACCAGAGAGCAGCAGGTGTAGCACGGCCCCTCCCGAGAGCCCTCAATGTCTACATGCATTTAAAATTGAAAAGTGGGCACCGGCGCCAGAGGTGCGGTTGAATACACAGACCATACTCTGGACGCCGTATAACATGCCCACCCCCAAGGCCACCCCCAAGGCCCTCCCCTGCACCCTAGTGACACACCTGCAACCCAAGGCCCTGCATGTGTGGGTGGTTGTGGTGGAGCGGAAAGAGGGAGGGAGCTGAGGATGGGGAGGGAAGGGAGGGAGGGGCTACTTGCCCCTCACTGTGGCCAGATCCCCCACTGACCCCAGTAGGCACCCCCGCTCTCTGGAATCCACCAACGTCAGGGGGCCAGGCCCATGCGGACCGGGGCCCACGGCAGCGGCACCGCTCCACCCCACACAAGCCAGGGCATCCCACCCGGCCCCACTGCAGAGAAAACTGCACCCACCCCATCATCCAATCATCTCCCAGACTACACAAGACAATAGATACCCAGGCTGAATTCATTCTCCACCTCTCTTATATCTCTCCCTCCACCTGCAGACTGAACTCCTGGAGAGCAGATAACTTCTGCAAGGATGTAACAACCTCTCCACCAGGGCTGAGCCCCCGTGCACCCACCCGTCCCCAACCCTGGTGACATAACAACCAGGACCCAAGCCCCCAAGGCCCAGCCAGAGCCCCAGCCCGGAGGCGGAGCACCCCCAGACTCCCAAGCCCCCATGCCCGCCCCGGACCCACCCAGGGGCAGCCAGGAGTCTGCAGGAATGTCTTAAAGACATAAAGACCTGGATGGCCTCTAATTTTCTGCTTCTAAATTCAGATAAAACTGAGGTTATTGTACTCGGCTCTGGAAATCTTAGAAATATGGTATCTAACCAGATTCTTACTCTGGATGGCATTACCTTGGCCTCCAGTAACACTGTGAGGAACCTTGGAGTCATTTTTGACCAGGATATGTCCTTCAATGCACATATTAATCAAATCAAATCGAATTCAAAATCCTGCTCCTCACATACAAGGTCTTAAATAATCAGGCCCCATCTTATCTTAATGACCTTGTAGTACCATATCACCCTATTAGAGCACTTCGCTCTCACACTGCAGGCTTACTTGTTGTTCCTAGAGTATTTAAAAGTAGAATGGGAGGCAGAGCCTTCAGTTTTCAGTCCCCTCTTCTGTGGAACCAGCTTCCAGTTTGGATTCAGGAGACAGACACTATCTCTACTTTCAAGATTAGGCTTCAAACTTTCCTTTTTGCTAAAGCATATAGTTAGGGCTGGACCAGGTGACCCTGAATCCTCCCTTAGTTATGCTGCAATAGACGTAGGCTGCCGGGGATTCCCATGATGCATTGAGTTTTTCCTTTCCAGTCACCTTTCTCACTCACTATGTGTTAATAGACCTCTCTGCATTGAATCATATCTGTTATTAATCTCTGTCTCTCTTCCACAGCATGTCTTTATCCTGTTTTCCTTCTCTCACCCCAACCGGTCGCAGCAGATGGCCCCGCCCCTCCCTGAGCCTGGTTCTGCCGGAGGTTTCTTCCTGTTAAAAGGGAGTTTTTCCTTCCCACTGTCGCCAAAGTGCTTGCTCATAGGGGGTCATGTGATTGTTGGGTTTTTCTCTGTACCTATGAAGCGCCTTGAGGCGACTTTTGTTGTGATTTGGCGCTATATAAATAAAATTGAATTGAATTGAATTGAACCAGCCAGGGTTTCGGGTGAGCTCATTGCGAATCCTAGCCCCACCCTATCATGTGATTTCCTGAGGTCAGATGGCCCAGCGTGTGAGTGGGCGTTAAGACGTCTGGGAAGGGATCTCAAAACTGGATTATAGATGGCAGACAGTTGGTGTCGTAAACCATGGCCTCTGTTCAAAGATGGTCGCTCACAGTGGACATAAATGGCCTTTTTTACTCCTCTTTTAAACCATTTGTCCTCTCTGTCCAAAATGTGAACATTGGCATCCTCGAAAGAGTGACCTTTGTCCTTTAGATGCAGATGGACTGCTGAGTCTTGTCTCGTGGAGATGGCTCTCCTTTATGTCCACTGTGAGTGACCATCCCACAGGGTTCAAATCTGGGACTCTCCACCATTTGACCCTACAACTGAAGAAGCTTCTCGGATGAGAGGTGAAACGTCTTCAAGCAACTTAAAGAAGTCCAGATGCTTTTCTTTCCAAGCTCCTTAGACTACGATGACCTGAATGACTGAGAACCCTCACAGACATATTCCTTCCAGGCACACGCTGAGATGTGGTGGCGCCGGAACCCATCCGATCGGAGCTTGCAGAATGCCGCAGGAGCGCAGTTTCTCCAGCATGTCTCCATCTGGTTGAGTTTGCTGGCATTTTCCTAAATCCAGAAGTTGTCGGCAGTTATAGATGTGTTTGTCTGTAGTTCCGATACACATTACAGCTTTATAATAGACCAGGACTCAATAGAAATTGAGTGAAAACACGAAGATCGCACCATGGTGTGGCCGCTGCAACCTAGTGCGCCGCCATCAGGTTGGACTGTGGTTCTCCCTCCAGCGTTATTTGGAGCTCTGTGCGCAGTAGCATTAATGACGGATGAGCTCAGAGTCGTGCCCTCTAACCTGTATAGAGCAGTTTGTCACGAACAGGAATAAGCTGCATTAAGTCCGTGTAAGTTGTATTTGATAGATGCTTTGATAAATTTCAGTGTTAAGTTTATTTCTAATGGAAGGTATTATTGCGGCTCCTCCAACCTACGGCCGCGGCAGGCTAAACATGAGGACACAGATGACGCGCAACAATAAACGCATAAAATACACTTCTGTAACATTTGCTCCTTTATTCCACATGCACCGTCCAATATACAAATAGCACATGGGATCAACTCCTAAACAAATGCACAGGCTGCACAAACAAATAACTGCAACTCACAAAGAATGGCTCTAATTACTATGCCAAACTACAACTTGGCCTATGGCATCAATTAGTTCATAACTATACAAAAACCATCAAGTTACAGTCAAAATCTATCAAATCATTTAAGCTGCGCTCAAGCTGCGGTCAACAGAAAGTTTGCCTCATGCTCACCCTACCTTTCTGATCATCAACATCAGGTGCTGTGAACAGGTGAGTGCAACCAAATTTATTATCTACCACACCCATGAGACACGCCCCACACCCGTGCACCAATACAGTGAGTCCATTTAACCCAACCCACTTAATCAAAAGAAGAGCAACTCATATGGCTCCTACAGGTATGTTATTGCGTTTGAATTGTGAGTTCTCTGTTAACTTTCTCGTTCTGTACTTTAGTTACATAGCACATGGTGTGTCACTCAAGCTAGCAGCAACCTATGAGAAACAGGCCGAATGTTTAAGTGTTCACAGGAGTTTGCACCTTTGGCAAGTGGAGTGAGGTATGTGATGTTATGTGATCTGTTGTTACATTTTATTCAATTGAATTGTAAAGCACCTGGACGCAGTTTAAAACAGCCTTTGTTGTTTCATTTAATCAGTGACTGTGAATCTCAGAATTATTTGTTGTTTTTTTTAAATTTACCTGATTCAATTTAAGCTCATTTGTTGTTATTGCTTATTGTTATGGTTCAAAGGGACTGTACGGGTACCAACTTTTTCAAATGATTTTATTTCAATAACACATTTTCTGTGTTATTCTAACATAAAAATTCACATCGACTTCACATATGGAAATTTTTCACTTCATGTTTCAGTTTCAGTTTATGTAATTCTACTTCAGCTAGATTTGTCTTTTGCACATTTTCACATGAACATTCATTGTAAAGGAATTTTCTATCCCAGGTCATATGACAAAGGAAAAACTCCCTTCTAATAATAAGAGACACGTGGCTCTGTGGGAGCAGCTATCTGCTGTAGCTGGTTCAGGTTGACGGTAGAAAGTTAGCTCGTACTCTGGCTTTTATTCTTGATGTGTTTTCAAATTCTACTTTGATCACATTAACAAGCTTGACAAACAAATGTTTGCTCTCTTTATGAACACACGGCTGAAATGTTCGAGCAAACATTTTAAAAAAGAGAGAAAATTAAGTAATTTCAGTTTTTCTGACTTTTTTATTGAGTGATTTGTGTTTGTGACAGAGAGCAAACAGCGCCCATCACTCCTGCACACACAGACCCGTGGTTGTGTAACAGTGATGGGAATCGTGTGTGTGCACAATTTCTACTTACGAGAAATGACACAGTAAACATCTGACAGTCTGCAGAGCTGTGACATCATTTATATCTAACAAACAGTCAGGGTTTTACATCTGAGTCCTAGTGAAGGCCAAAGGTGCAAAATCTAGGAGATTGAAGTGGATCTCATCAAGTGTGTGATGGTCTGAAATATCTGAAAACAGTGAAGTTGAGAGTCACAAATCCTCTGTGTGTGTGTGTGTGTGTGTGTGTGTGTGTCAGGAAAACATGCAGCTGATTTCATGTAATCATAGAGGAGCTGAGGTCAGTGTGTTGGAGTTCTTCATATTGTAGAATTGTACTTTGGTTCTGTCAACAAGCTCGACAAACAAACGTTTGCTCTCTTTGTGAAGTTGAAGCCGACACGATCGAACCAACATTCAAAAATAGTTTTTATGACTCTTTTAAAATAAATATCTGCTTCCTGTGTGAAAAGGCCTTGAGTAAGTGAGTAAGCAGTGCTGTTAAACATCAGAGTGGGTCATGGACGCTAACAAAGCTATCTGCTCCATGCTAGTATTAGCTGATAAGTCCCAGCTCCGCCCTCCTGTCCAAATATGGTCAAAATGGCAAATGTAGAAAACGTCAAACCCGCGGTGAACACAACAGCTATGGCAGGGTGGTTATATCCATGAGTTACACGCAGGGGCGACCGTGGCTCAGGGGGTTCGATCCCCGGGCTCTCTGTCCTGGTTGTTGTGTCCTTGGGCAAGACACTTTACCCTACCGCCTACTGGTGTTGGCTAGAGGGGCCGATGGTGCGTTATGGCAGCCTCGCTTCTGTCAGTCTGCCCCAGGGCAGCTGTGGCTACAACTGTAGCTTGCCTCCACCAGTGTGTGAATGTGAGAGTGAATGAATAGTGGAATTGTAAAGCGCTTTGGGTGCCTTGAAAAGCGCTATATAAATCCAATCCATTATTATGTTCAGAGTATACATATATATAAATATATGCATATACATACATATATATGCATGAACTGTACACAGTCAACTGCAGAGAGTTCAAAAGAGAATATCTCTTCATTCCTGCTCTGTTTACATCACCCAAACTGGGTGATGTAAACAGACTGCAGTCAATAATCAGACTTTGACAGGTGCTGTTGGTGTCTGATTATTGAGTTATACACCAACAGCACCTGTAGGAGGTGTGGTCCTGTGGCTCTGCAGTGTGTGAGGTGGAGGATGAGGGGACATGTGGGGCAATAACCTCCTCATTCACGCCTCTTTTCCCCTCGTTATAAAACTCTCAGATTAACAGATGACAGTTATAAAGCAGGTTTCTGGTAACAGAATGAAGATCATCATGTTTTTCCCACTTTTGCTTCTGGTCTGCTCTGTTTCAGCAGATCAGACTGAGAGTGCAGGCCAACAATCCAATACACAGGACATCCATGCTGTGCTGAGAGAGCTGACCGCCTCATTGGCTGTCCTACAGAAAGAGAATCAAGGTACAGTTTCATACATCAATTTGACTTTAGAAACATCCAGAACAACAGAAACAGGAATGACCAACATTCATGGTTATGTGTTTTCTTATGAGACTGAATATTTTTATCACAGGAATATTGGAGCAATCTTCAGAGAATTAATGATGCAAGGAAACAAAATGCTTTAAAGAGCAGGTAAAGAAGCTTAAAGAGGTGGAGACAGAAACCTGAGACTGATCAGCTGAAGCTGCAGTCAAAAGAGATTGTAGTGAAACCATCATGGAGCTGTAAACATATCCTCCTAATGATGTGTGATATTAAAATATGTTTTTTTACATGTTTGATTGTAAAAGTATAAAACTTTAAAACATCTTAAGATTTTATAGCAGAACCAAAAACGTCTGTTTTCATCTCAGCATCAGGAACTGACTGGAATGTGTTTATAATGAAACAGCTCACAGCTCCTCTTCATGGCAAACACTTCCAAACCAACATTTACTTAAACACCAGTTTCTGTGCTGATACAAGAAAGCTCACCATCCTTTAAAGTCTGTGTTAGTTTTGTAGCGCCCCCTGGAGCTCACGAACTGATTAACTAACTTCCTTGTTAGATGTTCAGATATTTTATTCCGACTTTGTACGAAGGGATATTTGGGCCACATTAGGAACAAATTATTATTTATTTTTGTGAAAGAAGTCAAAATGTGGAGCTCTTTAAAGAAGTTCTTTGTTCAGATGAGTTAGTGAAATCGTACTTCAGAGTCAGTTTTAGTTACAAAGAAATTTTTTCTCCTTCGCACAAACAGTGTGATGATAAGTACAAGGATGATGGTCAGAAAGAAAACTGGCACAAAATGTATATGTATGAATGTCATATATATACACGTGTATGTTTATGATGTGCAGGGGCGGAGTACTTAAGTACAATTTTTTAAGTATCTGTACTTTACTTGAGAAGTTTTTTTTTTCTGACTACTTTTTACTTTTACTCCCCTTTTTTTAAACAAATATCTGGACTTTCTACTTCTTACATTTTCAAAACGGATTTGTTACTTTTGGTTTAACACATTTGTTTATTAATAACCAGAGGATGGCGCATAAAAGAGATGACGTGTGCCAAAGTCAGGGGTTAAAGTGTGCTGGTAGGTTTTATTTATGTTTATTTATTTATTTTTGCAACAACACCAGAATGACTGCAGGTGTCCAGAAGTACTTCAGCATCTAGGTAGCACTACAGAAGATAAGTGAGCGTAGAGGGAGAAATATAAGTGTCAGGTCATTTCAAATGCAACATTTCTATCAGCTCAACAAACATCAGCAAACACACAAACTGTTTGTGTGCAGTTTGTCTCACAGTGTGTTGCAGCTAAAGGTCCAGCTGCTGTATTTCACAGGGAGAGAAAAGAAAGAGCGAACTTCACTCAGAGATTCTCAGAGTCATATTTTATAATCAGATATTGAGTCATGTGACATTATGTTTTTTCATATTGGGAAACCTGCTGATAATCAAAGTTAGGCAGGTACACTGTGATGGATTTAAAGTAAAGAACAGTGTGTGACTGGAGCACAGTGGCTGTGGGTTCATGGTCACAGTTACATCAAGTGTAGCAGAGATTCATGTGAAGTTTAGCTGATGATGCTGTGATTCTGACTAAATTCCACCTTCATACCAACAGTACAGTGTCTAATGTAAAAGTGTACTGTGAGTGTAGAGGATGTAAATTAGCCATGACACATCTGCTCACATCTGGTTGAATTCAGTTGTGCACATCCGCAGAGAGCAGGAGGTCAGCTGATCACAGCCTGTACACTAAGAAAATCTACTGGAGAAATAGAAATTATTGTGAGTTGTGATTCTTCCCCACATTGAGCCACTACAGCAGATTCTACGGTTCCTCCACCTGCTGAATCCACTTTAACCCCTGACTGGACACATTTTCCTGTTTAGAGGCAAAGTCACCCTCTGCAATGTAGGTAACACAAAATACAGCTTTCTTCCATTTTGCTTCTTTTCCTTCTGATTCAAGCCGAGCATAATTACAATAAAAAAGTTAGACTGAAGTTTCTATTCCCATCTACTCATATTATTTCACTATTATGTTAATAAAGCACAAGGTTCAGTTGGCTTTGCACAAAAATAGAAACATCTCCAAAGAGATACTTTTACTTTCTTAAACTGAGTACATTTCAGAGCCGATACTGTTTTACTTTTACTTGAGTAAAGATGTTGAATCATTCTTCAACTGTTACTGGAGTATTTCTTAACAGTAGCATTTGTACTTGTATTTAAGAACAGAATGTCTTTACTTTTACCAACTCTGATGATGTGATATTGATGGCTACGCCATCATGCAGTAAAGAGGATGTCTGCTGTATCACAGACAGAGAGATGAAGTTGTTTCACTGACTCATTTTATGGAGGGCAAAGCAGCCGTGCATTCATATGACTTGAAACAACAACTTTAATGTGGTTGAATATATTGAATTCATTCATGGGGCAACTTTAGTTTGAACAATGTTTCATTTCTTCAACGTAAAATCAAAATTTCAGTGAACACAGGTTTGTGTCATAATTCAGTCTGTGAACTACATGATTGTGGTGTGAATGAGACACGACGGGTCCAAGGATCATAGTTTTGAGCCATTTTATTGACTTGCATCACACCACAACACACACCAACCCCTGAGTCCCCGTGTTTTTAACTCGGCGGGCGTGATTAAGGATGCCGTGCAGGTGTGTCCGCACTCCCTGCACAGCACCGCAGACCACGCCCCACCACAATGATGTTACATCATACAGGGATTTTTTCAGCTGAGAATAAACCAAGAGGAATGAAGTGCGAGTTCTAGGATATACTTGTGGTATATAAATTAGTTTTTTGACCCTTTTTTCATGAAGCATTTTTAGCCTTTATTGGAGGAGGAACAGTAAAGAGTACGCAAGAAAATGACACGCAGGAATGACCAAATCTAACCCAGAGCACTCTACCAGTCTTCAAGTATATTGATTGTCTGCTTCACAGTGGCCATCTTAGTGGCCATCTTCTACATACAGTCTATGGTACATGCCTAAGTGAAGGAGGGAAGGAAACTGACTGGAGAGACAGATTTCACACAGTGTGGGGCATAGGTGAGTTTAGATCCTTTTGGGGGCACTCCAGCACCCCCGACATTTCAAATGTTAGATTTTTCTAACTGGTTTATTTTAAGGACAGTCCACTACAGAATGAAAACAGGTTTCATGTCCTGTGTTGATGATGTCATGATGTTACAGTCACTCACACAGAGGCTGGTTTGACAATAATAGCCTAAGACTGAAGCAGAAAGAAGATGAAGAGGTCATTTCATGACCCAAATCAGTGATGCACATTTAAAACACACTTTAACTGAAATACAACAAAAGTTCAAACTGCTCTGATAATGAGGGGACATCACTGTGACTTATAAAGTGCCTGCTTATGTTTGTTGTTCTCTAAATAGAGTTAAAATATGAGCTAATGTAACTTAAATCATGAGAGATTATTCTGAATATTCTGATCCATAGCCTGCTTGTATATTGTGAGTTGCCAGTCAAGGTGCTGATGTACTTTGTGAGTTTGTTTAAAAATCCATTCGTATTCTGCTTGAATTGGGCTTTGGTGTTTGTTTACAGTACAGCTTCAGATCCAGGTGACAGCAAGTCAAAATAAAGTCAAAAACTAAAAGAAAACTCTACTAGCAGTTTGCTTCATGTACAGGACTGTGGAGTGGCAGCGTGTTTTCCAGTGTCTGTACTGAAAAATACTTTAAGTGCTTGATAATTTGATGGACTGTCTCTGTGTGATTAAGAGAAATAATGCTCGGCATGTTTCTCATCTCATCTGCGCTGCCACAAATGCTTCTTTAACTTTTTGAATGACTGAAACTTTGCTTCAGGTTTGGATTGAAATCTCTCATTATTTACTCCAAATTACTCTCAGACAGTACAATATCCAACTGATAAGGTTGCTTTTGGAGGTAACATTGTGATGTTTATCCAAATGAATTGAGGTTTGCAAACGTGAAAAGGGCTGATTACATTTGTAAACAGCATATTCCCTCAATATTAAATACATGCACTGCAAGGTTAAACCTAGAATCTCCCCTAGTGTGGATAAAGATTAGGGATGGGTATCATTTAGGTTTTATCCGATACCAGTACCAAACCGGTACTTTTGAAACAGTGCCGGTGCTTAAACGGTGCTCGAACTGATGCTTAAAGAATGGAGAACACAAACTTTGTCCAAAAACCTCTCATGTTCAGCTGTTTTTTGTAAAAAGATAACAATGTTAGCCTTTTCTGCAGCTATAGGGCATATATGGTATCACTCTTGGCTGGAAGCAGTGCTTATTCAATGGAAAAAACACAAACTTTGTCCAAAAACCTCTCATGTTTAGCTGTTTTCCACTTTTTCTTTGGTCATTTTAGCCTTTTTGGCCAGGGTGAAGGGAGTATCTGCCATCAAACAAGAAGACAGCCGCATGTAACTACGACGGTGTTTACTAGTTCACCTTACGTGCATTAATGTAATAACGTGGTTAGCCTACTCAACGTAAATTACACACGAACAACATTAAGCTACTCACGCAGAGAAGAACGGCTGCTGCTGCCATCATCATCGTCATCATTTCTGCTACACTGGCAGTGCTAGGGGCCAGGACTCTCTGTTTTGTTTGTCTCCTTATTTATGAAGAACGAGTCCTTTTGTGATCTGCGACATACTTTTTTATTAAACATGCTTGGTAAGCCGGAAGAACAACAACCTCGTCACCCCTTAGCTCTCATGCCCCATGTTCTTTAGAGATGGTGCCACCTTGTGGTATGGCATGAAACTAAGTTAACTTACAGCAACAGCTGCTTATCATTACATCCTCCTTTTTTTCTTTTTTTTTTTTTTTTTTTTAATAAATACATCACCAAACATATGCAAGTCAAACAACAAACATTAAACAATATTTCAAATGGCACAAGCATAACCTTTGCTTTGTCTGATTTGGAATGTTTTTTTATTATTATTATTATTACAAGTCCAGTCTGTCAGGTTTCCTGATCTCTCGTGCAGACCTCCTGAGCACAAGCTTGCTTGAATTGTCCATTCCAGTGCCGCTCTGGTCACGTGGAGATGTGGTTTCATCCTTACTTTGGATGTCAGTGACTTCTGAAGAAGCGTTTGGTACTTTCAAAAGGCTTCGCCGATTGTGACAAATGATTTGTCCATCTTCAGTCCTTACATTGAATGACCTTGGAGCCACTTCTTCAAGAACGGTAGCCTTGGTGCTCCAACCATTTTGATCCTCAATCCTGACTGTGTCCTCAAGTGCTAATTGTCGAAGTTGCTTGGCTCTTCTGTCATAAAATGACTTTTGCTTCATCTTTAAATGTCGAAGCCTCTGACATACTTTTGAATGCGTTGTGGGCTTGACGCAGCTTGGCAGTGTGGTGCGCAGCTTTCTGTTCATCAGTAGCTCAGCAGGCGATAAACCACACTCAACCGGTGATGCTCTGTAGCTGAGTAAGGCGAGGTATGGATCTGAGTCACTGTCAGTGGCTGTCTTTAGAAGCTGCTTGAGAATGTGAACTCCTTTCTCTGCCTTACCATTTGACTGTGGATACAGAGGGGCAGATGTCACATGCTTGAAGTCATACTGCTCTGCAAACTTCTGCCACTCCTTGCTGCTGAAACATGGCCCATTGTCACTCATCACTATGTACGGGATACCGTGTCTGGCAAAGATGGATTTTACATGTGTTATGACACACGCCAATGACAAGTTTGAAAGCAGTGCCATTTCAGGGAAGTTAGAGTGGTAGTCAATGACCACTAAATAGTCTTTGCCTTTAACATGAAATACATCCATCCCTACTTTGTACCATGGTGCTGTTGGTGTTTCATCAACAACCATAGATTCTTTGGTCTGTTTGTTGCGATACTTCTGACATGTCTCACACCTTTTCATCATGTTCTCAATGTCTTTGTTCATCCCAGGCCAAAAGACTGTTGATAGGTTCATAGCTTAAACCTATTCGCTGGAACGTTGAAGACAATGTAATTACACAGCAAAAGCATTGAACACCAAGTAGGCAAAGTTCGTACTCATGCATGAGGGAGACCGGACCGGAGCCAGATGTCGTTCCGCCCACTTGGCCTCCGTCGGACTCTCAGCCAGGTTCCCCATAGCACTCCTTTTATTGTTGTTACATGAATATGCATAGGGTCATTAACATATGACATCTTACATAGGTATGCATGTGAACAAAGAATACCTAGTGTGTGTGTGTGTGTGTGTGTGTGTGTGTGTGTGTGTGGACCCATAAAATGACTTCCTAAACCTGTTGGCCTGGAAGTCCAGCAGTTCATCTAAACAAAAGGCACTTAGCCTAAAACAGACATAGATACGTTTATCCTACCATAAAACAATAAGACAAGGTACGACCTCTCCCATGCTCCCAAAATGTGGGTGTGAAAGTCAGAGAGCTCTGGAATGCAGCTCTATGTCTTGTGCAGTCTCATCAGCTATTTGCTTGGATTTCATGTCTGACACAGGCAGTGCGGTAAAGACCATGTTTATGTGAGTTTGAATGTCTTCTTCTGTTGTACTCACCATGCCCCCTGTGGGTGCTCTTGAGAGCGCATCTGCAATTATCAGGTGTTTTCCTGGTGTGTAAACTAGCTGACAGTCATATCTCTGCATTCTCATCATCAGACGCTGAATTCTGGGCGTCATTTCATTTAGGTTCTTCTTGATGATGGACACTAGTGGGCGATGATCTGTTTCTGCAGTGAAAGAGGGTAAGCCATATACGAAGCTGTGGAACCTCTCTAGGCCAAAAACCAATCCCAGGCATTCTTTCTTAATTTGAGCGTAGCGACACTCACTCTCTGTCATGGACCTGGATGCATAGGCTATAGGTTTCCAGTGCTCACCTTCAGCTTGCAGAACTACTGCACCAATTACATCTTTTGAGGCATCAGTTGACAGTTTGATTCTCTTTGAAGAGTCATAGAATGCCAATACATGTGCAGTTGTCAGCGTTCTTTTGAGATGTGCCCACTTACTTTCATGGTTGGCTGTCCACTCGAACTCGTGCTCTTTATGGAGGAGTTCACGAATACAGGATGTGTTTGCTGCCAGGTTAGGAATGAATTTGCCAATGAAATTCACCATTCCCATTATGCGTAGCACGCCTGTTTTGTCGGTGGGTCTTGGCATGTCCAGTATTGCCTTGACTTTATCTTGGTCCGGCTGAACACCTTGTGTAGAGAGCTTATCTCCAAGAAACACAATTTCTTGCACTCCGAACTGGCATTTGCTCTTGTTGAGCTTAAGTCCATACTTTCGTACTCGCTCAAACACTCTGATTAGTCGTTCTTTATGCTCTTGCATTGTCGAGCCCCAGATGATTATGTCATCCACATAAACTCGGACACCTTCCAGTCCTTCTATTATGTGCTCCATTGCCCTGTGGAATATTTCAGATGCAGATATTATTCCAAAAGGTAGTCTCAGGAAGCAGTATCTGCCAAATGGTGTGTTAAAGGTGCAATATTTGGTGCTGCTTTCATCCAGCTTTAACTGCCAGAAACCTTGTGAAGCATCAAGTTTCGTGAAATACCTGGCGCCCACCATTTCACAGGTAATCTCCTCCCTCTTAGGTATTTGGTAATGCTCCGGTTTGATGTTTTAGTGTGAGAGATACAGATATTGACGGGGTCGGGTTATGTTAAAAAGTACAAATTCTTATACTTTGTTCATTGGTTCAAAGGTACCCCACACTTCTATTTTTTTGCTTGTTTGTTCTGGTGTATTTTTCATTTGAACTGTTATTCTGCCAGAGTACTCATACTTACAAGACGGCATTGAACGCCCCATTGGTGTGTCAGAAAAACTCTTTCGTACGTATGTTCCTTGAAGGGGACTCGAGTCGTTCTTTTTCCACCGCAGCCAAGGGCTAGGAGTTGTAGAGGAGCTGCTGTATGTTTTTGTCATTGATCTGATTTTGAAATAAAGCATATGCAGTGAGAAAGCAACTCCCGGAGTCATCCCTGCCTTAAAGCTGCAACATGAAGCATCAAGTTTCGTGAAATACCTGGCGCCCGCCATTTCACAGGTAATCTCCTCCCTCTTAGGTATTTGGTAATGCTCCCGTTTGATGTTTTCGTTTAGATACTTCGGATCCATGCATATTCTCAGGTCACCACTCTTTTTCTTTACACATACCATGGAGTTGACCCAGCCGGTTGGCTCTTCAGCCTTTCTTATCACTCCCAGGGCTGTCATTCTGTCCAATTCCTTCTTCAACTTATCTTTCAGTGGCACAGGAACTCTTCTAGCAGCATGCACAACTGGCTTTGCATTTTCCTTCAGTGCTAGTTTGTATGTGAAAGGTAAGGTGCCCAGTCCTTTAAAAACATCTGCAAAGCTCTGAACTATGTCGCCTATAGAGTCAGGTGGCGAGTCCACATCTGTGTTGATGTAATACACGCGTCTCACCAATCCAAGATCTTCACAGGCTTTGTCATCAAGCAGTGACTCATGTGCTTCAGCAACGACAGAGAAGCATAGGTGGTGCACTTTATCCTTTACAGTCACTTTTAGTCTGCATGTGCCAAAACTCTCAATCTCCTGTCCATTGTAGTCTTTCAGGGCCGATTTTGTTTTTTGGATTTTGGGCTTTTCTTTCAATTCTTTGATGTCAGATAAACTGATCAGATTTGCTTTAGCACCAGTGTCTAGTTTCAATGTGACAAACGTCCCATTAATTGCCAGTGGCACTGTCCATTTGTCTTCCATTACGGCATTTATCCTTGTGTCTGGCTCAGTTTCACAGTTAACCAGACCAACAAAAAAATGTGTCGCTGAAATCAGCTTCTTCAACCGTGTTTATTGATCGTTTTGTCTTGTCCTCTTTACCTTTTGAGAAGCATTGCTTAGCAAAGTGGTTCTTTCCGTGGCAGGCGGAGCATATTTTACCATAGGCTGGACACTTTTTGGGCATGTGCTTCAGGCCACAGCGCTTGCAGTCCAACATCCTGCTGTCAGATCGCGGCAGTATGCGTTTTCCTCTCTGACTGGAAAATGCTCCCACAGTAACGCTGTCACTGATGGCAGTGGGACCCATTTCACTGAAAGTCTTAACATGCTGTCGCGACAACTCACATGCTTGACAAATCCGTATGGCTCCCTCTAGCGTCAGGTCGGTTTCTCTCAGCAGCCGTTCCCTGACTTTTCTGTCCACCACGCCAAAAACAATCTGGTCGCGGATCATCGAGTCACGTAGCGTAGCAAAGTTGCACGTCCGCGCTTTGAGTTTCAGGTCTGTCAAAAAGCTGTCAAATGACTTGCATGACTGCTGAATCCTCGAGCGAAAAACATATCTCTCATAAGTCTCATTCTTCTTAGGAGAACAATGGGCATCAAACTTTCCCATTACAACGTCAAACTTGTCTTTATCACCCGGCTCATCGTATACAAATGTGTTGTACACTTCAATAGCTTGGGGGCCTGCTACTGTAAGCAGTAACGCTACCTTTCTTGCATCCGGCTTGCTCTCAAATCCCACGGCCACAATATATAGCTGGAATTGCTGCTTGAAGGCATGCCAATTGCTGTCGACATTTCCCGTCAGCTTCAAACTCTCCGGCGGCTTGATAGAATCCATTATCGTTGTCCACGATGCACCTCAGCCCAGATTTAGTTTTACTCCTGGTACCATGTTTTGTTTGTCTCCTTATTTATGAAGAACGAGTCCTTTTGTGATCTGCGACATACTTTTTTATTAACCATGCTTGGTAAGCCAGAAGAACAACAACCTCGTCACCCCTTAGCTCTCATGCCCCATGTTCTTTAGAGATGGTGCCACCTTGTGGTATGGCATGAAACTAAGTTAACTTACAGCAACAGCTGCTTATCATTACACATTCCTCTTCGGGTTCTTGGGGGATGTTGCTAACTCCGGGTCCGATAACAGGCACCACACCCCCAGTAGATGTGCTCGGTGTGAGGTCTCGCAGCAAGCTATCAAATACGTGCATTTCTCGGTTTTTAACAAAATGCTATGCGTCGCCTGGTGTTTCATCAGATTCGGGGAGTTACCTCCTTTGCACAGTATCACAGTATCAGCTTAGAGCACTTGTTGCAGGCTGCTGAGTTTGCATATTTTGCTGTGAAGTACAGCCAGACTTTTGACAGCTTCGCCTTGGGCATTTTTAATCTGTAGCTCTGCTCTAAAAGAACGTACGTACCTGGGCCCGCCTACTATGCTTGCAAAGGTAAAATGATTGGCTAGAATCCAAAGTGTATGACATCTCAGGGAAAAAAAAGCACCGAAATAAAGCATCGAAATGTGCGTTGCTATTCGGTCTGGTTACTACCGTTTATGTCAGAACCAGTGCCATAATGGCACCGGATACCGGTACCCATCCCTAATAAAGATGTTACTTTCTTACTTACAGATAAAAACATGTGAATCACTGTGTGCTGTCAGTAAGATTTCCTTCAATTTGCACTTTTTTCAGAACAAGTAGCAAAGCTGGAGACCGAGATCGACCAGCTGAAGCAGCAGTTACAAGGTACTGTGTGGGAATCTGAAATAGAACTGTTGTAATATTTCTATAATTGACACATTTTCACATTTTTACAAACAATGTTTGATATTAAATATTAAATTGACCAGATTAGTATTTATGTTTGAATGTCGTAATGTTAGACACTGAAACTCAAACCTGCTCTGATCAGCTCAACATCAAGAGCTGACTGTAATGTGTTACAGTTAAAGACAAAGTGTCTGAAGACACAACGCTGCTGAAATTCTCATTTCTGTGAACATCTGAATCTGTATTTATACTGTAGCGCCACCTGCAGACAGAAGCCAACAAACTCTGGTGGATCAACATATGTCAGTGCTATGAATCTGTCCACAAGGTGGCGCTACTGTGTTTGAATATCTTTAGTTCATTCACAGGGGCAACTTTAGTACCAACAATGTTTTTA
Source organism: Pelmatolapia mariae (assembly GCF_036321145.2). Lineage (NCBI taxonomy): Eukaryota > Metazoa > Chordata > Actinopteri > Cichliformes > Cichlidae > Pelmatolapia > Pelmatolapia mariae. Next base: position 3,065,153 of record NC_086236.1, on the reverse strand, counting down.
TTACTTCCACATGATATCTGAGGGCAACGGTTCAAACTAACCGACCACCTGGTGACACAGTATGTGGATTATCCAGAGTTTGGTTTCTTCTGTGACTATAAAATGCTTTCAGCTGTCAAACATTTCTTTCATTGGAGATTCAAGTTTTTGTCATGGTCTCTTTTTTGGGAAGAGTCTAACTCTAAAACAGAAAGTTTAAAATAATGACATTTCTCTCTGTCTCAGTCAAACAGGTGGCTTTCTCAGCCTCTCTGGTAATTGGTGGCCAGGGAGACACTGGACCCTTTAACATTCAGATTATTCTGATCTTCAAACATGTTGTCACAAACATTGGAAATGCCTACAGCAAACACACAGGTAATAACACTGAATGTTTCTTCTCAGCTATGTTGATGTCAGGCTGATGTTCCAGATGTTCTAACAGCTGATTTAACATTTAACAAAAACAAATGTCCCACAGGTATTTTCACTGCACCAGTGAGAGGAGTCTACCACTTTGACTGGAGTGTATATGGACATAGAAACGTTCCTATAGGTGTTGTGTTGTACAGGAATGGACAGCACATTTTTATTGCATACGCACGTCCACCATCTGGTGCTGTGAGCGCCTCTAATGCAGCCTCACTGCTTCTAGAGGTTGGAGATCAGGTGTCTGTGCGTCTCCCGCCTAATTTCAGGATATTTGACAGTTATAACCATCATACAACCTTCAGCGGTCATCTGATCTTCACCATGTGAGAGGTGTGACAGCTCCAACACTTCCTGTTTGAAATGTCCTGTGTGGGCGGAGCTTAGACATTTTTAGTAGTAAAACAGGAAGTAAATCACCTGCTGGAATCAGTTTCTTGCTCTCTCTCTCTTTCTGGTTGGGTTCTAGTTTAGTGTTTATTTGTTTCTACTTCTCCTCTGATTCTACTGACTCAGATAATTTACTTCTTCTTCTTCTTTGATTCAAATAAATCCAGTTAAATGCTCAGTGATTCTCTTCTCTTTGTCCTTTCTTTGAGTCGGCTCTTCATAAAGTGCTGCTCCTCCATCAGGTCATGACTATTTTCTATAAGTTGATAAACTGCATTATTTTTTATTGTCTCCACTGTCCTGTGTTGGTCAGTCTGTTATTTTGGTGACTGCTGGCCCACATGTTTGCTTTTAACTGGAGTCTTTCCTGTTAAGTTGAGCAAAATCCAACAGTTCCTCTTTTTTCTCTTCTTTGATAATCATGCAGGTATTTTTCTTAAACACTTAACAGATGTTAAAGTTAATCTGACTATCATGATAAAAATGTAAACAGCTGATTTAGTTTGATATAAAAATGTGTGTCAGTGCTGTGGAGGAATTTCTAGAAGCTGAAATGTTTCCTTATTTTTCATCTGAATCTGAATCCAGTTTATTTCTTTCTATTCTTTACTTTCAAAATAAAAGCATCATTGAACAAATGCTGTTGATTTCTTTTTTCTGTTTCATACATAGAGCAGAGATCAAACCTACACATGCTGGGAGTTACTATCACAGGTAAAGTGACACCTGAGGGGCGACCTATGAAGTGAGATTAGTGGTTTAGCGAGCTACGTCGAGTTTTTCCGGCTAAATATTCTTATTTAAACTTTGGTGACTTAGAACCTCAAAGTTTAGCATCACAACACTTTATTTCCTTTTTGCATCAAACATTTCTTTCAGTCATCTGTGTTCATCAGATCACTTTTATTCAATAACCACAAAGTACAGAAATACAGGATTAAATATTTTATTTATCAAAGATACATGATTACACATACAATGAACAAGGTATCTACAAAAAACGGTCTAAGAAAAACATAACATACAAATGAATGTTTTATGAAACTGAAACACTTTCAAAGCATAAGAATAAAAGTTTTATAAAAAGTTCTTTAGTGATCATATGGTCACATTTTAAAAGCATAATATACTTATTAAAAATACTTAGAAAAGTGTTCACAGAACAGTTTTAGAGCTCACACACACACCTTTACTTTTTCCACAGTGCCTGTATGCCTCCTCCAAAACTTTGTGCTTTTCACCATCAGACCAGAGTCTTCTTTACTGGGGGGTAAAAATGGCTTTTTGGCAGTTCATCAAAAATATCTGAAAGAGTGATGTTTTAAGTGGGAAAACACCTGAATGGTGAGGGCACCAGAAACACTGAGTTGCAGGGCAGCTGGTAAGTACTTGTGTATTTCTGGAGAGTCTGCAAAGCTGTCTTGGTCGATTTCAAAAACTTTTCACTCGTCAGAAGGCTGTAAATTCGTCTCATTGGGCGGATCAAAACCATCCTCCTGTGTCTCTGTCAGGGTCCTGGGTCTCTTGACCCAGCGTGTTTAGTTCTTCAAGGTTTTTGCATTATTCTACTTGTGAGTTATTTTATGGTTTCTAGTTTTGATCCCTTGCCCTTCATGTTTCTGTGTCCCCTCAGTTCTGTGTAAGTCTGTGTCTTTGCATGTTTGAGTTTCTTGTTTTCTGTCACTCTGTATTATGAATTATGTTCTCATGGTTGGTCTTTTGTTACTCCCTTGAGTCTAGTTTCTTGTGTTCCAAGCTTAGTATTTCCCTCTGTGTATTTTGGTTGTTAGACCTCTGCCTTATGGTTTATGTCTCTGTGTTTCTTAGTTGCTGTCTCCACTGTGCCAAGCTCGCGTCTCTGTGTCATACTTCCTGTTTTACTTTGAAGGTCCGTGTCTTATGTGAATGTGTCCTGCTTTGCTTCCTTGTCTCGTCAGTCCTGATTTCTTCCAGCTGTGCCCTCCTTCTGTGTCTCATTCCCCTCGTTACTTCCCAGTGTATTTAAACCCTGTGTTTCTCTGAGTCAGTGTCGCGTCGTCCCTCATGCTGTGTGAATCTCCCGGTGTCTCCCTGTAAGTTTAGTGTGTTATTCCCCAGTTTAGTTTATTCTGTATGCTTGTTTTTTCCTGTTACCAGCCAATAAAGCTGTGGTTTAAGTTCATCCCTCGAGTCTGGGAGTCCTGCATTTTGAGTCCTCATCTCCAGCCTGCCACACAGCGTTCCATGACAGTCTCAGTGGCCGAAGCGAGAGTCTGCCTCTCTGAGCTTTTGGTAAAAGTTTGACCTCTGCATTGGAGCACAATCATTCGTTCTTTATTAAGTTTATTAAATGAAACTTTAATCAACTATTAAAATCATGTCAAACAGTTTGAGTTCCTCCCTCCTCACTGATCCTTGTATATAACCTCCACCAGGGTTTGTTGGCAGCATGTTGATGCTCCTGTCACTCAGAAAAAGGAGAATAAAAGTACGATCGCCCCACAGACAGACTCAGCATAACTAAACATTACAATATAAAACATGAAATTCACACGCTTTCAGTGCTTTCACCACACCAACATGAACTTTTATGTTTGGTCTCTTAAAAATAAGGAACAAGAAAAGTTTGCAGAACCCAGAGAGTTTAAACTGAAGCTGCTGTCTTGCAGCAGGGAGTCTTCAGACTCCATTTAATCATGTTGTGGTCTTTTTTCTCCACTTGAGAGCTCTGAAGAGGAGGAAAAGACAGAGGAGAAACTGACAGAGGACAAACACACCTGGTTATTGTATTCAGAGTCACCTCTGTTTCTTGTCCTGGCTAGGACAGAGCAATCACAGGAGGGCATGTTTACAGCGAGCAGGAACTGAAAGATGAAGCTCAAGCACCAAAGCTGCAGTTCCTCTAATGTCCACTAGAGGCTCCAGCAGTGAGTCCCATGTTAACATGTCTGACTTTACGTGAGAAAAAAATGCGTTTCCAGCCTGGCTGCTGATCATTTTCTCCTGAATAAAAAGTGTGGAGGAGTTGATTTGTTTTTTACAACTCACCTGTTTAAATGATCTTAAAGTGTGAAATTAATTAATAATTAGCATTTGTGCTAATTTTAAATTAGCTGATATTTTTTCTATTTTTTTCTCAGCTAATCTCAATAAAATCAAACTTCAAACTTCAGCACCTGAACAAGAAAATGAACAAAGAGAAAAAGATGAACGACAGTTTTACAGAGGAACCTGCAAAGAGCTCAGAAAATGTGTTTTGTTACAATTTAAAGTATAAAAGTGAGTTAAAATGTTCATTTACAATAAAATGTGCTTAATGATTCCTTTTACATCCAGTTTACATGTGTGGAATTTGTACTGGTCCTGAGCACCTGAGGACTCTTCACCAGTTAAACCAGCTGTTATCTGAGGGCCGCTAACAGCTGCAGCTTTAAGATGATTAAATATGAAATAATGTTCCTGCAGGAGGAGCAGTGAAGGTACCTCTCTGCTCTTCACATGCAGGCGAGGGCGACGTGAACAGGGACGTGAACGTGACAGGAACAACGACTGCCAGGTCGTTCTCCTCGTCTTTACTCAACTCATACCTGAGAAGAAAGCAAAAATTTAGAATTGAGTTCAAAGATTTTCAAACTGTTTCAAAACACCTCACTGACACAGCTCAGAGAGAGAGACGTAAAACTGAAGCTGCAGGTAAAGTTCACAGGTGGAAATTATTTTTCCTACCGGTGTGTCTCACACATGGCCTCTGGTCTCCAGATGAAGCATCCATCTCTGTAAGCACAGACGGCGTTTGGATCATCGGGCAGTCTGGGATCCTGTTTGAAGTTCTCGTCATCATCCTGGCTGTGGATCAGCACAGCATACATCACTTCCTGTTTGTACAGGGAAGAGAAGTTTTGTTAGAAGAGATCTATGAATCAGTAACCTGAGGAGCTGACATAAACAAACACACCTGATTATTGTATTCGGAGTCATCTCTGCTTCTTGACCGTCTTTTTCTGTTTTAGTGTTTTATTTGAACAAAATTTACTGGTTTTCTATTCAGTTGTTTTTTGATTTTTTCTAATCAGTCAGTGAGTTTCAGATTAATGCTCTGAAATGCATCTACTGGAAGAAAACATTTAAGAGCCTTTGTAAATCCAAACATTCATTTAAACTGAAGGAGTCCGTACCTGCTCGCTGTAGGCCTCCAGCACCTCCTGCACTGTGAAGGTGAAGCGGTACGATCCATACCTGGACTTCTCACTGAAGGCTGGAGAGGAGGCGAACTTCCACAGGAAGCTCTGCTGCCTCCGGGCCTGCTCCTCGGTCCGGTTTGGGAAGTTCTCCTCCAGGAGCCTCCTCTCAGCTGATTGGATCTCCTTTGGTGCCACAGCCAGACTCCACCACACCAGGGACAGTCTGTCTGGATCCTCTGTGCCACTTAAAGGATCCTTGAAGCCTCCATCCTTGCTTATTTGATACAAAGCTTCTTGGCCTGTATCGTGTTTCAGACGACACACATGGAATTCTGGTTTGGGGTATTCAGGAATATTCATTTGTAAAGGTACCTGTTCCCCAACCCAGAAACTCGAGCTTCCTCTTTCAAAACATCAAGCTTTAAATTTATATATTTTTTATAATGTTCTTCTTTTCCTCTTCTGTTTATATGAATCTCCATGATGAAATCGAGGAGAGTGTAGATCGGCAAATGAAAGCTTCACTCTGGAGTGTCAGAGGAGAGGAGTGACAGCCTGGATATTTACACAGCTCTCACCCACTGATTGATTACCATAAACTACAAGCTCACCTTCAAACACACCCACACTTACAACCAATAAGCCACTGAAAGTCCTGTAATTGTAATCCGTGTGGTGTAGAAGTTGGTGTGTGCTGTAGGTCAGCGGTCCCCAACCTTTTTTGCGCAACGGACCGGCCTTTAAGGTGTCGCGGATAAATACAGCAAAATAAAACCAGTACGGCTATCAAAAAGATTTATTCATAACACAAAAGACCCAGGGAAACTGAGTTAATGATAAAAATGATTAAAAAATAACATTAACTGTTAAAAACCCTGAAAACCATAAATTTCACACCCGACCCTCAACTCTCCCAGCCTGGTGTCAAACCACTCATGGACTGGCACTGGTCCGTGGTCCAGGGGTTGGGGACCGCTGCTGTATTCTACATATGTTCATCCAAAGCCACAACAGGCGAGGAAATCCTTTCACATCTTTTGGGCACAAGAAGCTGCTGAAGAACAAACTCAAGCAGAAGTCGAACAATGGAAACAGGAAATGCCACCAAAACCTTTCTTATTCTACAACTTCAGTACAAAAAGTTCCTCTTGTCTTTGTGTCTGAACATGCTACAGTCATATATATTACAGACTGCTGAGGTTGTCTTGTGTTCTTTAAAATAAAATAAGCACAAATTTTCTGAATATGCCCAAAAATATATTCTGTTCATTTGAACGCAGCGTTATCAGTGTGAGAAACCTTTCATCATCAAAGTGACATTTTTAACAAATCCATTTTTTAGGATTTTCTTACCAGGCTGATCGAGCATGCGTGAAGACAAATGATCTGAGTATGTTTGCTTTAAAGGTTCAAAATAATGGAAACTTAATGAAGCTAAACTATTCTAAGTTATCGTTTCCTCTTTCTCTCTGTCCTGAGACACATCGCACACATATCAGGTCCAGTTTCTGAGGGATTCATTGTTACTCATCACATCCTGTCAAGGAGACAAAGTAAAGCTGTCAGTGTGAAGAAATTCCTTTTTATTGGCACTGGGAGCAGTGCCAGTGTCTGTATGAAGTATCTGCTTCTAGCAAGGGCTGCAGAAGAGGATCGAGCATAAAGAGAGAAACGTTTCTATCAGCAAACATCAGCAAAGACACAAACTGTTTGTGTGCAGTTTGTCTCACAGTGTGTTGCAGCTAAAGGTCCAGCTGCTGTATTTCACAGGGAGAGAACAGAAAGAGCGAACTTCACTCAGAGATGGAGAAAGATAAGAAAGACGGGACACGAGAGGAAGAAGAGAGCTTAGATTTAATGACTGCTCGGTGACGCTTGGTAAACTTAAAGTTTAAAGCTTAGATCTGTATATGATGTGTTTTGATAAATTTGGTATTTTCATTTAGTGAAACTTGCAAAACAAACTAAGTAAACTAACTTTGTGTGATTCAGTGGCATGAAAATACTGGTAGTTTAGCTCAGGATAAACAGGACAGCTTGTGTTAATGTGGTGAAGTTACAGTGAAGCTCTGTGTTGGACGGGTGCTCAGTGTCCAAAATAACCAATTCAAACTGAGTGCGTTCATTAGAACTTAGAAGTGAATAACATTTGTATTCTGGTGTGCTAATATTAGTTTTTTTACACAGCAGAAGTTACCTGTGCATAAACATAGGTGGTAGAATCGTCCATCAAGGAGCTACTTTTTACTTTCTTACTCTGAGTACATTTCAGTGCTTTTTCACTTTTACTGAAATTCATTTAACTATAGCATCTGTACTTCTAGGTACAGAATGTGTACTCGTGCCACCTCTGGTGGTCAGTCTGTGGTTACTGAGGTTTTTTTCATCCCTAAAATTTAGTTTAAATAAGAGTCCTTTTCACAGACTTGGGAGTAAATAAAAGAAAAGTAAACTCATGAATAATAGATAATAGACAGATAATAATCTGCGGATGGAAAGAAAAACAGACACTCGTGTTTCTCTGTGGCCGTGGGCGACAGTCAGCTGATTTCAGTTTGGAGGAGGCGGAGGAAAATGTTGGAGCTGTTTACAGATGTTGAGGAAATGAGACACGGACGTTACTTTGGTTTTACTGCATGAAGGAGCAGAGCTGCGTTCAGCTGTTGTGTTCGTAGGTGAGCAAACATTGATGATAATAAAGGAAAACTTTGTTTGTATCCTCAGGATTCATGTTGGTGTGTGTGGCCTCAGGTTTATACTGTTAACTGGTAATTATGTAACAGCGAGTTTCAGCTAATGATAGAGTAACAAATGACTTTCTGACGAGTAATTAAATAGATTACTTTGACGATGAGCAACGAGATCACAAGGAATAAAAGGCCTGTTGGGAAGAAGGTAAAATAAAAATAAGTGTTTGGACTTCAGTGAGCAGCACTGACGGAAGCTCAGGGATGTGTGTTAGACTGTTAAAGCAGAAAGTTCTTACTGGGAGGAGACAAATCCCTCTGGACTTACGCCAGGAAACCTTTGTGTGAGGTGCCATGAATAGTTTAATCTGTAAACATCACACAGGGTTATTAATACTTTTTATTAGTCTTTGAGTGTGTTTGCAGTAAGGTTTTTTGCAAGCATGCACGAAGTCAATAAATTAGTGTTTTTTTTAAAAAGTTGTCCCCGGTGTGACAGGGGGAGGGATACTAACGCTGTCGTTGTTTCACTGTTACTTTGATATTTACCATAGAACGTAAACATACCTGTGACACCAACACAAACCCACACCTGAGCCTTCATATGTGATCTGTCCTCATTCGTCCTGCGCTCGTTTTCTAATCATATTCATTGTTCAGGTTACATAAAGATACTGAGGCGCCAGAAACAAGGAAAACAATGTTGTTTCAGGAAACATGAAACTCCTGCGGCTGTTGTTTCATTTCAGAATTGAAAAAAAAAAGAGAAGAAATGTTTCCGCCAGTTTCGAACCGGGGACCTTTCCACTACACTATGGAAACACACCATTTGTCGTGAAAGGGTCACGTCGTATCACAGGTGTCAAACTGAGGGTGACAGTTACTATCCCTGCAGGTGTGTGTATTTGCCTAAAGGTTTTTGTCAGAGCGCTGGTTTCTCCTTTCAGATCAAATCAAACACACTGAGAGCTCCTCATCTCTGCACACCAGCGTGGACTCTGTGGGTCTCAGCTAATAACTGAGCTCCTTTCTTTGTGTCTCGTCTCTGAGTTATTGTAGTTTGTGATATTTGGTTTTATTGAGAGATGTTTTTCCTCTTTTTGCTGCTGTAACAGGGTCACTTCTCGTTTTCTTACTGTCTGTGTTTCCAGCTTTATCAAAGAGGAAATCTTCAGCCTAATCATCAAACTTAGAAAGAGCGTCTGCCTCCTGGATCCAACTGGGACAAAGCTTTCGGGCTCCTGTTTGTGAGTTCCTATAATTAATAATTAGCTCTGGGTGCTTAAAGAAATCTTATCCAGTGACTCACACCCAGTGCTGATCATGCTGATTACTATAACAGTGTGTTATTGTGTGTGTGTTGAAAGATGAACTTTTATTTCCAGATAACCAGCTGATGGGTGTCTGGGCGCGTGTGCCTCCTCTCCCCGTCAGCACAGAGTGACACTGACAGTCTGGACTGTTCACTGGTGTTTTGGATCTGGATCCTTCACCTGATCATGCAGAAACAAACCAACAGCAGAGGATTTGATGAACGTTTTATAGAAAGTCAGCATTTAAGGCTGGAAGACCTCAAACAGGAAGCACGGATATATGGTTTTGGAAACCAGTACCTTCATAAAAACATGCGTCCATACCCTCAGCCGGAGCTTCACGTGTTTCATCTGAAACACGAAACAAACATGTTGGGAGGAATAAGAAAGGAGGCTTTAAGGATCCGAACAGCGGCTCAGACGATCCAGACAGACTGTCCCTGGTGTGGTGGAGTCTGGCTGTGGCACCAGAGGAGATCCAATCAGCTGAGAGGAGGCTCCTGGAGGAGGCCTTCCCAAACCGGACCAAGGAGCAGGCCCAGAAGCAGCAGGGCTTCCTGCGGAAGTTCACCTCCTCTCCAGCCTTCAGTGAGAAGTCCAGGTATGGATCGTACCACTTCACCTGGCTCTGTTACTTTGAAAGGGCTGGAGGAACCTGTAAGAGCCATTTATTTGACCTTTACTGTTTCACAAAGGGGTAAAAAGTACATTTGCACAGTTTAGACTTTAATTGCAGCATATTTCATTAGAACAATTTAGCAGGAGCAAAGAAAAGGCAGAATAAAATAACAAAACAGTCAGAATATTAATCAGTCAAATCACTTGTATTACAGTAATCTAACTAACGTGCTCTGAGCTAACGCTGAATTTGTTCTGATGTTTGGAGGAGAGAGGCTGGAAAGAAGAGCACAGCTGGATCCAAAGATGCACTTATCCCTGTGTTTCGTGCTGGGTTGAAGTCTTCTTGATTCTTTAAGATGGCAAAAATGAGCCACGAAAACACAAAAAAATACAAAAACCAGTTTGAAGCCCACAGTCTTGGGTGGCTGCCGCCCCTCTGACATAACTTGCTGTAATTTGTGACTGTGAGCTACCCAGGCTGAATCTTCAGAGGATGCAGGCATGAGAGAAAGAAACCCTGTACAGCCTTTCAATGCGAGGCCTGTCTTTGAGTTATCAAGCTGAACTGGAAAGACTTAAAGATGGTTCATGCCAGAGAGCAAAGTGGAAATGACAATCTGGTGGCTGTGTTAAAGAAACAGGAGCTAGGCACAATGAAGGGAATTAAAGCCAGACTGACTCTTAGGCCTGATAGTGTACCCAAATTCTGTCCACCACGTAACGTGCCTTATGCTCTCCGCCCTTGGGTGGAGGCAGAACTGAAACGCCTGACTGAGCTTGGGTTGATCACACCAGTGGAGCATAGTGATTGCCCGTGGTTCCTGTCAACAAGAAGGATGGCTCAGTGAGACTGTGTGGCGATTTCAAAGTCACTCTCAGTTCACAGCTCTGTGTGGATAAGTACCCACATCCACGCATTGAGGACCTGTTTGCTTCTCTAGCATGTGATCAGCATTTCAGTAAGCTGGACTTAGCAAATGCCTACCTGCAGATGGAGGTAGAAGAGGAGTCTAAGAAGCTGCTGACTATTTCGACTCAAAAAGGGCTGTTCTGTTTCAATCGCTTACCTTTTGGAGTGGCGTGGATCAAGTGCTTCTCGGCCTGCCATACACCCATTGTTACCTTGATGACATCCTCATCAGTGGTCCTGATAAACAGACACACCTGAGAACCCTTGAGGCAGTTTTGAGCAGGCTGGAGGATTATGGCCTGCGTCTCAAACAGGAGAAGTGCCTGTTTTTCCAGGAATCAGTGGAATACCTGGGCCACATAACTGATGCAGCAGGGTTATACAAATCACCAGAAAAGCTGCGTGCCGTTATGGAGGCTCCAGCACCAGCTGATGTCAGCCAGTTACGTTCTTTTCTGGGAATGCTCAACTATTATGGGTGTTTCATACCTGATTTAGCTACGGTCCTGAAGCCACTGAATGAGCTGCTCAGTAAAGAGACGAAATGGCAGTGGACATCAGCCTGTGAGTCAGCTTTCCAGAAAGCTAAAGAACGTCTGGCCTCACCAGAAATACTCACCCACTACAATCCTGAAGTGCCTCTCCACTTGGCATGTGACGCTTCACCATATGGAGTTGAAGCCGTGCTCTCACATGTCATGCCTGATGGCCAAGAACGGCCAATTGCTTATGCTTCACAAACTCTCAGCAAAGCAGAACGAAACTAAGCTCAGATTGAGAGGGAGGCATTGGCAATAGTTTTTGGAGTGCACAAGTTTCACCAGTATCTCCATGGTAACAAGTTCAACTTGCTCACTGATCATCGCCCACTGACGTCCATTTTGAGTCCAGTAAAAGGCACACTGTCAATGGCAGCTGCGTGAATGCAGCGTTGGGCGCTCCTTCTGTCAGCCCATAATTACACCTTGCACTACCGGAAGGGTGCACATCATGCCAATGCTGACGGACTGTCACGTTTACCTCTGCCACTTGCACAGAAAGAGAAAAGGGGAGCAGTTGAGGTATTCTACGCATCTCAACTGGACACATTACCAGTCAGTGTCGCCGAGATCAGACGTGATACTGTGTCTGATGTCACTTTGTCTCATGTCCTGGAAATGGTAACAACTGGACTGTTAGATTGAAATAGTTAAATGTCAATGTGTTACTTAAATTTGTAAACCGTGTCTTAAACAGCATGTTCAGATATTCTTTTGTTCTCCTCCCCGGCCTTTGAATGGTGGGGAGGCCGTAATGTTTAACTGCAGGCACATTCCACGTGAGATCCTGGTTTCTTTATCTTCTGAGGAATGGTCACTCCCGGCCATTTGGGGGCTCATCTATTCTTGTATATGGTGAACCATTAAAGTTAAGCTGTATACGGTGTGGGGAGATGACCTTTGGATAACCAGGAAATGTGGTTAACAGTTGTAAACCCCCCCCCCCCCCCCCCCCCCACACACACACACACACACGCCCACACACACACACACACACACACACACACACACACACACAGAATACAGACACTGATCTTGTTCAGATATGCCTGCTTAGGCATGTCACATGTATTTGTAAAATGCATATTCATGAGTGTAACCAATAAAAGCAGCCTGCAGAGGGAAGCTAGTTGAAGTAGTTCGGGGGCAGCTACTTCCCTTGCAGCAAATGCAACAAAGAGCGCTGTGCGATCTCATTCTTGGGTGAGTGTCTGTTTATCCAGCAGTTTCAGGAATATATCCCTGACATGGAAGTTTCCCAGCAGCAAAGGACACAGATCATGAGCTGTCACCCTATCTGCTGCACAGACAAGAACTCACAGTACAGCAGGCATGCCTCATGTGGGTCGTAAGGGTGGTTGTGCCACCTAAGCTGCGCTCTCATCTCCTGAAAGAGCTCCACACAGCACATCCAGGGGTGGTGAGGATGTTTGGTGGCCTGGCATTGATTCTCAAATTGAGCTTCAAGCTAAAGCCTGCCACTTTTGCCAGCGTGTGCAGAAAGAGCCTGGGTTAGCACCTTTGCACCCTTGGCTGTGGCCTTCCTGTCCGTGGGAACGGATCCATGTGGATTTTGCGGGTCCATTTGAAGGTCACATGTACCTGGTGGTGGTAGATGCACATTCCAAGTGGCCCAAGGTGCATATTATGGATAGCACCATGGCTGGTAAAACCATACAAGTGCTACAGGATCTTTTTAGTCGCCTTGGCATTCCTCACATCCTGGTGAGTGATAATGGACCCCAATTCTGTTCTGAGCAAATCAGGGTGTTCCTGGAGTCAAACACATCCGCGCCGCGCCGTACCATCCTGCCACTAATGGTTTGGCTGAGCTTTTGTGCAGACATTCAAGCATACATTGAAAGCTTCCAGGGGTACTGCACCTGTGCAACAACGTCTTGACACATTCCTCTTGACATACCTCAACACTCCCCATGCAACGACTAGAGAAATGCCAGCTATGTTGTTCATTGGATGCAAGCTGCGCTCTCGGCTGGATTTTCTGAAGCCCAGTGTGGCCGGAGCAGTGCGTCAGTCACAAGATGCTCAACGACAATGCCGACAGCAACACTCCAGGGACAGACGGTTCACTGTTGGCGAGCCTGTCCTGGTGCGTGATTATAGGAAAGGAGAGGACAAGTGGACGCACGGTGTCGTACTGGAAAAGACTGGGCCAGTGTCATACAAGGTTAATGTCGGAGAACAAGGAGTGTGGAAATGTCATGGGGATCAGATGCTGACACGACCTGAGCCAGTATCTCAGCAGATCGCAGTGGATCCTTCGACAAGCTCTCAAATGCCACCAGCCCAGAGTGGTAGTGACACCATGCTTCATCCTTGTACACCTCCGCTGGAAGAGACTGTTGAACAAGTTCTGGGGACCACAAGACCTCCAGAAACACCTCAGTCTGTTAAACCACCACCATCTGACTGTACACAGGTTACAGAGACTGTAAGACGTTACCCAGTTAGAGTCACTAAGCCACCTGCTCGTTATCGTGATGGGTGAGCATATTGAAGTAGTTCTGTGAGAATGTCGGGTTCAGAGACATTATTCTGCTGCTCTCTGGCAGCAGCACCATGCCCTCCCCTGTTTTAAATGCACTTTAGAACAACACGCAGCAACACTACACATGAGCGGGAGGAGGGAGGTATGGGGTCTTCACACACCCCCGTTCTCTGCCAGCCATCGGGGCGGGGGGCTGGGAGGAGGTGTTGGCTGACAGATTGGCCTCCCTGCTTCTGCGGAGCCTGGGGCGGTCTGCTTGCCTCCACCCCGGGGGAAAGGGTCACATCTCTTGGGTCTGGGTGCCGTTTCCCCCTCTGGGGGCGAGGGTACCTGGACCCGGGGTATAGAGTATGTTTGGGGAGTGCGATTGTGTGTACATGTGCATATATGTCTATTCCTACGTTGGATGAGTGCTGAGTGTTTGTATATGTGTGCATGAGGGTGGGAATGCATGTTTGTGTCTGTGTGTGCCTGTTTGTCTGTGTTTATATGTCAGGTCGGGTCTTAGACTCCACCTCCCTGGGAACACCCAGGCCCTCCAAAATGTGGAGGCCTATCTCCCCTCACCACACTCCCTGCCGGTAACTGATGCCCTCAGGGGTTGGTGAATTGGTGGTTCTTGGTGTCCGGGGCTGGGCGCTCAGGTATGCACCAGCTCACTCCCGGTGGCTACTTGGCGGGGCCTGGTGCCTGTCGCTCGGTCAGGCCTCTTCCGGGGCAAAGGGGGCCCTCGAACCTCCGGCCTCGGGGCCTGCAGATCGGTTCACTCTGGCACAGCTGGCTGCCGGCAAAGCCGGCGGGCGCGCCAGTGCAGCCCCCTCTGGCTTCTGCTCCGTGGCTACTGGGTGACCCCTCGTCTGGGGATCTCCTCAGCCCTTCCCAGGAGGGTGGCACGGATACCCCTCCGGTGGTACTCCTTGGGCTCTCACACTCTGGGGTCCCTGGATGTCTGGAGCCTGGATCTCCTCCATGTCTGCTTCATGCCCTGGGGGACGGGGCTATGGCCCTCCACACCCTCTAGCACACCGTTACATGGAGAAACCTTCTGTAAACAAGCGCGCTGATCCACACAGGTGTGCACACGGGTGTTCACTATTCAACTAAAGATTTAATACAGAAAGCAACATTAGTTCCAGTTTTCATGAATGTTGTAAAAACAAAAACAACAAAAAGAACGAATAAGAATTTTTTTTTTTTTTTTTTTTAAGTACCACTTTAGTTAAGGGAAATGTTTCTGTGGGTGGTGCCACGGTCACATAGCTTAGTGGGGAGGAGATGTTATGTATGAACCAAGATATATGGTGTGCTATACAAGCCATTGCCAGTAGGCGGGCACCACGCCCAGTTATGTGTATGTGTGACTTCTGTGTTATGTTAAATAAAGAGAAGAAGTCAAAATGCAAACAAACTTCCGTGTTATCAGTCTGACTCTATGGCTGTATCCCAATTCAGGGTCTGCAGCCTTAAAGTACGCAGCCTCAACGATCCTCAAGGGCCGCGTACTCAAAGACCGCTAAGGCCGGAAGTGCGAGGCTTGTGAAATGGGACGGTCTAGCCTCCATCGCGCTGTCCAGGTTGCCTAGCAACCATAACACCAACCGCTGGAAACGTTTCATACAGCTTTGTTTGACAGAAATGAAGGAGAACATATTTTGTTTGTGTGTTTGTTTCTACACGAGCTTTGTGTGATTTAATAAGTATCTGAGGCTGAGACCACAGGACTGTAAAACATGATTGTTGGCCTTCATATTTGTACTGCAGTCATTTAAGATTAGCTAGTAAATAACAATTAGCTAATGTTGTTCATGAGACTAAAGTCAGTGTAAATATGATATGGCCAATATTATAGTTATTATATTAATCATCATAAGCCATTACAGCAGTGAGTTTGAACTCTCAAATCAAATAACATCTATTGTCACATCACATGTGCAGGTACACTGGTACCTGCACATGTCAGTGAACTCTGTGTCTAACACTGAGCTTCAGTAAAGATTCAAGTTGCAGTTATTTATATGTTCTATCACCTTAAATCTTCACTCAAAGACAAGTATCTTTGACAGTGTATATATAGATGTATTATATATAAGAGACAAATATTGTCCATTTAATATGTTGGCATTACTAAATTTCACTCAATGCTTACATACATGTGTAAAAGGAAAATGTACGAGCTGTGATAACTGTTTCTGATAAAAAAAGAGTAGACTGATATATTAAATATTCCTTTATTGGGTGAGAAAATCAGACCATGTCATTACTGCTTTAAGTCATACAGAATAGATATCAGAGCATTAAACAGGCTGACTTCTGCTAAATGGGTCAAACTGGGCAGAAAGTATACAAACACATAACATCCTTATAGAATATGATGTAACACTATAGATCAACTTAAATCAGAATATATAAAGCATATAAACAATTACAGCAATATGATGCAACAAACACAGCAGTGCTACTAATCCAAAATACTCAAAGCTTCATAGAACTGAAACAAACATTTATTTTTAGCTCCATTCTGCTGCTGATACATACTTTAGGTTTCTGAATATTAAACTTGTTGCTGCCTTTCATAGTGTGTAACTTGAAGGCCCTGAGTACTTTCTCCCACACTGAAAACACTGGGATGATAAAATTATTTGAACATTACCTAATAAGACTGATTCAGGACAGATAATTAGTTATGTTAAAATTTCCTAGCAGTCCTTCACAAATAGGGATGGGTATCGAAAACCGGTTCTTGTTGAGAACCGGTTCCCACTGTTTCAATTCCTTGGAATCGTTTGCCATTTTTGCAAACAATTCCCTTATCGATTCCAGTCGCCCCGAATGACGTCACCACGTTGCGGAGCGTCATTTACCTGGCAGGAAACATGGCGGCTCAAACGCTCAAAAGTTTGTTTATACTTTACGAGAACGGATGACAACAGGGAACTTGCAATACTTGCAAAGTAGATATTTCACTTAAGGGAGGAAACACTACGAATCTGCAAAAGCATTTGCTCACAAAACACGCGATGACCTTAAATGAATGTCGTGTTTTTAATTCCGCTCCGGACTCGTGAATCTCAACCCAGCAGCAGCGGTAATGTTTGCGCGTCCTCTCCCGTTAATGCGGCAGGTAAATAATCAACTAACAGTGCATATTATGTTAGCGCGATCTGCCTTATTACAAAACCTGCCATTACTGTGCGTTTAGGTGACCGTGATGAGAGAGAGAAACAGAGTCTGGCTGGCTCAGCTGCTGGCAGGTTTCGCTGCAGTCTACCGGTAGCGTCTCCTTTCAGGCCAGGATGAATGTCACCGAGCAGTGACTAAGTTTGTGGTCAAAGTCTTGCACCCATTTGTCACAGCAGATGCCCCCGATTTTCGGTAAGTGAATGTGTTTAATTGTAGGCAGGGACATTACTGGATATTCTTGTGTAATTGCTACAGAATAATTTATGTTATAGTACAGAAGAATATTTATTTTATTATTTTACATTTACATTTTTTTTTCCTGGGGACCCTGTGACACCCCATTGAAGGCTGGTTCTCTTGAGATCACACTGTTGGGTTTGTAAGGCCATGTTACTCCTAAATTTCTATCTTGTTCAAAGAGAAGATAAAAACAAAGTTCTAAGCTAATCGACCTTAGTGTTCTCCTTTTTCAAAAGAATCGATAAGAGAATCGATAAAGAATCGAATCGTTAAACAGAATCGAAAATGGAATCGGAATCGTTAAAATCTTATCAATACCCATCCCTATTCACAAACAGGGAACAGTCTGTCTATTCTCTCCATCTGTCAGCTGCTGCTGGCTCTTCCTCCTCCTCTTCCTCACACACTGCTGAGTTTGTCCTGATGGATCATCAGGGGTGCAAAGCCTCACAGATGATGTGCAGCAGTGGGTCCCTCAGTCTGTCCTCACTCTGGACACTTGCAGTCGTCACACATGGAAATCAAATGTGTGATAAGCTGCAGGATTCAAACACAAGTGTAACTTATAAACACATGTTCATACTTTTATTCCACAATCAGAGAGAAAGAAACAGAAAGAGAGTGCAGGACAGACAGACAGGTGACAGTCTCAGGTGTATACACTGCTACAAAACAGCACAAGAGAAGGAGGATTTAGTGTTTGTGTTATTACGAGTGCTAAACAAGAAGAGTTCCCAGATGGTACAGTGGACACATGTGTGACTCCTGTGATTAAAGCATCTTTCTTTCAGCTTAACGAGTGAACCGTCAGCTCGTTCAAACACACGTTAAAGTCCGTTTGGCTCGACACCACCGAACAGAGGCAGCAATATAACATAGCTGACATTAACAGTGCAGTGAATCCTGCTTGTGCCGTCATACTCAGGACTGCAAACCGAGCAGCATCACTGACTTTCAGCTTGATGTGTTTGTGGATATATGACTGACTTTAATTATCCACAAAATTATCACATTCTCTGTAAGATTAAGGTCAGCTATTGTATTATTATATTTTAAAGGCTTTAAAACCAAGTAAACGCTGAAAGTACAAACATCGCTAATGGCAAATAACTGGCCGACATGTGGTCAACAGTAATGTTTTAATGTTCCTCATTATTACACATTTGCACATAAATAAGTGACATAATATTCAGTACTTACTTTTCACAGTTTACTCTTCGGCCGCTCCACTTCTGCCGTCTGCAGCAAAATTATCCACAGTGACTGCCGCGCTATGAATTGTGGGATATGTTGGGCCACGAAGTCTACATCACCACAGCCTTAAAATTCAGCGAAATGAAGGCCGCATTTCAGGGCCGCATTTCGAGCAGCCTTTGAATCGGGACAGCCTTCGGCGCGCCGTTGTGACGAAATCGGCCTTAAAATGCAGCCTTTAAGGCTGCAGACCCTGAATTGGGATACAGCCTATATAAGCACTAATTAGTGTACTGACACGACAGGAGGGAATATAACAATGATGATTTCCACTCAATACCTTTGGACTGCAGCTTCAGCTGGCCAGTCTCAGTCTTCTGAATCTCCAGCTTTGCTTCTTGGTCTGAGAAGAAAATGAAATTTTACTGATAGCATACAGTGATTAACATGTTTTTACCTGTGAAACATAAGCAGGTGACCCATATGGACTACAAGTCTCATCCACCCAATCACACACATTGTTTTTATTTATGTCTGAGTGCTTTGTCTAACACACACTCTGATGGAGGCATCTTGCCCAAAGCAGCTTCAGCATGTGGAGCCAGAGAGCGATCCACCAACCTTCCAGTTGGTAGATAAGCTGCTACCACCTGAGCCACAGCTGAAAGACTGGAGTGCAGCTCATTTCCCCTCGCTCTCTACCTGCTTTACCACAAATAGAAACATTGTTGGTGGCCAAGTTGCCTCTGTGATGAACTACAGATGTTCTAACACAGTAGCGCCACCTGGTGCACAGATTTATAGCACTGACATATGTTGATCCACCAAATTTTAGAGTTTGTGAGCTTATATCTGCAGAAAGAGATATAACACAGACAGAAACACAGACTTTAAATGATGGTTAAAATTGTTGTATCAGCACAGAAATGGGTGTTTAAGTAAATGTTGAAGTATTTGGTTTGGAAGTTTTTGCTATGAAGAGGAGCTGTGAGCCATTTCATTATAAACATATTGCAGTCAGTTCCTGTTGCTGAGATGAAAAGAAATGTTTTTGGCTCCAGTGTCTGATATTAAGACGTTTTACAATGAACAATGAAAACAAATCTGGAAGATTACATTTTATACTTTACCATCAAAACTGTGTCAGAAACAGACAGACTTCAACATTTCTACAGACATGATCAGACATGATGATTTCCACACAATACCTTTGGACTGCAGCTTCAGCAGATCAATTTCTCTCAGCTTTGCTGCCTGATCTGAAATAAATGAAAATAATTTTTCTATTTCATTGCATTTTTTTATTGTCCCAAATACCAATATTTTAAAAAAATATTTCTGTGCTTTCAAAACAAAGCACAGAACCATGAATGTTTGTCATTTCTCATTTCTGTCATTGATATCTCTGTAACACAACAGTGGATCATATGAAGGTCTCCTGATGCTGTTACTTCTGTCACTACCTGACATGACGCTGTACCTTGAGTCTCTTGTTTCAATGTCCTGATTTCCACTTTCTGCTCAGCCAGTGAGACTGCCATCTCTCTGAGCACAGCATGGATGTCCTGTTGACAGGGTTGTTGGTTTGAAATCTGCTGGTAAAGAATTTCATTATCTGCCTCTGTCTGATTGGTGGAAACAGAGCAGACCAGACGCAACAGCAAGAAAAACACCATGATCTCCATTCTGTCAGTGAAAACTCAACAGTATCTGTGTCATCTGCAAACCTGACTGACTTTTATATTACACAGTACAAAGGGGAGGTCACTGTATCATTAGATTCAGTAACCCTATGATAGCTGACGGCATAAGTAACTCTAGTAAATCAGTGACTAATGTAATCTAACCAAATTTCCCAGAGGAACCCACCCGAGAGATTACAGTTTTTCTCGATTGCTTAAACACTATAACCAGGCCTCTAAACTAAAATTTCAAAACCATAAACTCTATTGGTCAAAAAGCTCACTCATTTCCCTGAACTATAAACACTATTCCCTGCTTTGACACATGACTCAAATTTGGTGAACTGGTACTGCAAAACTCTACACACAAATCCCTACATTTTACAGTGCTTACACCATGTAGTCATGTAGAAAGCACTAGCATGCAATAATGTTAACTTAGGTCAGCATAGCTTGAGCCCAATTAGCACACAATTAACCAGGTGGAAACACTAGGAGTCAAAATTTAGCACACACCAATCAGAACCTGCGATGGATAGATAAAAGGGCCAAAGTCAGCTCATTCAGGTTTGAAACAATGGATCCAAAGAGATGCAAAGGAAGAGGACGTGGTGGAGAAAGAGGACGTGGTGAAGGAGGAGGACGTGGTGGAGAAAGAGGACATGGTGAAAGAGGAGGACGTGGTGGAGAAAGAGGACGTGGTGAAAGAGGAGGACGTGGTGGAGAAAGAGGACGTGGTGAAGGAGGAGGACGTGGTGGAAGAGGAGGAGGAGGTGAAAGAGGAGGACGTGGTGGAGAAAGAGGACGTGGTGAAGGAGGAGGACGTGGTGGAAGAGGAGGAGGAGGTGGTGAAGGAGGTGGAGGTGGAGAACGATGGCGACAAGGAAGGGGAAGAGCAAGGGCACGAAGACAGTCAGTCTCGGATGAAATTCGAGCCACTTTAGTTGACCATGTCCTTGTCCATGGGATGACTATGAGGGAGGCTGGGCAACGAGTACAACCAAATTTGAGTCGCTTCACTGTTGCCTCCATCATCAGAACCTTCAGGGAGGAAAACAGGTAGGTGTACTTGCAGTAAGACTGCTTTGTACAGTAACGTTGAAGTTACTGAATTTATGTGTCTTGAGTTTCAGTATGTTTCCATTATTTTCCTGTAAAATGAATGTGTGACAGTTACAGTAATGAGTGCTTCTATTTTTGTAGGACACAGAGACGACCACCTGGTGGAGGCAGGTTAAGGCTTTTGTCGGAGGAGCAAGAGAGGGAACTTGTAAACATGGTAATTGCAAATAATGTAATCCGCCTGCAAGAGATTCAAAGGAGAGTGATTGAGGATGATCATCTTTTTCGAGGCATAAATGCCATCAGCCTCTCCACAATTGACCGCATCCTCCGAAAGAATCAATTCCGGATGAAACAGGCATACCGAGTCCCTTTCGAACGAAACTCTGACAGAGTGAAAAACCAACGTGTGGAATATGTTCAGGTATGAGTTTTGATACTGTATAGGGTATTGTGTACCATCACAGCATGGCAGTTTATGCTGCCATCTCAGCACTCTTGAACTTTGGTTCAGGGTACCGATTGACTCTACTGTGTTATGTGTTTTGCAGAGAATCTTTGAGATTGAAGGACGGCCTGTTCCCCATGAAATGATCTTTGTGGATGAGGCAGGTTTTAACCTGACCAAAAGAAGGAAAAGGGGGAGAAACATAATTGGCCATCGGGCTATTGTAAATGTCCCTGGTCAGCGTGGGGGGAATGTCACTATGTGCGCAGCCATCAGCCAACGAGGGGTACTCCACCGCCATGCCGTACTAGGACCCTATAACACTATGCTTCTCCTTGCTTTTCTTGATGGTTTAAGACAACATATGTTCCAGCTGGACTACAGGGAACCAGCACAGCCAGAGCAGCCTCACTACGTTGTTGTGTGGGATAACGTCAGCTTCCATCGCGCTGCTCTGGTTCATGACTGGTTTACCAATAACCCAAGGTTTTCTAATATCTTTCTGCCTGCATACTCCCCCTTTCTAAACCCGATAGAGGAGTTATTTTCGGCATGGCGGTGGAAAGTGTATGACCGAGAACCTTATGTCCGTGTTCACCTCCTTCAGGCCATGGAAGAGGCCTGCCTAGACATATCAGTAGATGCATGCCAGGGGTGGATCAGGCATGCAAGAGGATTTTACCCCCGCTGCCTGGCTGGGGCCAATATAGCCTGTGATGTGGATGAGATTCTCTGGCCTGACCCAGACCAAAGACAAGATGCTGTGGTGGGATAATGTTTCTGGTGTGTGTTGTACTGTATAGTACATGAATGACAATGTGCCACTGTACATACATTGGTTGCGTCTTTTGTGTTTATCATGTGACAAGGGTTTTGAAGGGGAGAACCATAAGCAACCTAATTGTTTTGGAACTATTGTTTTGAATTAATTGTACCAGTGTGCAAAACTCTGTTGTAGTGTGTGTGTTTTTGAGGGCTTGTGTTTGATGTCTGAGGGCAAAGTTCGGTTTTTCAGCAGGAGTGAATAGTTTTGGGTGTAGAGCTTCATTTTGACCTGGAAATAGGATGTTTGGGGAATTGAGTGAGATGTTATGGATTTGTGTTTACTGTTGTGCGGATATGAGGCGTAGTTTCAAGAAATGTGTTTTAGCAATCGAGAAAAACTGTAATAAAGTTTTATCTTATCTTATCTTATCTTTATGACTTCAAGACAGACTAGAAGGAAAACAACAAGTAACTGTCAATGATTGTTAACTGACAGTAAATCAGGTCAACACGTGTTCATTGTAAATAAGAGCAAATATGATCTCCATGAAGGGATTTCTATTCAGAGGAAACGACAAGATAAGATAAGATAAGATAAGATAACTCTTTACTGTCATTGCACAGTCATACATGGTACAGTAGTACAATGAAATTGGAAAACTGTCCTACGTCGGCACTACATATAACACAACACAACACGATACGACACATCACAACGCAACACAGTATATTACAGTTTTTTCTGATGGCTTAAGCACATTTTTTGTAACTATTGGCTATTTTTGCAAAACTCTACACACAAATAAGAAAACTCTTCACCCAATCAGCAAAACATTGTAGTTTTCTTGTAAAAGCGAATAACCCTTGGTTAACTCTCCACACCTTTGTAAAAATGGTATTTTCGTATCCAACAGTTAACACAAGCCATCATATTAATAAGCACACAATGCACCAACTACACACTGATGGTATGAATAAAAAACACATCTGGCTTTTGCTTTCTCTGTGCACAAGGTAGGCTATGTCAGTTTGAGGTCATACTTTTGTCATAGATCCGTAAGTATAGAGGGATCCAAACTTCAAGTACTGGTGTTTATTCACACACATCAAAACAAACACAAGTGTTTATTTCCAAGTATAGGATTATTTGCAATCGCCATATTGACTATATGGGTTTCTTGGTCTGCAGTGAACATCTGCCCCCAGCATCTGGCCGTCTAGCAATTCTGTAAAGTAACAATTTCAGTATTTTTTCATCCATGGTATCGTTGTGTTTCTCATTAGCATATGGCAGTGCTACAAGTCTTAGTGCAAAGTGACTGTACGAACCGATTTTCATTTCAAAATGTCCTTATGATGCTTGCTACAGTGTAGCGGCTCAAGTTAGGCTGAACCCGTTGGCCAGCTTCCCTCAGGGTCACTCCATGGTTGATTACATGGTCAACTATTGTAGCTCTGATGTCATCAGCAATTCTATTCCTTACTCTTCTTACCCTTCCTCTCCCCCCTCCTCGTCTTCCTCTCCCCCCTCCTCATCTTCCTCTTCCCCCTCCTCGTCCTCCTCTTGCTCCTCCTTGTCCTTGTCGTCCTCTTCATCCTACTTCTTCACCTCCACGTCCTCTTCCTCGGCCTCCTCTACGTCTCACTCTTCCTGCTCCCTCCATTGTACTCCACACACAGAGCTTACCTGTATTATAGTGCTTAGGCTGATTGCAAAGTGAACTAATTATCTAAAAAAGTTTTCACATGTGACAGTGTGCCAGACAGTTGGCAAAATAGTGTAAATAATGGCCGTAAATGTGTATAGTTTTGCTAGGAGTGTGTTGATCGTTTGGTAATTGAGTGTAAGCAGTGAGTTGTGTTTACAGTTCTGCAAAAAGAGTGCTGTGCAGTGGATTGTAGCTACAGGTTTGCAAAGTGTGTGTTACAAAATGGCAAACTGAGTGCAAAGCAGTGTTTGTGCTTTTAGTTTTGCAAACGCAGTGAGTGGTTTTGCTATAAGTATTAATAGTTTTAGAAATTGTGCTATAAGAATCACAGTTAGGGTTTAAGTATTCAGAAAAAACTGTAACTTAGTAATAAAAAAATGAAGAATAACTGTATTTGTATTGCACACTGTTATTATTGCACATTAATTATTGTTGCACCTTGTTATAAATATAAATATAATTATTGCTAGTGTTTTTACTGTTGTTACCCCCCCCAAAAAAAAAAAAAAGTCCAGGGAGGTAGCCTATCAGGTCAGCTATTTGCATTGATTAGGGCTCTTGCCCTGTTGTAAAAGCTGTCCTTGAGTCTGTTTGTCCGGGACCTCAGCAGCCTGAACCTCCTGCCAGACAGCAGCAGCTTAAACACCCGGTGTCCTGGGTGTGTACAGTCCCGTAGGATGATGCGTGCCCTCTTGAGGCAGCAAGTGCTGTACAGGTCCTTCAGGGAGGGAAGAGGATGTTCAATGATTTTTTGGGCCATATTAATGACCCTCTGGAGTGCCTTTCTGTGTGCTGTGGTGCAGCTGGAGAACCATACACCGATGCAATATGTCAGCACACTTTCAATGGAGCAGCGTTAGAAGACGGTCAGTAGCTCCTTCTTTAGGTTCATTTTTCTGAGGATTCTCAGAAAGTGGAGACGCCGTTGGGCCTTCTTTAAAACCGCAGAGGTGTTAGAGCTCCAATGGAGGTCTGTGTCTATGTGCACACCCAGAAACTTGGAACTGGAGACCCTTTCCACACACTCCCCGTTGATGCTGATAGGCTGCAGCTCAGACTTGCTCCTTCTGAAATCAACTACCAGTTCTTTTGTCTTGGTGGTATTGAGATCCAGGTTGCACTTCATTATAACAGGTGTTAGAGCAACTGGTCGGTAGTCGTTGAGGCTGCTAATGTTAGTACGCTTTGGCAGTGGGACAATTGTGGCAGACTTTAGGCATGGCAGGATGAAGGACTGGGACAGTGAAGTGTTGAAGATCTTAGTGAAGACCCCAGCCAGCTGGTCTGCACACTCTTTTAGGACCCTTGCGGTTACCCCATCTGGTCCGGCGGCCTTCCTGGGATTCACTGCCCTCAGTGTGCGCCTCACCTCATATTCCTGCACTATGAGGCTTGGGCTGCTGCTGCTGTCCGATGTTTTTGCTGCTGCTGCCTCTGGTCCCTTCACCTCAAAGCGTGTGAAGAAGTGGTTCAGCTCCTCTGCAAGCGCCGCGTTACCCTCAGTCAACGTGGTATTGCAGGGTTTGTAGTTGGTTAAGTGCTGAACTCCCTGCCATACCTGTCGTGAGTTGTTGTTGCTGAAGTGGTCTTCGATCCTTCTCTTGTACGCTGCCTTGGCCTCTCTGATGCCTCTTTTCAACTCAGATCTGGCTGCACTGTAATGCATACCATCACCGGATCTAAAAGCGGCATCACGTTGCTTCAGCAGGACCTGGACCTCTTTAGTCATCCAGGGTTTCTGGTTGGAATACACCCGGAGACGTTT
Source organism: Pelmatolapia mariae (assembly GCF_036321145.2). NCBI lineage: Eukaryota > Metazoa > Chordata > Actinopteri > Cichliformes > Cichlidae > Pelmatolapia > Pelmatolapia mariae. The sequence continues at coordinate 3,039,571 of NC_086236.1, read as the reverse complement.
GTCCACAGTGACACTGTTGACACAGAAGTTAATATATGAGAGCACTGATGTTGTGTGCTCTTCACGGTCCTGATGTTCGAACACGCTCCAGTCCGTGTTTTCAAAACAGTCCTGCAGCTGATGTGATGCACCTTCTGGCCAGGTTTTCACAGTTTTTGTGACTGGAGGGGCTCTTCTCTTAATGGGAGTGTATGCAGGGATCAGCAGCATGGACATGTGGTCTGACAAACCTAGATGTGGTAGAGGGGTTGCTCTGTAGCCTTTCTGGATGTTGCTGTAGGCTTTATCCAGTGTGTTTTTCCCCCTTGTTGCACATTTAATATGCTGTTCAAATCTGGGGAATACTGACCTTAAATCAGCATGGTTGAAGTCCCCAGCTATAATGTGCACTGCGTTCGGGACAGTGAAGTGTTGAAGATCTTAGTGCAGCTCCTCCATGGCCAAGTCAGCATTAGCATCGGGTGGTACATACATGGCCATTACCATGACAACAGTAAACTCGCGGGTCTGAACTTCACAGTCAAATATTCCAAATCCGGGGAACAGTGGCTGTCTACAGTCTTTGTGTTTTTGCACCAGCTGTCATTGGTGTAGATGCATAAACCCCCTCCTTTGTTCTTTCCGGAGTGGCCTTTCCTGTCGTGACGGTGGACCGTGCAGCCTGCTAGCTCAATAGCCGAGTCCGAAATTGATGGCTGCAGCCAAGTCTCTGTGAGTAATATTATGCTGCTGTCCCATACACACTTGCTGACTGCAATCTGTAATCTCAGTTCGTCGATTTTGTTGGTTATGGACCTGACGTTGGAGAGGAAAATACTCGGAAGCGGTGGCTTAAATGGCTGTTTCTTTAGCTGTGCTAGTAGGCCCGCCCTGCAGCCATGCTTTTGCCTCCTTTGTTTATGTTTCCTCTTTGTCTTGCCGCTGGGAAGAACAAATCACGGAGACCCTGGAGCACTTATTATGTCCTCTGGAATGCCGTGAAAGTGGTGGTAGTCCGATGTAATGCTCCTTGCACAGCGTAATCCCAAACTTAGAAGGTCCTGACGACTGTAAGTGGACTCTACTCGATGTATAATAATAAAAAACACACACAAAAATGTACATATCTAGAATTACTTATTGTCATAACTGATTAATTACAAAAAAAAAAACAAAACAAAAAAAAAAACACCAGGGTGACAGAGACAAATGATACAGCTGACCTACTTATTTTTAAAATGTTAGATACAGGATTAAAAGGAGATCTTGTGACATCTAATAATAGAATCTAAATAATCTTTATGAACTTCCACTAACTCAGAATGTTAACTAGCCTGTATTTAAAAAGTCCTCTGCACATCTGGGACTACATCCTGTTGTCACTGAGAAACAGACAAACTCAGCACTCTGTTGAGCTGTGTTGGATTCTCTGTTTTATTCCTTTAGTTCTCAGCAGTAATGATGTTATGAACATCCTTCAAACTGTCACAGATGTATCATCAAGGACAGCAGCTTTACAAACTGCACATCTCTATTTAGACTTCTTCTCTCTGTTTGATCTCTGAGCTGACTTCAACAATAACTTCATTTAAACCATCAACATGTCTGTTAGAACCCATCCCTGCAACACTGCTTACAGACGTTTTACCTTCACATCACACATCCACATTAAATCAGGTAAGTTTCTCTTCATTAACAGGCAAAGTGACGGTCGGCCGGGGCTGACTGGAAAGGGAAAGGACTCAAATGCAGAGCGCAGTACAGCACATAGAAAGTTGAAGTGACAACGTTCATTTTCACAGCAAATGCAAGTGTACACGATCAGAAAACTGAGTCGTGAGTTTACAACAGCGGTCCCCAACCTTTTTTGCGCCACGGACCGGTTTATGCCTGACAATATTTTCATGGACCGGCCTTTAAGGTGTCGCGGATAAATACAACAAAATAAAACTAGTACCGGTACCGAAAAAAAAAGATTTATTCATAACACACGTGAAAAGACCCAGGAAAACGGAGTTAACGATAAAAACGATAACAAAATAACGCTGAAAACCGATAAAAACCCTGAAAACCATACATTTCACACCTGAGCCTCAACTCTTGCGGCCCGGTACCAAACGACTCACGGACCGGTACCGGTCCGAGGCCCGGGGGTTGGGGACCTCTGGTTTACAAGTACTAGAAACAACACATATGATCAACCTATCTCTAATAATCGGCTATGTACCACAGGCCTTCAAGCTGGCTGTAGTTAAACCTTTACTCAAAAAGCATCTCTAGACCCAGCAGTCTTAGCTAATTATAGGCCAATCTCCAACCTTCCTTTTATATCAAACATCCTTGAAAGAGTAGTTGTCAAACAGCTAACAGATCATCTGCAGAGGAATGGCTTATTTGAAGAGTTTCAGTCAGGTTTCAGAGCTCATCACAGCACAGAAACAGCTTTAGTGAAGGTTACACATGATCTTCTTATGGCCTCTGACAGTGGACTCATCTCTGTGCTTGTCCTGCTAGACCTCAGTGCAGCGTTCGATACTGTCGACCATAATATCCTATTAGAGCGATTAGAACATGCTGTAGGTATTACAGGTACTGTGCTGCAGTGGTTTGTATCATATCTATCTAATAGACTCCAATTTGTTCATGTAAATGGAGAGTCCTTGATGGGTTTAGATTTTATTATTGTCATTTGTATTAAGAAATATTTAACCATATACAGTTAAGCCCATAATTATTCATACCCCTGACAAATTTTGACTTAAAGTTACTTTTGGTCAACCAGCAAATTCTTTTTTGAGCAGAAATGACACAGGTGTCTCCCAAAAGATAATAAGACGATGTACAAGAGGCATCATTGTGGAAAAAAATATTTCTCAGGTTTTATGTATATTTTAGCAAAAAGTATCATGTCCAGAATTATTCATACCCTTCTCAATAATCAATAGAAAAGCCTTTATTGGCTATTACAGCAATCAAACGCTTCCTATAATTGCAGACCAGCTTTTTGCATGTCTCCACAGGCATTTTTGCCCATTCATCTTTAGCAATGAGCTCCAAATCTTTCAGGTTGGAGGGTCTTCTTGCCATCACTCTGATCTTTAGCTCCCTCCACAGATTCTCAATTGGATTCAAGTCAGGACTCTGGCTAGGCCACTGCAAAACGTTAATGTTGTTGTCTGCTAACCATTTCTTCACCACGTTTGCTGTATGTTTTGGGTCATTGTCGTGCTAAAATGTCCACTGGTTCCCAAGGCCAAGTTTTTCTGCAGACTGCCTGATGTTGTTGTTGAGAATCTTCATGTATTGCTCTTTTTTCATGGTGCTGTTTACTGTGATTAGGTTCCATGGTCCATTGGCTGAAAAACACCCCCAAAGCATTAGGTTCCCACCACCATGTTTGACAGTGGGGATGGTGTTCTGTGGGTTGAAGGCTTCTCCTTTTTTATGCCAAATGAAGGCAACATCATTGTGACCAAATAATTCAATTTTTGTTTCATCTGACCATAACACTGAAGACCAGAAACCTTCTTCTTTGTCCAGATGAGCATTTGCAAAGGCCAAACGAGCTTTTGCGTGCCTTATCTGGAGAAGTGGCGTTTTCCTTGGTCTGCATCCGTGGAACCCAGCAGTGTGCAGTGTCCGTTGGACTGTCTGGCTTGAGACATTGCCACCAGCAGAGCCCAGATTCACCAGAATGGCCTTGGTGGTGATCCTTGGATTCTTTTTCACCTCTCTCACTAGTCTCCTGGCCAGCACAGGTGTCACTTTTGGCTTCCGACAACGTCCTCTGAGATTTTCCACAGTGCGGAACATCTTGTATTTTTTAATAATACTTTGCACTGTAGCCACTGGAACTTGAAAACATTTGGATATGGCCTTGTAGCCCTTTCCTTACTTATGAGCAGACACAATGCACAGCTGCAGGTCCTCACTGAGTTCCTTTGTCTTAGCCATGACTGTCCACAAACCACCTGCAGAGAGCTGCTGTTTTTCACCTGTTGAGTTGATTAAAACAGCTGTTCCCAATTAATCAGGGTAATTAGGATGCTTTAGAACAGCTTTGACTATTCGGAATGGATGGAACTTTGGATTTTCCCAGAGACTGTGACAGTTTGTGAAGGGTATGAATAATTCTGGACATGATACTTTTTGCTCAAATGTAAATAAAAGCTGAGAAATATTTTTTTTCCACAATGATGCGTCTTGTACATCATCTTATTATCTTTTGGGAGACGCCTGTGTCATTTCCAGCCCAAAAATTACTTGCTAGTTAAATAAAAGTAACTTTAAGTCAAAATTTGGCAGGGGTATGAATAATTATGGGCTTAACTGTATGCTTAGAGGTGTATAATCGATTGTGTAGTGATAGGATGTGTGATCTTCAGTAGGCTGTAAAAAGCTTTGTGTGCATTCCAGGGTGTTCTGGTATTCAAACCCACATCCTGGGAGCATGGGAGAGGTCATACCTTGTTTTATGGTAGGATAAACGTATCTATGTCTGTTTTAGGTTAAGTGCATTTTGTTTAGATGAACTGCTGGACTTCCAGGCCAACAGGTTTAGGAAGTCATTTTATGGGTTCACACACACACACACACACACACACACACACACACACACACACACACACACAGGGTATTCTTTGTTCACATGCATACCTATGTAAGATGTTATATGTTAATGAACCTATGCATATTCATGTACCAACAATAAAAGGAGTGCTATGGGGAACCTGGCTGAGAGTCTGACGGTGGTCAAGTGGGTGGAAGGACACTTGGCTCCAGACAGGCCTCCTCATGCATGAGTAACACAAAGAACGTTGCCTTCTTGTGTCTTGTTCTTTGCTGTGTAGCAAATTGTCCTGAACGTTCCAGCGAATAGGTTTATGCTACAAACCTATCAGTCCTCTTCACCCACTAAGGTCAGTTATGGAGTTCCACAGGGTTCAGTGCTAGGACCAATTCTGTTTACATTATACATGCTTCCCTTAGGCAGCATCATTAGAAGACATAGCATACATTTACACTGCTATGCTGATGACACCCAGCTCTATCTGTCCATGAAGCCTGGTAACACACACCAATTAGTTAAACTGCAGGAATGTCTTAAAGACATAAAGACCTGGATGGCCGCTAACTTTCTGCTTCTTAATTCAGATCAAACTGAGGTTATTGTACTCGGCCCTGAAAATCTTAGAAATGTGGTATCTAACCAGATTCTTACTCTGGATGGCATTACCTTGGCCTCCAGTAATGCTGTGAGGAACCTTGGAGTCATTTTTGACCAGGACATGTCCTTCAACGCACATATTAAACAAATATGTAAGACTGCTTTCTTCCATTTGTGCAACATCTCTAAAATTAGAAATATCCTGTCTCAGAGTGATGCTGAAAAACTAGTTCATGCATTTATTACTTCCAGACTGGACTACTGTAATTCATTATTATCAGGATGTCCTAAAAACTCACTGAAAAGCCTTCAGTTAATCCAAAATGCTGCAGCAAGAGTCCTGACAGGGACTAGAAAGAGAGAGCAGATTTCTCCTGTTTTGGCTTCCCTTCATTGGCTTCCTGTTAAATCCAGAATTCAAAATCCTGCTCCTCACATACAAGGTCTTAAATAATCAGGCCCCATCTTATCTTAATGACCTTGTGGTACCATATCACCCTATTAGAGCACTTCGCTCTCGCACTGCAGGCTTACTTGTTGTTCCTAGAGTATTTAAAAGTAGAATGGGAGGCAGAGCCTTCAGTTTTCAGGCCCCTCTTCTGTGGAACCAGCTTCCAGTTTGGATTCAGGAGACAGACACTATCTCTACTTTCAAGATTAGGCTTCAAACTTTCCTTTTTGCTAAAGCATATAGTTAGGGCTGGACCAGGTGACCCTGAATCCTCCCTTAGTTATGCTGCAATAGACGTGGCTGCCGGGGATTCCCATGATGCATTGAGTTTTTCCTTTCCAGTCACCTTTCTCACTCACTATGTGTTAATAGACCTCTCTGCATCGAATCATATCTGTTATTAATCTCTGTCTCTCTTCCACAGCATGTCTTTATCCTGTTTTCCTTCTTCACCCCAACCGGTCGCAGCAGATGGCCCCGCCCCTCCCTGAGCCTGGTTCTGCCGGAGGTTTCTTCCTGTTAAAAGGGAGTTTTTCCTTCCCACTGTCGCCAAAGTGCTTGCTCATAGGGGGTCATATGATTGTTGGGTTTTTCCATGTATTTATTATTGTGCGATCTACTGTACAATATAAAGCGCCTTGAGGCAACTTTTGTTGTGATTTGGTGCTATATAAATAAAATTGAATTGAATTGAATTGAACACCTAAACCTAACGGGCTTATGCAACCTGAGCTAAGTAAACAATCTGATCTCTCGTTGGTGGAAACTGCAGTTCTGTGGATTGGGCCGAAGGGAGTGTCAAACTGGGTGGCTGGGTCCCGGGAAAGTGTCAGAGTCACTGAAATCAGACTACAGACTTTCAGGTATGGTTCGGGTGGAATAGTGGCAAGCTGTTTGTTCTGAATTTTCCTTTGCACTGCTTACTTGCTGCGGGTGGTCGTTAGTAGCGTGGAGGGGTGAGTGGTCTGGGTGAGTGGTACGAAATCCGAAATTCCTGGCGTTGAGGCAGGGAGGCCTGCAGGTGCATGGGGTGAGTAACCCATGAGACTGTCAGGAGGTCCAGTGTCCAGATGGGGGTTCTACAGCTGAGATTCGTGTCTGGCAATCTGGTGCGTGGCTATGAAAGAGAGATACAAGGTGAGACAAGGTAGTTTGCAAGGCTTGTACAAAATCACAGCGGTGGCCTGCACTAACTAGGGTTAGCTGAGAATCTGGTGAAGAGATGTTGAGTGCGCTGGCTTTATGAGTCCACGGCTTAATTACCCACAGGTGCGAGCAATGAGCAGAACACAGTGGCTCGTCCCAGGGGTGGAAATGCTGGCTCAGAGGAAGAAACACTGGCACACACCCAGACCACGACACCTGGGGCTGTCCACGGAGTTCTGTTTGTGGAGCTGACGTCAGTGGACAAGGAGCTGGACCAAGAAAAATAAGAGACTCAACTTGTGAAAGAGTGATCGCTTAAGAGATGATCTGTGTTACGACTGTTGCACCCGTGCACATCATCACATCAGAGTTTGATCTTGTGTCAACCTCCTGTTCATCACAGAGTTCACATTATGAGCTACAGGAATGGAAATTAACATCTCAGCAGAGGACTGGAAACCAGCTTGTGCTGTACCTCAGATGGTGAATACAGATACTAATAAACCAGAATATTAAAACAATTCTACATTCTTGCCAAGAGTGTTTGCAAACAAACACAAACATTTGAAATTCACCATCTCATCTGCAGCAGTGATCTACTGTTTACTATGTGAGAGAGAAAGTCCATTTCATCTTCAACTACATGATAACAAGCTTTTATTGTGTTGAACCATTTCTTAGATCTTAAAGTGAAGCTGATTACACTCAGACACTGAAGCAAACCTCTCACTGTACTTTATATAGAAGCTGGATGACTGCAGAACAACAGTTTGTAACATGTAGAAAATGCTCTGATAGTTTTTATCTGTACCTCGACCCAGATTGTTAAAACAACCTCACCCTAACCTTGCAATGCTTCATATCATACAGGTTTTTTTTATTATTCAATGTCTATTAAGATAAAATGAATCCAGCTTATAGGAAAAACGTTCTTGTGACTGATCCTTCTTTAAGGGGTCCAGACTCATAGCAGGTCTATTTAATGAACCATTTTAACAACACAGTTATCAGGCTCTCACTGCTTCCTGTGAACACTTTAAACTTTGACTTTTTAACATGTTTGAAATAAAGATATTGAACTGTTTATCTTGATGTGCTGATCAGCATGTTGTGCAGCTCTGAGGGTTTTTGGATTTTTGCCCAAGGTTAATTGTGCCATTTAGATCCAAAGTCCAGTTTTGTGAGTACAGAAAACACGTGCATGATATTTGTTTGTGAAGGAGTGACGGGAACTGATGACACTGTATTTCCTCATACTTCTGGAGCTTTGACAAACTGACTGATGTTTGTTGTAGATCTGCAGCATCCTGATACAGGAAGTCTGGTTCGGCTCTCTGATGAAAAGAAAAGTCCTCATCTCTGGTCCTCTGAGTCTTACAGTAGATAACACAGAGGTCACAGGGAGTTTATGTGGATGCTTTAATGTCCAAGTGTCTTTCCTGCTCGCCCTGATGTGAAAAAGCCTGAGTAGCCCTGCAGGCCAAATCTGATCAGTCACACCTGTTATGGCAGCTTCACTCGAGATTGTGTGTTTGTTAATCTGGGAGGGTTTTAGAGGCCTGGACAGTAGACCCCAAACACCTGTTACTTTAAGTCAAGCTGTCAGAGGTGAAATCACTGTTCCCTTAAAGTTTCTCCCACTGAAAACATCCAGATGAACAGAATCAATTTTGGGGAGTTTATTAAAGGTTATTAAATGAATTTGCACAGCAAAACACCAAAGCTATTTAAAACACACATGATGAGTATAAAGATGTAATTATGTGTTTCACTGCACTCTGTCCTGTCTGTGTGTGATGTGTTTATGTGACTGAATTAAACACAAATTACTTTGTACACACAAAAACTGGACAATAAAGTTGTTTTGAATATTTTGGGTGTTTTCTGTGGTCTTCAGGTGCCTTCACTGCTCCTCCTCCTCACTCTTCACACACCTGAAGCTTTTCACATCAGATCATTTGTTGTTGTCTTTGTTAAATCAGTCCAACGTGTCACTAAAAGTGCTCCGAACGGCCACCTATTCCTAATTCTATCAAATGTGAAGTGTAACAGAGAGGGTATTACACCCGCACACTAAAATAAAAATAAATCAGTAACCTGAAAAGCAACCCAGAGGAAACTGTTCCTAATCTTTCATTTAAACCATCATTTCTTTGAAAACTCACTCAGCTCTGCCTTCATGCAGTTTCCACTGAAACACTGTTTCTGTTCTTTGTATTTTGACGTGTTCCAGCTGTTGTTCCACGTGATGTTCACAGCTTTGAATTTACTTGACCATCTGTTTACAGACAAACATCCTGCTGCTGATCAGGTCAAATGTGTTTCTCAGTCCTGCATATTTCATGTGAGGATCTCGTGTACCTGTGGAGTTATTCAGGATCACACATGTTCACTCTCAGCTGCATCTTCTTCAAGTCGCTGTAGCTCAGAAACAAACATGCATGGCTTCATTAAATACACTAAAGTTATTGTAATAAAACAGTTCAGTGTGATTTTTTATTGAAAGAGGTTTTGCAGCATTTAGTGCAACATGTGATGGTTAGCTAACAGCCTGACAGTGAAATGTCTCTAGATGTACATGGATGTGGTGTTGTCTCAAACATAAAGCAGTATTTATTTAAATGCTAAATAAATGTGCTGCTCAGATGAAACTAAACTGAAAAATATTTAAAATAAAAAACAGCAGTTAGTTGACTGGACTTCAGGATATGAGCACAGACTGTCTTCCTTTTCCAGCTTTACACTACTTAAAGTATCCCATCCTTCCCAGTATCTCCCAGTATCAGTCAACTCTGACATTTTCTACATTTCTGCATGAACATGAGTATAACATCAAACCTGTCTTCTACATGTAGATTTAAGTTATGCAGCGATCTGCTGTCAGTGATGACTTCTTCTATGTTCCTCTTCAGGTCGTCTCCGTGGGTGAACAGGACCATTTAGACCTGAGTGATTTCCCTCCTCACATCAGGTTCACTCTTGCTGGTGTTAAACAGACCTGGAGGATCCACAACAGCCAGAGTTTGATCCCCACTCTCCTGTTTGTGTCTGACACTCAGACATTAGTGAGGAGGATGATTTACAATTACAAACTTCTTTTTTAAAGATGCTGTTTCCTGCTGACACAAAACATTACATCACTGGAGGTAATCAGAATCCTAATGTTCACTGTTAGAAGTAAAAGTACTGACTGATGAGTATCCAGAGGCAGAAGGAAAGTTCAGGCTTTCTGTCCAGTTTTCAGTTGGTGGAAAATTTGACACAGACATGCGAGACTACCAAAAGCACTAAGTACAAATACTTTGTTACTGTACTCAAGTACAATTTACAGGTATCTGTACTTGAGTCGTTTTTTTTCTCACTACTCTTTACCTTTACTCTCTACATTTTTAAACAAATATCTGTATCTCAAATGTGGTCGAGTTTCTGTTTCAGAAAACAAAAACATGTAATGGCTTTTCACCTGCTCATTGTTGCCGTGTCAGATGGTTCATTGAGAAGGATTTTGACTGACATCATACGTCCACTGGATGCTGCTGTCCTGTTGGGTGATGATCATCAACACGGGACTCGGGGATAAGAGCATCTTTAGACCTGGCTGCGCTCGTCCTTCCTCCAACCTCTCCTCACCAAAGATAAGAACAAACTCAGCTCACAGTAGGTTAGTTAGAAAGTAGAGTTTGGGTGATTTGGGTATTATTATTTTTAATTAGTTACAATTTAAAAAAAATATTATTAGTTTTGGTGGAAACAGCTCAGGTTCCTCCAGCCTTTTAAAGTAACAGTTATATCATATTTGATTCGATTTCAGACAAAGTGAGTCATTATATCATTAAAAATAAACAACAAAGAGAAAACTCACAAAATATACGGGAACATATTCCAAAGTTTATAAAAACTTGACACATACTTTGTGCCACCACATGTTAGAACTGGCAAAGCTTTTACTGTTGAATGTCTCGAGTTATTCAAACAGCACATAAATTTGTACTTAGTTCTTCAGTAAGGCACGAAAAGTTGGGACGTTACTCGTGAAAAAACATTTGACTTGCAGATGTCCATCTTGGAAGTTTAAGGAAAATTCCTCCTCAGTTGTAGCGATCACAATAAAACTCTTTTTAGGGTTAAAAGCAAAATCATACTGGGCACCATAACTAACACAAACTCCAAGTATCTGCTGCAAACCAGCACTGTAAGGAGACAAAATGACCACATCCTCAGTGTACATTAAATAATAAACAAGATTACCCAGCATACATCCAGTTTTACATTCATTTAACTTGACAACTGCTGATAATTGGTCTAAACCACCAGCTTTATTTGGAGGCATCCTCTTAATGGCAAGTTGTACTTTTCATGTTGAATAGCCATTATTGAAACCAATATCAGACAAATTAAATATTTCGGTCTTTACACAGTTAAGAATTTTGCTGTAATGTTTTCTCCATATTTCAGCAACATTCTTATTGCCAATAACCCCATCAATAGCTGATGGCAATAACACCTTACTACTGATAGTAAACTTTATTTCTTCCCAAACTCAAAACTGGACTTTGGATCTAAATGCCACAATTAACTGTGGGCAAAAATCAGAAAACCCTCAGAGCTGCAGAACATGCTGATCAGCACATCAAGATAAACAGTTCAATATCTTTATTTACTAGATAAACAGGTGTCTACTGTGATAAAAAGTAACTTCCATCAGCTACATCAGATTTCTAAGGCTAAACCTTATATACCACGTAAAAATCTAGAGAAACTTATTCATGCATTCATCATTTCAAGACTAGATTATTGTAGCTCTCTATACTTGGGCCTCCAATTTTCCCTCCTTCAGTGATTGCAATTGGTTTAAAATGCTGCAGCACATCTCTTAACCGGCACCAGAAGGTATGATTTCATTCACCCCTGTTCTAGCCAACTTACACTGGCTTCCTAATTGATTTTAAAATCTTATTGTTTACTTCTAAAATTTTAAATAATATGGCTCCTAATTACTTAGCTGATCTCCTCATAGATCAGGGGTCTCAAACTCACGGCCCGCGGGCCATTTGCCCCCCACATCACCTCTACTTGCGGCCCGCATATTGATGTGAAGAAATATTTTTAAAAAATTATTATACAAAAAATGATTTAATACGACGGCAGAGTGTTACAGGCATGGCCCTTTAAGACTGTAGCCTCATGGGCGGTGTAGTCCTTGCTGCAGGGAGAACGTGTGGGACCGCCCCTCCCGCTGTGTGTGTGTGTGAGCGTGAGGGAGGGAGAAAAAAGAAAGTCCAAAAGTACGAGGTGCTACAGAGCAGAAACGGGAGATGGAAGCATGTAAATAAAAAAATAACCACTGCAGCCAAAAAGAGTGCCTGACGAGCCCAGTAAGCTATTAAGACTCGAATTTACACTGTGTTCGTGTTTTCCTCCTCTGTACTATACTGCTGAGTGACTGTCTTCTGCTCGTCAAATACATTTCATTGCAATGTTGACCCTGCGCTAACTTGCGTATGACAAATGAAACTGAAACTGAAAGGCAACAGATAGTTAAGGGTGAGAAAAAAATTGCATTCATGTTTGCAATTTTGTCTTGTTACACAATATTTGGAATTAAATAAAAAAAAAAAAAACCCAAAACACTACATTTTAGGAAATATTAGTGGGTGTTTTCGTGTTTTTTTTTATTGTACTAATTCGAGTACAATAAAACAAGTGGCCCTCCAATGAGATGACGGTGCCAGAAGTGGCCCGCAGCTCATTTGAGTTTGAGACCCCTGTCATAGATAGATAGATAGATAGATGTTCCTGTACACTATGCCGGCCACTTGGTTATGGTGTTCCATGTATGCCCTGCCTGCTAGCATCTTGCACCCTGCTGTTATGTGCTGGATTGTCTCAGGACCATCTTTACACAGCCTGCACCTGGGGTCTTGACTGGTGTGATAGACCCCAGCCTCTATGGATCTTGTGCTCAGAGCTTGTTCTTGTGCTGCCATGATTAGTGCCTCTGTGCTGTCTTTCAGTCCAGCTTTGTCCAGCCACTGGTAGGATTTCTGGATATCAGCCAGGTCTGCTATCTGCCGGTGGTACATACCGTGCAGGGGCCTGTCCTTCCATGATGGTTCCTCGCCTTCCTCCTCATTCTTGGGTTTCTGCTGCCTGAGGTATTCACTGACCACGCAGTCAGTTGGGGCCATCTTACTGATGTATTCATGGATGTTTGTTGTCTCATCCTGGACTGTGGTGCTGACACTCACCAGTCCCCATCCTCCTTCCTTCCGCTTAGCGTACAGTCTCAGGATGCTGGACTTGGGGTGAAACCCTCCATGCATGGTCAGGAGCTTCCTTGTCTTGATGTCAGTGGCTTCTATCTCTTCCTTTGGCCAGCCTATTATCCCAGCAGGGTACCTGATCATGGGCAGGGCGTAGGTGTTGATAGCTTGGATCTTGGAACCCTAACCCTAACCTGGATCCGTGAAGTACCCTCAGCAGATCTGCTAGATGATGTAAATGCAGTGCTACAGAAAGTCTCACGATTACCGAGACTCACAAGCTGATCTACACCATGGCAGCAGTGATCAGTGAAATGCTTGGCTACAAGTTGAACAGCCACAAGGAGCAGTACCCACCATGGAGAAGGAGACTAGAGGTAGAGGAAGAAGTATAGCAAGCTGTCCATACCTGAGGCCTTAGAAACTGCCAAGCAACGCCTCACAGCCTCGGCCAGCCGCTTGAAGAGATGCCCCTCCCTTCTTTTCCTCCCCATCCCCGACTGCCTCCCTCTTCCCGCTCTACCACACCTACCCACACAAGTGGGGTGCAGGTGTGTCCCCAGGGTGCACCCCCCGTCCCCTTCTGGCCACCTGTGCTTCAATTTTATTCCACAACTTAGACATCCACATCACTCACACTCTCATAACACATACATATAGGGCCTTGAGGGTGGGCACGTTAACGGCGTCCAGAGGAAGGTCTGTGTATTCAACCCCACCTCTGGCGCCGGTGCCCACCTCTCAATTTTAAATCCATGTAGATATTGAGGGTTCTCGGGAGGGGCCGTGCTAACACCTGCTGTTTTCTGGCTGCAGCACCATGCCCTCTCGTGTTTTAAATCCACTTTAGAACAACACGCAGCAACACTACACATGAGCGGGAGGAGGGAGATATCGGGTCTTCACACACCCCCGTTCTCTGCTGGCCATCGGGGCGGGGGGGCTGGGAGGAGGTGTTGGCCATTCGATTGGGTGACACCCAGAATGGCTAAATGGCTAGCTGGCCAAAGGAGGAGATCACTGACATCAAGACAAGAAAGCTCCTGACCATACATGGAGGGTTTCATCCCAAGTCCAGCACCCTGAGGCTGTACGCTCAGGGTGCTGGACTGGAAGGAAGGAGACCTGGGACTGGAGAGTGTCAGCACCACAGTCCAGGATGAGACAACAAACATCCATGAATACATCAGTAAGATGGCCCCAACTGACTGCGTGGTCAGTGATTACCTCAGGCAGCAGAAACCCAAGAATGAGGAGGAAGACTAGGAACCATCATGGAACGACAGGCCCCTGCACGGTATGTACCACCGGCAGATAGAGGAGGTGGCTGATATCCAGAAATCCTACCAGTGGCTGGACAAAGCTGGACTGAAAGACAGCACAGAGGCACTAATCATGGCAGCACAAGAACAAGCTCTGAGTACAAGATCCATAGAGGCTGGGGTCTATTACACCAGGCAAGACCCCAGGTGCAGGCTGTGTAAAGATGCCCCTGAGACAATCCAGCACATAACAGCAGGGTGCAAGATGCTAGCAGGCAGGGCATACATGGAACGCCATAACCAAGTGGCCGGCATAGTGTACAGGAACATCTGTGCCGAGTATAACCTGGAAGTCCCGAGGTCAAAATGGGAGACGCCCCCTAGGGTGGTGGAGAATGACCGAGCTAAGATCCTGTGGGACTTCAGATACAGACAGACAAAATGGTGGTGGCTAACCAACCGGACATAGTGGTGGTAGACAAACAGAAGAAGAGAGCTGTAGTGATCAATGTAGCGGTTGACAGCAACATCAGAAAGAAGGAACACAAGAAGCTCGAGAAATACCAAGGGCTCAGAGAAGAGCTCGAGAAGATGAAGGTGACGGTGGTCCCAGTGGTAATCGGAGCACTAGGTGCAGTGACTCCGAAAGCTGGGCGAGTGGCTCCAGCAGATCCCAGGAACAACATCGGAGATCTCTGTCCAGAAGAGCGCAGTCCTAGGAACAGCTATTATACTGCACAGGACCCTCAAGCTCCCAGGCCTCTGGTAGAGGACCCGAGCTTGAAGGATTAACCGCCCACAGGGGTGAGTGGGGAATTTTATTTTATTTTTTATATATATATATGTACACAACACTGTGTATATATCTTTATGGACAGGCACGCAATGTAGTGACAGGGATTGACAAGAACTAATATTGCATATGAGAAATATTGCACATAGAAACTACCATGGTGTATTGTAGACTGCAGGTACTTTGTTGTAGAGTGTAACAATGATTGGAAGGAAAGACCTTCTGAATCTCTCCTGGCTTGGGGTTGGTGGAGGGTGTATTTGCACAACAAAAGCAGGAGATCAATGGAGCTGAAGGCCTGTGAAAATCTTATCGGGGTGCTAGGAGGTGTTAGGTTCAGGGAATTTATGCAAATTTGCGCAGGGTTAGTAAATCTAGTGTTAACAATCATTGACAGTTACATTTTCCTTGTAGTCTGTCTTGAAGTCATAAAGATTACATTAGTCACTGATTTACTAGAATTACTTTATGCCCTCAGTTATCATAGGGTTACTGAATCTAATGATACAGTGACCTCCCCTTTGTACTGTGTAATATAAAAGTCAGTCAGGTTTGCAGATGACACAGATACTGTTGAGTTTTCACTGACAGAATGGAGATCATGGTGTTTTTCTCGCTGTTGCTTCTTGTCTGCTCTGTTTCCACCAATCAGACAGAGGCAGATAATGAAATTCTTGACCAGCAGATTTCAAACCAACAACCCTGTCAGCAGGACATCCATGCTGTGCTCAGAGAGATGGCAGTCTCACTGGCTGAGCAGAAAGTGGAAATCAGGACATTAAAACAAGAGACTCAAGGTACAGCGTCATGTCAGGTAGTGAATATGATCCACTGTTGTGGTACAGACATATCAATGTCACTTCATCAATATTCAGAATGACAGAAATGAGGAATGACAAACATTCATTTAAACTCTTTTGTAAAGTGTACTTGGTTTTCTTGAAATGTGCTTTATAAAGTTATTATTATTATAATTAATATTTGAGAATAATAGACTATGTGCGCATTAGCGTATGCTACTTACGGTGGGGAAACTCCTGTAGAGCGCTTTGTTTCCGGTGTGATATTGTTTACGGTCCAGTTTCCCAAAACAAGTCAACCAAATGGATAAATCAAGCGGTGATTTACATTTCTCAAGTTGTCTTTGGCATTTACCAAATATATGTGTAGATGATGTTCATCGACTTGTCGATATTTTTTCACCCACGCCTCAGAGCAAAACAGTGGAGTCCACCTTCCATCCAAGGGCAGCACGGTGGTTAGCACTGCTGCCATACACCAAGAAGGTCCAGAGTTCAAGTCCACTATCAGGCTGGGGTCTTTCTGTGTGGAATTTGCATGTTCTCCCCGTGTTTGCGTGGGTTACTCCGGCTTCCTCCCACAGTCCAAGGATATGCAGTTTGTAGGGATAGGTTAATCCTGTGGTTCCCAAACTTTTTTTGCTAGGCCCCCCTTTGTTTTACAAGAAGAATGTTCACGCCGCCCCACCACCTAATCTGACTATCTTCAGTTTTTACACGCTTACATACACACACGCAGTTACTGTCTCTGCATTTAGAAAGGCAGATGCGTCAGGGCACAATTATGTTACGTGTAGTTGTTTTTTTCCTGTGTAATAATATTCAACATTGCTATCAATACATTTTTCAAAAAATGTCTCTCTGTGCAAAATGGGTTTAAAAACATAAACAACTGTGGGATACTGTTTGTCCGTGATTTGGAAAGCCCAGCGCTGCTCCCGATGCAAGGGAAACTAATTCTGCAGGGGAGAACTACCTCGGCACTTGTGCAGGTGAAGCCAAAGGGAAGATTTGCTTCACCATGTTTTCTAGTCTTTGGCTTAGAATGAAGTTGGTTTGGAAACATATTCAGCGATGCTTCATCTCCTGCTTTGCGTTTGTGTGGGAGCCCCGTCAAAAACCTGTCCATTATGTTAGCAGTGTCCAAGCGTTCTTTTTTTTCCCCCCCTTTTCATACCGCGCCCCCACACTTTGGGAAGCTCTGGGTTAATCACTTAGTCGAGATTGCTCATAGGTGGGAATGTGAGTGTGAATGGTTGTCTGTTTCTGTGTGTTAGCCCTGCGACAGACTGGTGACCTCTCAAGGGTGTACCCAGCCTCTCGCCCTATGACAGCGGGGATAGGCTCCAGCACCCCCGGCGACCCTGAAAAGGATAAGTGGATAAGTCCATCCATGTACACTTTTAGTTGGACAGACCGGTTGTAACACATACTGTGTACACTGCCTCCATCTGACAGCGCACACTTTTTATTTTTAGTTTGGTCCTTTACCAATGAGAATTATTGTCTGAAGGCCAAGAAAGATCCCCAACACATTTATTTTCCCAAGTGGGTGATTATGGCTTTGCTATACAAGTCAGCTTTATTGATCTTTATTATTTACTTATTTGTTTGTTTATTTATTTTTAACTTTTAAGTTATTACTATTGAAACAGACATGACTGGGGGATAGGAAAGGGAAAGACGTACAGTTCAAGAAAAGGAAAGAAAAACACACGGGCAGAGGGACAGTGAGAAAAGACACTAAAAATGCGCTGGATCACCTGCTGGGAACAAAAAGAAGAAAACAAGTGAAAAGATAACAACACAGTAGGGAAACCACAGCAAAAACCTAGATAAGTATAAGTAACAGTAAATAGTAAATATTGAATGTTACTGAGCAGCACACAAGACAGACAATGCACCATATGTTTAGAGGCAGCAGCCGAGGAAGATAGTGTGTGTCTGTGAGCACCTGTGTGCACACCTGTGTGCGTAAGACGGCGTGTATTCAAAAGGTTTCTCCATGTAACTGTCTCATAGTAGGTGTGGGGAGCCATAGCCCTGCCCCCCAGGACATGAAGCAGACATGGGAGAGATCCAGGCCCCAGATGTCTGGAGGTCCTTGAGCCCAAACAGGACCACCAGAGGGGCAGCTGAGCCACCCTCCTAGAAAAGACCTGAGGAGAGCCCCAGACAGGGGGGTCACCCAGCAGCAACAGTTCAGAAGCCAGAGGGGGCTGCAGTGACGTACCCGCAGGAAGGGGCCTGACTGAGTCACGGGCATCAGGCCCCACCAAGCAGCCACCAGAGGCGAGCCAGTACACACCTGAGCACCCAGCCCGGACACCAAGAACCACCAATGCACCGACGGCTGAGGGCATGAGCCACTGAGATGTTCCCAGAGAGGTGGAGCCTACAACCCGACCTGATATATAAACATAGACAAACAGGCACACAGACAAAAACATGCATTCCCACTCTCATGCACACATATACAAATACTCGGCACTCGCCCAACATGGAGACAAACAGAAATGGACACTGTGCACACACACGCATACTCCCCAAACATACTCTATGCCCCCAGGTCCAGGTGCCATCACCCCCAGAGGGGCAATCTGCCCCCAAGACCCAGGAGATGTTTCCCCTTGCTCTGGAGTGGAGAGAAGCAGGGAAGCACCCGGTCCTGCAGCAGCCGGGAAGGACAGCATTCCAGACCTTGATGAGACGGCCAACTCCTCCTCCCAGCACCCCGCCCCCAATGGCGCACAGAGAACGGGGGTGGGAAGACCCCATACCCTGCTCATGTGTCTTGTTGCTGCATGCTGTTCTAAAGGGCAGCAGGCATCCCCGTTCCGTGGAATCTACCGAGGGCAGGTGGCCCAGCTTTGCTGTTATCTCTGTAATGTATGTCTGCACTGATTGCTGATCACGCTTCAACTAAGTCGTCCTCGGTCAGAAAGAATGGTACTCCACAGTGATGTAGTTCAAATAAGTTTAATGAAGGAGATGGCGGATGGCATAAACAGGATGAACAGCACTGGTAGGGATGCGATTGAATTACAATCTTCGAATGTATGTAAAGTGGGTGTATGTGTGGTCATCTTTAAACAGAAAGAACAAATACGTGTATTAACCACTATGGATAGCACTATACTGCTTATACAATACTGTGGGTTTCCAGCTTAATGTTATACAATCTGCTATAACAACATGGCCACTAGATGGAACCCAAGACCATAAATGAATTTCCGGCTCGTATATACACTGGCAAACAGGACCTCTACAGATTACAGCTATTCAGATAATAACCATAGCAAGTACTTAAAGCCAACTACAACTACAATGCTTGACAGGAAGTCATATATTAAAGGAAATATGGGCTGAAACCAAGGCTGCCTGTAGTAGCCCAAAACCCGCATCTTAGCGATAGCAACGGGACTAGCTTAGCAAATAACACAGATAAAGCTAAACAAGCATCACTCTTATCTTACAATACTCACGTTGTAAGCACACGCAGTATTAACTCACACAGGAATGCAAGTAAATACGTTACTCCTCTGACACACCTCTCACCTGTGCAGAACCACACTGAACACGAAGTACAAGACCGAGGTGCAGCATGGGTAACGTAGTCTAAACAGGTACAGTAAACAAGCGGACTTTTAACAATCTCTGTTTGCTGAAGGGTGCTGTTTAAGTAAAGCAGCACCTTTAATAAAGAATTACACCAGGAATCATAAACATCCTGGGAGCAACTGATGAAGCAACTGATAAAGCAACTGATGGAGCCCTGTATTTTTAAACCCTCCATGTGAAACTGAGCATGTTTTCTGTAACAGGAAGCTCAGAAGCTCAGCAATCTGCAAATCCACAAACGTTATAACCAAGGTTATGGGGAAACACCCAGGGTCTGTTCATGATGTCTTTGTTTTCTGGAATAAAATACTTTTAGGAAAGTCCAGAGTGTCTTGCTGGTGTTCCAGATGATCAGGATTTAATTGGTGGTGTGGTCAGTGTCATGATCCATGGGAGGAAGGATGAACACAGTCACCTTCAACAGAGTCAAATAATCATCACAAAGCAGCACTAGAGACAAAAAATATGTGAATCACTGTGTGCTGTCTGTGAGATTTTCTTTGTTTTGTGTTTTTCTCAGAACAAGAAGCAAACCTGGAGAGACAGAAGACTGAGATCGACCAGCTGAAGCTGCAGTCAGAAGGTATTGTGTGCAAATCTGATCATCTCTATAGAAATGTTAAAATGTGTATATTTTTGGCACATGTTTAAATTTATTCAGTCCAGGGAATCAATAACCTCGACCACAGTTACCTGTTCAGGTACAAACGACTGTTCAGTTACGGGTCTTTAATCCACAGGACCTCAAACAGTCTCATTAACTTTGTGTGTCTGAGATCATGTCACCTTTTTTAAATTTCTTCAGTGGAGCACTCGTTCACACTGTCTGCATTCACCCTTTCTAAAACAGACTCCAAACAGCTCTCTGACAGCCAGACTGAATGTTCAGATTTTGGAGATCACCATTAAACGTTTTCATCGGTCTACTAGGACCTCCAGCTGAGAGTGTATGATCTGTAATGTAATCTTAACATTTAGTGTAGTGACTTTAATTTACATGAAAAAAAAAAACACCTTGAGGAAACTTTTGTTATGATTTGGCGCTACACAAATAACACTGAGTTATTGTGAATGACTCCACTCTACACCGGTACAAAGTTTTATCAGAATCTAAACTTTTTGAGCTGCCGTGTTTACAGACACAAAGGATGAAATGCACACAAACACATCCAACAATATAACCTCCTTTGTGGAGGTAATGAACTGACTGCACCAGTGTTCAGAAAACAGAGCAACACACCTAAAACTAATCAAACCTATTAGTGCTGTTTCACCATTACACTCACAGGCTGTTTTAGCAAATCTGGGCCTAATTTCTGTGAACATTTGAAGCTGTATTTTCAGACAGAAGCCAGCAACCTCTACTCAACCGCTGGGTAATTATGTGTGTATGAACTATGCTACATAATCAGGAATCAAACACACGCCCCTGTAGCCATTTGGCACACGGGTCACCCGATCAACCAACAGAGCTACAGCTGCATGGTTACAGCCATCAGCCATCCTTTGGTTGCTTAACTGAGTAAAAAGGTGCTACATGAGTACGAGTCCATACAGTTTATCGCCTTAAGGAAGTGAACAGACAAGTGGCGTGGTTACATCCATCATTTACATACAGTCTATGGGCACCCAGCACCTGTAGGAGGTGTGGTCCTGTGGCTCTGCAGTGTGTGAGGTGGAGGATGTGGGGACGTGGAGGAGACCACCGCTCAGTGTAGCATGAACAGCATGAGAGTCACAGTTACTTTCTTACTTATAGATAAAACATGTGAATCACTGTGTGCTGTCAGTGAGATTTTCTTTATTTTTTGCATTTTTATCAGAACAAGTAGCAAAGCTGGAGACTGAGATCGACAAACTAAAGCAGGAACTACAAGGTGGGAATCTGATCATTTCTATAGAAACTTTGACATATATGACATATTTTTGTTAATAATGTTTGATCTTAAATTGTAAATTTACTAGATTAGCATTTATGTTTGAATGTGTTAATGTTAGACACTGAAACTAAAACCTGCTCTGATACAGTTAAAGACAAAGTGTTTGAAGACACAACGCTGCTCAAACTCTCATTTCTGTGAACATTTGAAGCTGCTTTTGTGCTGAAGCGCCACCTGCAGACAGAAGTCAGCAACTCTGGTGGCTCAACATGTCAGTGATATAAATCTGTCCACAAGGTGGCGCTACTGTGTTTGAATATCTGTAGTTCATTCACAGGGGCAACTTTAGTACCAACAATGTTTTTATTTCTTCCACATGACATCTGAGGGTAAAAGTTCAAACTAACCGACCACCTGGTGACACAGTATGTGGATTATAAAGTGTTGGGTCTGCACTTCAGCAGGCCTGCTGGTTCAGACTTATTCACGTGAAGAAAGCAAGACAGAGCAGCGATCGATTGATTTTCACATGCTAGCAAGGGGAGCCGGACAACAGGATCTCTGCCCTCCCAGCTTCCCCTGCAGCCTTTTATTCTGTGACACACAGTTTACACAAGCACCCATTGTAAAAAAAAAAAACCCCTATGGTGCGTCATAAACCTAAGGCATTGAGTGTATGTGTATGTATGTGCGATCATGTGTTTGTTTGTATATTTGTGTGAGCATGTGTGTGTGTGTGTGTGTGTGTGTGTGTGTGTGTGTGCATGTGTATGTGTATGTATGTGCACGTGAGTGAGTATGTGTGAATGTGGGTGTTTCTGTGTGACTTCCTGCTGATCACAAAAGGGTCATCTTCCCTCAACCAGTATATGGCTTAATTCCTGTAATGGTCTAACCATACACAAACACAGGTGAGGTCATGAATGGCAAGAAGTAAACATCCTCACTAAATAAGGACAGAAACAGAACCTTCACATAAAATGTGCCTGTAGTTAAACACTGTAGCTAATTACCCATTCAACAGGCTGGGTGATAAAAACAGAAGAATGTTTTTGATCATACAGCTTGGCAACATTTAAGAATTATATTCTAACATAAAGAGTTTGATTTCTTCTGTGACAATAAAATGCTTTCAGCTGTCAAAAATTTCTTTCATTGGAGATTAAAGTTTTTGTCATGGTCACTTTTTTGGGAAGACTCTAACTCTAAAACAGAAAGTTAAAAATAATGACATTTCTCTCTCTCTCAGTCAAAAAGGTGGCTTTCTCAGCCTCTCTGCTGTATCCAAGTCCTGCAGAAACTGGACCCTTTAACACAGTTATTACTCTGATCTTCACACGTGTTGTCACAAACATTGGAAATGCCTACAACCCTTCTACAGGTAATAACACTGAATGTTGCTTCTCAGCTATGTTAATGTCAGGCTGATGTTCCAGATGTTCAAACAGCTGATTTTCCATTTAACAAAAACAAATGTCCCACAGGTATTTTCACTGCACCAGTGAGAGGAGTCTACCACTTTGACTGGAGTGTATATGGATATGGAAACAAGGCTGCAGGTGGTGTGTTGTTCAGGAATGGAGAGCGCATTTTTACTGCATATGAACATCCAACATCTGGTACCTCTGCGAGCGCCTCTAATGGAGCCTCACTGTTTTTAGAGGTTGGAAATCAGGTGACTGTGCGTCTCCCGGGTGGTACAAGGATACAAGACAGTCAAAGTTACCATAACACCTTCAGTGGTCATCTGATTTTCACCATGTGAGATGTGTAACACCTGTTTCGGTTGTCCTGTGTGGGCAGAGCTTAGCCAATTTTAGAAGTAAAACAGGAAGAAAATCACGTGCTGGAATCAGTTTCTTCCTTTTTCTCTTCTTTGATAATCATGCAGGTATTTTTCTTAAATTCAGATGTTAAATTTAATCTGACTATCATGATAAAAATGTAAACAGCTGATTTAGATTTAGTTTGATATAAAAATGTGTGTCAGTGCTGTGGAGGAATTTGTAGAAGCTCAAATATTTCATTATTTTTCATCTGAATCCAAATCCAGACATAGATAACTGACTGTAAACTAGTTTCAAAATAAAAGCATCATTGAACCAATGTGTTTGATTTCTTTATATGTGTTTCATACATAGAGCAGAGATCAAACCTACACATGCTGGGAGTTACTATCACAGGTAAAGTGACACCTGGTGTTCTGAACAAAGAGCTGCTTTTAAAACATCGTCTACAGTAATGCTGACAGCTCTGTGAGGCTGAACTCTGACGTGATCAAGGCCGTGACGAGCACACTATCAGTTACATTATGATCTCAATAAACACCTCAAACAACAGCATGAAAGAAAATATAAATAAAGAAAATGTTTTTAATTTACCATAACTGAAAAATATCTAATGAAGTGTTGGGCTGAGAACAAACAACCAACAGAAGCTATTCCAAATTTATCATTATTCAATGTCAGGCCCAGAAAATCAGAGTAAAGAAGTTGCTTGAAACAGAAATCCAATCCTATGTAAACTTTGGGGGACTGAAAAACACATTTAACCCTTATGCCCTCCTAAGGCAAACACACTGTATTGCCACAAGCAATACAGTGTGTTTGTTAATATTGCTTATACATCTCTGCTCAGAGTAGAGCTGCTGCTCCTCCACACCAAAAGGAGACAGTTGAGGTGGTTCAGGCATCTGACAAGGACGCCTTCTGGGTAAGGTCTTCTGGGGATGTCCCAGGACATGCGGGAGGAGAACACGCTGGAGAGGACATATCTCTCAGCTGGCCTGGGAATGCCTGTGTGTTACCCCGGACAAGCTGGAGGAGGTGGCTGGGGAGAGGGAGGTCTGAGCTTCTCTGCTTGGGCTGCTGCCCCCGCGACCCAGCCACGGATAAGCGGAAGAAGATGGATGGACTAACGCATGGATGCATGCTTGTGGCATGTACAGGTCCTTCTCAAAAAATTAGCATATTGTGATAAAGGTCATTATTTCCTGTAATGTACTGATAAACATTAGACTTTCATATATTTTAGATTCATTACACACAACTGAAGTAGTTCAAGCCTTTCATTGTTTTAATATTGATGATTTTGGCATACATAACTCATGAAAACCCAAAATTCCTGTCTCAAAAAATTAGCATATTTCATCCGACCAATAAAAGAAAAGTGTTTTTAATACAAAAAAAGTCAACCTTCAAATAATTATGTTCAGTTATGCACTCAATACTTGGTCGGGAATCCTTTTGCAGAAATGACTGCTTCAATGCGGCGTGGCATGGAGGCAATCAGCCTGTGGCACTGCTGAGGTGTTATGGAGGCCCAGGATGCTTCGATAGCGGCCTTAAGCTCATCCAGAGTGTTGGGTCTTGCGTCTCTCAACTTTCTCTTCACAATATCCCACAGATTCTCTATGGGGTTCAGGTCAGGAGAGTTGGCAGGCCAATTGAGCACAGTAATACCATGGTCAGTAAACCATTTACCAGTGGTTTTGGCACTGTGAGCAGGTGCCAGGTCGTGCAGAAAAATGAAATCTTCATCTCCATAAAGCTTTTCAGCAGATGGAAGCATGAAGTGCTCCAAAATCTCCTGATAGCTAGCTGCATTGACCCTGCCCTTGATAAAACACAGTGGACCAACACCGGCAGCTGACATGGCACCCCAGACCATCACTGACTGTGGGTACTTGACACTGGACTTCAGGCATTTTGGCATTTCCCTCTCCCCAGTCTTCCTCCAGACTCTGGCACCTTGATTTCCGAATGACATGCAAAATTGCTTTCATCCGAAAAAAGTACTTTGGACCACTGAGCAACAGTCCAGTGCTGCTTCTCTGTAGCCCAGGTCAGGCGCTTCTGCCGCTGTTTCTGGTTCAAAAGTGGCTTGACCTGGGGCATGCGGCACCTGTAGCCCATTTCCTGCACACGCCTGTACACGGTGGCTCTGGATGTTTCTACTCCAGACTCAGTCCACTTCTTCCGCAGGTCCCCCAAGGTCTGGAATCGGTCCTTCTCCACAATCTTCCTCAGGGTCCGGTCACCTCTTCTCTTTGTGCAGCGTTTTCTGCCACACTTTTTCCTTCCCACAGACTTCCCACTGAGGTGCCTTGATACAGCACTCTGGGAACAGCCTATTCGTTCAGGAATTTCTTTCTGTGTCTTACCCTCTTGCTTGAGGGTGTCAATGATGGCCTTCTGGACAGCAGTCAGGTCGGCAGTCTTACCCATGATTGCGGTTTTGAGTAATGAACCAGGCTGGGAGTTTTTAAAAGCCTCAGGAACCTTTTGCAGGTGTTTAGAGTTAATTCGTTGATTCAGATGGTTAGGTTAATAGCTCGTTTAGAGAACCTTTTCATGATATGCTAATTTTTTGAGACAGGAATTTTGGGTTTTCATGAGTTATGTATGCCAAAATCATCAATATTAAAACAATGAAAGGCTTGAACTACTTCAGTTGTGTGTAATGAATCTAAAATATATGAAAGTCTAATGTTTATCAGTACATTACAGAAAATAATGAACTTTATCACAATATGCTAATTTTTTGAGAAGGACCTGTATTTTTGCAGTAAATCTTTTTCATTAAATTCTCAAAATCTAGTGTCGTTTCTCTTACAATCATCCATGCTCTCTTGATGCATTTTGCACCATTTGTGGCTACATGACAAAGAAGAAGAGTGATGAAGTGCTGCACCAGATGGCCTGGCACCTAGTCACCTGACCTAAACCCAGTCTAGACACTCTCTCACAGTCTGGAACACTCTCTCACAGTCTGTGTCTAAAACCTAAAGAGAACTATGGATTTGATCAACTGGTCTCTGAATGCTATTGACACCCTCTTCTCAACGAGAAGTTTGGGCTCGGGAGAGCCTGAGTGCCCTGGAGGGACTTTCCCTGCCGGATACACGATGGACGGGTGGCAGAAATGGAGGGTCGTGTGCCTGGCGGGACTGTCGATCGAGGACGCTGAAGATATCTACCTATTCGGAACCATGATAACAGGGTTCTTGCTGATCGGAGCTGGCTTGGCCCTGGCTTATCGGAAAATTAAGACAGCGGAACCGGCTGCTCAAACCCCCACCAAGCTGCCTGCTGAGATTGGATTGACTGGACGAGGCGCGGCTTCTCAGAAAGGGCTCACAGACGGGGACATGGTCAAGAGCTTGGAGGCTATTGCGGCTGCAGTGAATACTCAGAATAACATCTCTGAGCGGATACTGGGATACATCAGGGAAGAATCAGCTCAAATCAACAACTATGGGCGAAAGCTGGAAAACATCACGGATCAGTTGGCTGCGGTCGCGAGGTCTCAGAATCTGCTCTGTGAGCAAAAGATTGACAAGACCACGGAATTGAAGGTAAACAACATCATGGAGAAACTGACGGCTATCCAACGGGAGATGGAGAGATCAGTGTCGGAGTGCTAAAACAAAAACAGCTCGAAATTCTCTTGAGCTGTTGGAAAGAAATTGCCATCTTAATGCGGCTACCCCTCCGGCGCCAGCTGCGGGCTCAAGGCTGGAGCCGATCAAAACAATCCCTGATAACGACTGTGTTTAGACTGTTCCTTCCCATTCTATGCAAGGCCACCTGGGCTGGCTGGAAGACTGTTTACTTAGCCTGGCAGGGCGAAGGACACTGTCTCCGCTGAACTATGGACACGCACACACATACACTTACACTGATAAGCATACACTGATCCCCCTCCCTTTTCAAACGCCTTCGATGCTTGTTTCCTGCGGGGGAACACAGCGGGTCTATGTGCCGCGCTGGAATGATAGCGCTGTGCGAGGCGGCTGCTGGGTTTGCTTCGGATGACTCCTCACCCCCCACCCAACCCTGTGGCTTGTCATGTCCTTCATAATGTTGTGCTGTGGACATTCATGTGCTTTTTTGTGCAGAGGAGTTTTTTTGTTTCCTGTTCTCATGCTGTCCTACCATGGAAGCACAGCATGAGTAGGGGTCTCTTTTTTTCCTCTTGTACTTTCCCATTGTAATGTACATTTCAATGTTTTTCTCTAAATGCTACCAATCTCCGACCTGTATCCCCATGTAATGTCTGTGTTGTATGTGTAAGGTCGGGGGGGGGGGGTCCCATTTCACTGCAGGGCAACCTGCATGTGACGAATAAAGCTTTGATTGATTG